>NC_090924.1:421473340-421786554 GCF_040938575.1 Ambystoma mexicanum | reverse complement strand
AGGTTTATACTTGTTGTAGTAGACCATGCTACTAGGTACCCTGAAGCAATTCCTATGAGGACTGTTACAGCTCAGGCTGTGGCTAAGGCCCTCCTTGGTATTTTTACCAGGGTTGGGTTTCCTAAGGAGGTAATATCCGACAGGGGGTCAAATTTTATGTCCCAGTACATGAAGGCCATGTGGAAAAACTGTGGAGTTACCTACAAGTTCTCAAAAGCATACCACCCTCAACAAACGGATTAATAGAAAGGTTTAACAGAACCATGAAGAGCATGATAGGAGCTTTAGAGGACCCCCTTAAGAAAAAGTGGTATCTTCTACTGCCATGCCTTCTCTTTGCATATAGAGAAGTCCCTCAGGAGGGAGTGGGTTACAGTCCCTTCAAACTTCTCTATGGCCATCCGGTCAGAGGTCCATTGGCCCTGATCGAGGAGGGGTTGGAGAGTGCTCCTTCCCCCACATCAGTCAGAGTCACTGACTATGTGATAGGACTCCGGAGGAGAATGTCACACATGATGGCTGAAGCAAGTGATAACTTGAAAGCAGGTCAGGCTCTGGTGAAGCATTGGCATGACCAGAAAGCCAACATGGTTGAGTTCGCTCAAGACCAGCTAGTTCTTGTTATGGTACCAACAAGGCAGAGGGCCTTGCAGGACAAATGGATGTGACCTACAGGATTGTGGGAAATATTGGAGAGGTGAACTATCTGGTGGATTTAGGCAATCCTAAGGAGGCTCCTAGAGTCTTTCACACCAACCGTCTAAAAGCTTATGTCTCGAGACCAGAACTGGGAGCTTTGCTTCTAGCTTCAGATCAAGAGGAGGAGGAGAGTGAACCTCTACCTGACCTCCTCAGAGGCAAACCTTTAGATGAGAAAGTGGAAGGAGTTAATCTCTCTTCTAATCTGACACCTGAACAACAGGAGGAGTGCAAAGTTTTGTTAAATCAATTTGCCCCTGTTTTCTCTAGCACCAGGCTTGACCCCTTGGGGCCAGCATGATATTAATACTGGTGACTGTTTACGTGTCAAAAGCAGGGGATACAGGATGTCAGAGAATGTACGAACCGACATCAAAAGAGAGGTCAACAAGATGCTTGATCTTGGGGTACTAGAGTCCATGGTCTAGCACAGTTGTGTTAGTACCAAGGCAGGATCCAATGAGTTGAGATTCTGTGTGGACTATAGAGCCCTAAATGCAGTCACTAAGACTGATGCCCATCCTTTGCCAAGGACAGATGAGCTGGTGGATAGACTTGGTTCAGCCAGGTTCCTCAGCACACTTGATCTCACGTCAGGCTATTGGCAAATAGATCTGACTGACCATGCCAAGGAGAAAACTGCATTCTCCACCCCAGTTGCATGGTTATGCCTTTTGGACTAAAGAATGCACCTGCTACATTCCAAAGGATGGTTAATCAGGTTCTGAATGGGATGGAGGACTTCTGCATTGCATACTTGGATGACATTGCAGTGTTCAGCCCAACTTGGAAAGAACATGTTGGCCACCTAGGATATGTTTTGCAGGTGCTTGAACAGGCCCATCTGACCATAGAGGCAAGTAAATGTCAAATTGGTCAGAGTAAAGTGGTCTGCCTTGGGCATGAGGTAAGAGGAGGAGAAATAAGGCCTTTGCTCAGCAAGATTGAAGCTGTGCAAAATTGGACAATCCCTTCTACTCAAACCCAAGTGTGAGCCTTCCTAGGCCTCACTGGGTATTACAGGAATGTCATTGAGAACTATGGATCCATAGCTTCTCCTCTGAATGTAATCTCCTCTCCAAAATTCCCTAAAAAGGTCAAATGGAATGAAGAGTGCAATCAGGCCTTTGAAAGCCTGAAGAAAGCCCTTTTTCAAGCTCCGGTTCTCAGAGCTCCTGACTGCCACCAACCCTTCATTGTGCAGACAGATGCTTCCAATATAGGTATAGGTGCAGTCCTCAGTCAACTGGATGAGAAAGGTAGGGAGGACCCCATTTGCTTCATCAGTAGGAAACGTAAGGACCATGAAACAAGATGGGCAACTATAAAGAGAGAATGTTTTGCCATGGCGTGGTCTTTGAAGAAGTTTAGACCATTCTTGTATGGATCTACTTTCATTATTCAAACAGATCACCAGCCCTTGAGATGGTTGATGCAATTGAAAGGGGAAAACCCAAAACTGCTAAAATGGTCAATCTGCCTCCAAGGGTTTGATTTTACCATTGTGCACAGGTCAGGATGTCACCACCAAAATGCTGATGGTCTCTCTAGGATGTTTATAACCAACTAGAGGTAAGCGACTCATCCAGGAGTGGATTAGATCCTCCTGTCCCTTAGTCTGGGGGGGCGAGTGTTAGGGAGAATTCTCATTCTATGGCTAATTTCCCTTACCTATAGAGTCCCCCAGCAGCTTTGCTGGATTTGAAGGATTTGGTTTTTTCTCCTGCTAAGAGTTTGACTCTTTTTCCCACTCTTAGGCATATTTGTTATGTGTGTTCTAGGCTATTGTTTGTGTTTAATGGCTATGGGGTTTATCTCACCCCCATAGGAACCATCTTTATCCACATGTGTTACACAGCACCCTCCGTGCAGTGACACAGGTGTGTCGTAGCGACCCCCAAACATAGGCTCCATACCCTGGGACTGACTCCTGTCTCCCAGGGCATGTAAAGTCCCCATTGACTTTACCAGTCAATTTTGATCAACAAAACCAGTACAAACCATCTTACTATGGAGGTACTGGCAAGGGTTAATCATTTTGCCCTTACGTTCATTTTCGAGAGGGTAACGTACAGTCCCTCTCTCAAAAGTGTCTGGCTGGTGGCAGTGGTTACTACCAAAAATATTCCACTGCAAATATTTCCCTAAGGTATTTTCCCATTGTTGGAGGCTACCACATTTACGGACAGCCTCTAACATACCGCCGGTTTATTTTAATATTAACTTTACTCCGGTAGGTTTTTTTTGCCAGAACTTTTATATAAATTCTTTCTCGTGTCTTTCTCTAAACTCCTAACCCAGTTTGGGGATCCTTTGTTCGTCCTTTTGGCGGGCTTCTGCCAAGAAGTCCTCCTTTCGGGGCGCCAATGAGTCTGGGGTGGATCCATTGTGTGGGATGGGGAGTAGGACCCCTGGACAGGGTTGCCTCAGTAACCCATGTCGCACTCTGCCCTGATAGGCTGGAGGGTCTCCCGCCAGGATGACCACTCCACTGTGTGAGTGACAGCTAGGCTGTATGAATGGGGATCTTTTTGCATAAAAGCAGGAACCTGAGGACTGCAAGAACAAGACGTCACCACTGGAACTAAGAAACCAAAGAGGAGAGAAGCCAAAGACATCTGCAACGACTGAACCACCGGTGAAGCCCTGCTGCAGCATCTCACCACTTTTCTCCACACAACGAGAGATTTTCATCTGCAAGAACCTTCTTCCCTTGAGCTGGTGGGGCCAACCAGTTTGCAAATCGCCTTCCCAGACCTGCCGTGGTCGAATCACCAGTGCCCTGCACTCGGAGACCGGATAGCCAGGGACCCGTCTACCCGGCCCGTGATTTAAAGGAGCATACCTTTTATTCGTTGGGCAGCACCGCGGCTGGTTTCATCCCTGGGCAGTGCAGTAACTTGAACCTTCTTCCATGACGAGAGTCTCTCTTTCTCTGCTGGATCTCCCGAACTGCAGGAACTGCCAGGAACAGCTGCCACCACAGGAGCCTCTTCTACATTTTAATGTACTTTGTTCCGCCAGGCCTCCCTTTTCGTGTGGTAGTGATAAAGGTGTTTTAAATCCTTTAGCTAACTGCTGGGTTGGCCACACCTATCCTCTAACATTGTCTTTCACCTTCTGCATCCACCTTTTCGAATCGTTTAACAAAGACTTGACTGCAGCTACAAGAACATTTTGCTCCTGGGCTCTTTGCCCAGTACCACTGACTCTGGCACAGGCCTATTGACTCTGGCTGAATTTGTTAGAACTGCCTTCTCTAGATTGCTTCTCAACTAGAACTGTGTGGGTGCACCTATTTCTTATAACCACCCTTTCCTTCCCACTTTTAAAACGTGTGAAGTGTCATTTTGCTCAGTTTTCATTTAAGTATTATACATGCTAAAGTACTGCCTTGCCTAAACTTGTTCACAAATTTATGGGAAGTGTTGCTAGGGTGTTTAAGAATATATTCCTGTATAACTTGTGCTTTCCCTCCCTTGTGAGAAATTGCTAGTGTGCCATTTGTGTTTGGTTTTGACTGTGCCGTTTTGCTCAGTTTTCACTCTTGCTCAAACGTGTGTACAATTTAACTAGGAAGTTGTGTATACTTTTCTTGACTGATTTTAACTTGCTTTAATAACTGTGATTAATGTGTTAACTTAGAAGTGTGTAAAATAAATATATATATTCTTTTTAATACAAAGCTTTGGTCATTGTTTCCTTGTGCCATAGTATCATGGCCCTATTGTGTAAATCATGAATACTTCTCATCTCCCTCTTGAGATAAGTCTGACTGCTTAGCCACAGCTACCAACTAAATCTTTGTGGTACAGACTGTTACCAAAGGGGATTTATTGCTCATACCTGTAGTCTTAATCTTCTGTAGTGCTCCCTAAGGGAACTGCACAGGATTCTGCCTAACGTAAAATTACTGTTTAATTGTTCTCAAACGAATGGTGGGAGATTCCCTGATCTCTTTCATTTTATGGCCGTGTTGGGGGAGTACCAATTTTCTATTATGACCGGTTTTTGTGGAAACGTCCCATTTGTTCATGCCACATCCACTTGTACCAAAAAGCATCTTAATAAATAGGCAAATGTCTCACTTTTTAAAATAGTGGTTGACACTAGATCCTGCCCATGGCACTTTCCTGAAGTGGATGGATACAGGTCTGGTGATGACTGCTAAGAGTGGCAGGTGTGAGGGAGAGACAAGTAGAGGGACAGATGAAAAAGAGGGAAGAGGTGTGATTGAATTGAATAAAAAGGAGGAACCTGTATAAAGGAGAGAGAAGGTTGCAACTTGGATGGTTTGGTGCAAAGGTGAGGAAGGCATGGAAAATATATGTAGACCCAGTGATCTAATAAAGTTTCAGCTGTACCATCAGAAGGTATTATCATTAGTGCATGCAGTAGTTTACAGAGAAAGATCCCACATCTCTCAGAAAAAGGGTTTAACTGTCCATGTTGCTCCTGAAATGTTTTACTTTAAATAACTCTAAAATAGCAGTGAAAGAGACTAATGATATCTCAGTTCAAGGTGGGATTAAAATAAACCAATTAATCTTATCTATCAGAACGTTTATTTGTGAGCTCAGCCATTCTGGTTTTGATTAACACAGTTTTTCAGTGTGCAGCATTTGGCTTTCTTATGTCTATAACGTCCTGTTTTTTAGCTCACAAAATGTGTTCATCTTTCTAATCAGAGCTGATGACCATGACACCCAGATGTGTGGCATTTAGCAGGCTCATGGACCCATTTGATGACTCTCAGGATGTTCATGTTGGTTAGGAACCCATGTGGTGTTTTGCTAAATTACATTTCAGTCAGACATTTAACTTCAAATGGAAAATAGACAAATTATGGGTAACTTGAGAGATACAACCATTAGTTAAGAAAGAAGGTGCTAAGGTAATAGTTTGGCTTGTAGTATCCCAGTGATAATCTACAGTGGATAGGTGAATATACTAAAGGGGTTGGATGCTTTTGTTTAATTAGTGAGTTTATTATTAATGTCAGCCGGGAATGTTTACGATGGGTGGGGGCCGGGGTTTGGGTACGTTTTAGTGCTTTATTTTTATTACCTTACTTGAAGGCTTCTGTACTCTGATACAGTGCTACATCTGAGCAGTAAGCCGTCTGTTGTAACTGTTGCCAGCTTTGTCTGGTCTGTTTTGCCCAATTGGGAGTGTTTTCTTTTTTCTTTTTTTTTTCTCTTGCTTTCCTTTCTACTTTCTCCTTTATCTCTCATTCCCTCCTGCATCAATATATCTCCTGTCGGTCCAATCTGTGGTATACAAAATGAATCTTAGATCGATTAGTCATCTTCACATGGTATCATGGAATGTTAATGGGCTTAATAATGTTGCCAAACGAACCAAGGTGCTGAAACATTTAAAATCTATGCCCTGTGACATTGCGTTTCTCCAAGAAACACACCTTGATGATCAGGAAGCTGAGAAACTTAAGAGAGGATGGGTTGGTCGGACCTACTTCTCGACACACTCAAGCAGCAAAAGAGGTGTCTCAATACTTATTAGGAAGAGTTTGCCTCTGACAGTCCTGGCCAGCAAAACAGACATGGAGGGGAGAATTGTCTGTGTTACAGTCAAGATACAAAATTATATAATACTTTTGTGTAATATATATTGTCCAAACTCAGATGATCCTCTATTTTTTCATTCACTTACACAAATTATCCAAAACTGCAAGATTGATTCAATTGTGTTGGCCTGCGTCTTCAACTTGGTGATGGATCAATTACTTGACCGATCTAACAGTGATTGCTCCAGAAACCCCCAAAAAAGCAAGAGATCATTAGAGAGTTTGATCGCCGAATTTCACATGGATGATATATGACGTCTGGAACACCCATTGGAGAGAGACTATAGCTTCAATTCCAAGTGCCATGACTCATATTCACACATTGATTTTTTCTTGACCTCAGGTCAGGTGACACCAAACTGTTTTAATTCCAAGATAGGTCTGATCATCATCTCAGACCATGCACCTGTGTTGTTATGCCTCTCTCTTCAATGTACCTTGGTCAAATCAGCAAGATGGAGGCTGAACTCCAACGTTTTGCAAGATGAGCAAACCAGAGTTGCCGTTGTGGATGAGATTGAAGAATTCATTTGAAACAACAGGACAGAAGGCCTGGCGGTCTCTACCATTTGGGAAGCATTTAAATGTTTTATCAGAGGTGTGCTAATGGCGAAATCTGGTAGATTCAGGAAGATGAAGGAAGAAAAAATGAAGACGTTACCTGCTGAAGCCAAACGATTGGAAAAGCAATTTGTCATGAGCCGTCATGAAGGGGTTAAAACCCAACTGAGGGAGACGAAGTATGAACTGAACAAAATCATGTCGGACCAAGTAGATTATGCTTTATTTAGGCACAAGATAAACTTCATTCGAGAATCGTGAAAAGGCAGGTAGGCTTTTAGCCCACAGGCTGAAAGTGGCTGAGAGTGACCGTATCATCACTGCAATCCGAAAACCTGAAGGGGGATTTGAAAAGCAACAAAAGGGAATCAATGCATTGTTTCATGATTTTTATGAAAGACTCTACAGGTCGGAATTGAGCTGTGAGCCAGATGCTATAAAGTCCTTCCTAGACTCCACAGAACTCTCTTGCCTAACTGATGAACAGGCAACGACTCTCGAGGGTTATGTACACATAGAAGATGTTCAGTGGACTATTTCATCACTCAGTGTAAGCAAATTACCTGGTATTGATGGACTACCCCTGATGAACAGACAAGGACTCTCGAGGGTTATGTACACATAGAAGATGTTCAGTGGGCTATTTCGACACTCAGTGTAGGCAAATCGCCTGGTATTGATGGACTATCCACAGAATTCTATAGGATATTGCCTGACAGCGCACTGCTGCTATTGTGTGATGTGAACAATGGATCCTTTGACGCTGGCTCCCTGCCAGATGCTTTGCGGCATGCCTTGATAACTGTGCTACCTAAAAAAGACAGGTCATCTACTCGATGTGCCAATTATAGGCCAATCAGCTTAATCAATATGGACTGTAAGATATTGGCTAAAATACTAGCTAAAAGACAGGAGCCTGTGATACCATCGTTGATCCATAATAATCAGGTCGGCTTTGTCACCGGGAGGTCTGCAGCTGACAATATGAGGCGTTTACTATTAACAATTGAACATGGGCATGCACAGGCGACCGCTGCAGCTGTGGTATCTATAGACGCCGAAAAAGCGTTTGACCGTATTGAATGGGCCTTTCTTTTTAATTGCTTTGAGAAAATTAGACTTGGTCAAGGCTTTCTGAAATGGGTGTGCCTTCTATATAAGGATCCATCGGACAGTGTAATCACCAACGGTCTAATATCAGAATCATTCAACCTTGCCAGTGGTACCAGACAGGGGTGCCCTCTTTCGCCTTTATTGTTCATTTTGTCAATGGAACCGCTGGCAGTATTACTTCGATCTGATGCCAATCTCCTCCCAATAATAGAAGATGACCATGAAAATAAAATCTGGTTATACGCAGATGACCTGCTGGTGGCTATACAGGATCCAGCACTCGGCATACCTTATTTGATGCAAGACATTCAACAATTTTCTTCTGTGTCTGGATATAAGGTAAACTGGGGTAAGTCGAAAATTCTCCCGATCAAGAACTTGTGCATGCAATTCATATGTAGTCAGTTCCAGTTTACTTGGTGTCAAAACAGATTGAAATATTTGGGGTTTTTGATTGGGCCAGAGGTGGTGAAGAAACCAAAAATGAACTTTGATGTGATGATGCCAAAACTACAGTCGGACATGGATAGATGGGGAGTCCTGAAACTGTCAACATGGGGGAAAATCAATTGTATTAAAATGAATCTCGCACCTTGTGTAAATTACCTTCTTTCCATGCTTCCAATCAAAGTGCCAAACCACTACTTCAAAGAGATCAATAGAATGATGCCGAAATTTATATGGGACGGGAAACCCCCAAGACTTGCGCTATGGAAAATGCAGCTACCTCATAAGTATGGTGGAATGAATCTACCTCACTTCTCAGAATATCATTTGGCCTTCACGGTTAGGCATCTGTGTAAATGTATCGACACTGATGGGGAGCCAACAGTCGACATACTGAGAGAAAGTAATGCATCGTCTCATTTGGCCCCCAGGGCCTTATTATCAACAGTGTCAAAATAGTCCAAAAGGCAAAATCCCCTGACTGCTTTTTTGAAGGAGTGCTGGCGTGACCTGTCTAACTGTATTGGAACCAATTCCTTCTTATTTCCGGAGGCTTCGATCTGGCTCAATCCAGCTTTGAAGCTACATGGAAAAGTGTTATTCTGGCCAGCATGGTTCCTAGCAGGGATCCAATATATTGCAGACCTAATTGAAGATGAGGAATGGATTCCGTTTGCACAACTTTGCCGCACTTTTGATCTAACGGAATGCACCTACGCAGAGTATAGAAAGCTGAAGAGCATCATCTCCGTAAACATGGATCCCGCATAATTGGCGGTCCAGGGCAAAGCTTGGGCAGCTTTAGAGACATGCAAACATGCTGCTCACCCAGCCGCAACTATGTACAAGGTGCTGAGAACATGTCATAAGGGGAACTTAGAAACGGCGAATGCCTCGACAGAGGAGCTGGGTGAAGTGATTGACCAAAAATGCTGGCTGCGTTGCTGTGGTAATGTGAAGCTTGCGAGCATGGACTGGGGCTTAAGAGCGTCGCAAACCAAGCTTCTATTTAGGGCCTTTTGGACGCCAGTGCGTCTGTTAAAGCGACACTTGTTGGAAAATGCTCCGTGCTGGAAATGCAAACAAGCATGAGGTACCTTAAGTCATCAGATCTGGTTCAGTCCCAATACTAAGGTATTCTGGGAGGGAGTTTGTGAGAGATTAGGTTTGGTGTCGAGCTGCACCATTCCAATGGTTGCGTCTCTCTTAGTACTGGGTGATGTGTCATTGTTAGAGGATGTTGACTTTAGAAAGAAAATGTGGTTCTTTAGGGCCTGTATGATTGCGAAAAAGATGATTCTTAGGGCTTGGAAGTCATCCAGCTCTTTTTGCATCGATGAATGGGTGGATGAGTTACTTACGATCTCCACCTATGAAAAGGCAATTTGCAAATTCAAAGGAGAGACTGAAAAGTTTATGGACATATGGGGGATCTTTCTCAACGTGTATGGTTAAAGTCTCATGGTGACTCAATATGCTGGTGTGTTTTGTCCAAATTCACTATTACCCTGAAATGTGTTCTGATTTGCTCTTATGCTAGCCAAGATCATGCCATGTTACGTGGGGATGTGTTTATTGATTATTTATAAATTGTACTACCAAATGATACAGTTAGATATTCTTCTGTTTCTTTCTCTTCTCCTTTTCTGGTCTCTTTTCAATGTTCTCTCTTCTTCTACTTTTTCTCCTTATTTATGTTGTGTTATGCATTATGAGATGATTTCTTCTTCTTTTTCTTCTCTTTTGGACTCAATCTTGTGACCAGGTTTGTAATTTTATGAAGCTTGTTTATTTCTAATTGTATTGCAAACTTTATTGGTGAAAATAAAAAATGATAAAACTGGCTTGCAGTATCTGATCATGTGATTGTTAGCTTTCCACCGCAGAAATGGTGCCTTGAAGGGTATTCCAAACACCTCTGATATTCGATTCAGTATTCATGACCACAGTTTTGAAACTCTGCATAACAGATCGCAATCAGGTCCAAAATGTGTTCCTCCATCAAGTTATTTTATTTATTTATTTATTTATTTATTTATTTATTTATTTATTTATTTATATAATTGATATATGTATATACAATAGGAACAATGCTCTTTGATCACAAAATAATGTACAATAGATAAGAAATCATATTTAATGGGAAGTGGTGATTGTCTTACAATGGGTTAAGTTTGAGGGACATTCTGACCCGGTTGTGGAGGGGAGTAAATGGAACAGTTACCAGGGACAATACCTAAGTGGACATACATAGCATGATGGGTGAAGTGCTATACTGGAGGCAGACAAAATGAGGGACAGAGGCAGGTTATAGGCAAAAGAAACATGTTAGCTAGCAGGCACATGAGAGGTAGGTTAAGAGAGACGTGAGGCTTTTAGTTTAGTTTTGAACAAATACATGTGGACTGTTTCTCGGATGTCAGTGGATGAGAAGTCCATGCAAGTTGAGCAAGAAGAGAGTAAGAGCGGAAGCGAGATGAAGCACAGGCAGGGCAAAGAGTCATAAGGGAAGTCAAGGAGGCAGAGCAGAGATTACTAGAAGGCTTGTAGAGTTGGATAGAGGAGGATAGATACATTGGTGCCTTACCATGCAAAAATGTGTGAACCAGGAGAAGACATTTAAATCTGGTCCTGTTTTGCATTGTCTGCCAGCGGTGGACTGGCCTGTCAGGCTTTCGGCCCTCTGCCAATTGACATTCCAGTTGTGTGGGCCAGTTTTATAATTCAATGATTGTTGGCTGAATTTAAACTCTCTATTTGTCTGCATTATTAACACTTTTATTTGTCATCCTTCCGTCTGCATGTGTGTGTAATTTTCAACTTTTGGTGCTCATCTCTGCTCTCTACGACACCAGTCTGGAACCTCCCTGGGTGGGCCGGGGCCAACTTGTTACATTTTGTTTTTACACTAAATGTACTTTTGAACAAAACAGTAACAGCCCCAGCCCCCTTTGCTTCTGTGGTGCCATCATCCTGCTCCCTTGATATTTTTAAATCTATATTTTATGTAAATTGAATTTCACACCACGCTGTTACCGGAGCCGGGCTGCTGCTGCTTCTGCTCATGTGCTTGCTGCTGGGTGCAGCCAGCAAAATTGGATTGGATTTCTGAGTTAAAAAGAGTCAACACGAGGCAGAGAAGGAGGAGGCTTAGGCAGCAGGTGGGCAACCACGGGAGAGGGAGGCCTGCCAGACTCATGGAGGCATATGTTATGCACATGGCCGGCATGTTCTCACATCATTAACACATCAATAGTAAAAAGTAAGTAAAGTCACAAAAGCTCTGGATCTGGTTCTCTTGTATTGCTGCACTTAGTTTTAGAAAGCAAATAATACCAATCATGTATGTCCTTTGAAGAAAGACAAATGTATGATCAACAAACCTTCACATTTTTAAGATTTGATGATTGTGCATTAATTTTGAAATCATTTTTCTCTCTTATTCAAACTTTCTTCTCTTCAGAATAGCCATCCTTTGTTCTAATTTAGAATTCCTCAACCTCCATGTTTGTTTTGGGCAATGTATTTGCCTGTCTGGGAACTGTTTCTTTTCTTTTATCAGCTGTTCCATGATTGCTAAACTGGGGACAGGCTGTTAACTTGCTGAAAGTATTCCCACCTCCTACACAACCCTAGCTGGAACATATGTGCTGAACCCTCTGACACGGGATTTTGCCACTCCTGGCCTTCATTAGAGCACCCCCACACAGATTGATGAAGCAGCCTTTCATGACTGCTTGTGGATTTTGTGTTGGGTGGGGGTCCGAACTTGGAAATGGTGTGGCGGTGGAGTGACTGTCATAATGTATCTAAAAGGGATAGATAGGCCGTGCACCACTCACTACCTAGGACCAGGCACTCCTGCTAGGGTCAGGGTGTTCTTCCTCTAGGGACAGTCAGTACATTGTTTTCCCAATTGCTCCTTTCCGAACACGTGACAGTTGAGTTCACGAAAATCCTTTTCTTCCCAAAAGACTGTTTATGGTGTGATACAGGACTGTTTGTTTAATGGTTAGGGAAGGCATTCTTTGATTCCCAGTACGGCTTTGAATTTACCCTGTTGTTGTTACTCGTGGTTGTCATTATGACAGTGTCTCTCTCAATGATGGGATCGTTGAATGAGTGACGCGATGATCTTAAGTTAGGCATATCTCAGCAAAAAATACAGTTATGGTTCAGGCCTGTGGCCAGGCTGTGAATGAAGGCCTGTCTGATAACGAGAAAAAGGCATAAAAGCGAGGCTCCAGTCCACCACGAGTGATATAGATACCTGGCAGCATCAGAGGAAAGTGAGCAGTGACGGACGAAAAGAGGTGATTTGATCATTTTTTGTGTGTGTTGTGACAAATCTGAGGAGGCCGTTCCTTCTCCCCTAGGGGGATACATTTCACATGGGGCCATGGCAGTGTGTCCACAGTACAATAATCCCCCTGTGGGTGGCAGACTGGGGCAGGGTTACATGGGAACGAAGCCCTTGGTGGGATTGGGCATGACTATTACCAGAAGATGTGGTATGCTCCTGCTGCTTCAGTGCCAAAAAACCCTTCTCCATTGCCAAGACCTCTTTCTCCCTCTCTAGCCAGAGCTAATAAATACTGTTGTTAAATTAGTCAAAATATCATACTTGACAAGACTGAAATGCCAACCAAGTATTTTACACCCAGATTGAAAAGAAGTACTGAGAAGACGATGACTGGGACTCCAAGTATCAGGTTGAAGGATCAGCGTGAGCAGTCTAGCTTCTCACAAGATGTTATTGTGCTGAAAAAAGCAGCAAACCAGCGCTGGAGGTCAAATTGAGAACAATCCTCCAAGGAAGAGCTGTGGGAGCTGTGCATTGCTCGAGCAGACAGGAACCGAACGGGAAGCCGTGAACAGAGAAAGGTGAGAACACAAACCTGGTCCGTGCTGGAAGGACCACTCAAGTTGCTTCCGTGATTAACCTCTGGGCACCTCAGGCCCCGGTGAAGCACCTGCAAGGAAGGTTGCAAAGGCAGGCAGAGTGAGAGGTCTGCAGAGCTGCTGAAGAGCCCGCCACTTATCCAAATGCTACCGTAGTCTTAACGGACAACGCAGCTGCTCTGGAAATGCTGGTACCTACAACACAGAAGTTAATAGGTACGTGGGTTGCCCGAGAGGCATTGGAGGTCTGGGGAAGCAAGGGGATGAAGAGAGAGTCTGGAGCAATAGGGTCTGGGACCCTGAAGGGACATTACAAGTCTGGGACCCGCAAACAGAAGAGCGCAAACCATAAGTGGGTCTGGGACTCTGAGGAATAAGATGATCTGGGACCCTTAAGGGATATTACAAGTTTTGGACCTACACCCGTATGAAAGCGAGACCATAAGTGGTTCTGGGACCTCGTGGGATAAGAAGATCTGGGACCCTGAAGGACCAAGAGGGACTGGGACCGCAGGGGACATTGTGTGTCTGGGACCCACACCCATATCAAAGTCAAAGCATAATAGGGTCTGGGACCCCAAAAATAACCAAGAGAGAGGAACTGTAGGTTTGGCAGGAGGTTGAACCAAAAAGATACAACAACAAAGTGTGATTCTTGGACCCGTATTCATATGAAAAGTCAAGAATACGAGTGTCTGGAACACTGAGTGAAAAAGGAGCAAACAAGACAAAATGGTATGGTTGGCAGAAGAGTAAACCAAGCAGATAAAATCCTATATTGTGAGTTTGGGACCCACGTGAAAGGCAAAGACCTGAAGTAACAAGGAACAAGAGGGTCTGGGACCCGGTAAGAGAAAGAGAGACAGTCCATTAGAGGACAATGGCTTCGCAGGAGAGTAAATCAAGCTGTTCAGATCCTTGTGAGTCTGGGACCCACACCCACATAAGAAGCTGAGAATAAGAGAGTGAAAAGGACACAATCTTATGCTTGGTAGAGAGGTGTGCCAAGTTGCTGGGAAATGAGAACTGTGAATCTAAGAAGTGTATCCTTCTTAATTGCTGAGTGACATTTACGGAAAAGGATACAGGGCTCAGAAGCCCAAAAGGAATGAAACAAGAAAAAGTCTAGGGGAAAAGAAAACAACCCTAGCCTTGGAAAGCTATGCCGGAGAGACTGAGGACTTTTCTGTTCGCTGGAACTACCAAGAACACTTCACTTTGGGAAGAGATTATCCTTGCACAGTCGGTTTAAGTTGTTTTTATTAGGACCCATTTGATGACTCTCAGGATGTTCATATTGGTTAGGAACCCATGTGGTGTTTTACTAAATTGCATTTCAGTCAGACATTTACCTTCAAATGGAAAATAGACAACATCCTAATAATGGGGAACTTGAGAGACACAGCCATTAGTTAAGAAGGGAGGTGCTGAGGTGATACTTTGGCTTGCAGTAACTGATCATGTGATTTTTAGCTTTCCATCCCAGAAATGGTGCATTGAAGGGTATTCCAAGGGTGTTCCAAAAACCTCTGATATTCGATTCAGTATTCAGGGGCACAGTTTTGAACCTCCGTGTAAGGTTTCTTTGAGGCATGGAAACCGCTCTTAGCTTTAGGGACAGAGGACTTTTCCAACCATTTCTTCATTAATAAAAGTCTGTACCCATAAATATGCCACCATTGTGTCTCTGCCTTGCTTCTGCCCACGTATAGTGTGTAAAAAGTGAAGATATGCAGCAGCAAAGCCAATGAGTGCTGTAGAACGTCACCAGTAACTGCTCATCCCTTAACAGGTTTCCTCATTACATGTTAGTGTTGTTTAATTAATGTAATGGTCTCAGCAGATCACGGTTAGTTATGCATATGTGTTTGACAGAAAGCTGCTCCGAATATAAATTCATAGCATTCCTTGTTAAAGTTATTTGTAATTCTCCTCCCTCAGCCCTATCTACTGCTGTAGATCCATACTGTTAAGGTTGAATTCCTTCCAAGATGTGAAACGGAATCTATGTGATCACATGTGCCGCCCATAATGTCGACAAATAAATTGACGGCTCTCATTATGGCGCAGCGCAGTGATCCCATAGACCACTGTGCCCTGCATTTCCATAACCGCCTCCCCCTATTACACATTTACCTGTTCGGTGGCATACCGTGAAGTGTGCCGCCGTCTCTCCTCCGGCCCTGCGGCAACAGTTCACGCCCACTAACGTGGGTCTGAAATGCCGGGGGACACCCCTGCAACCCCCGCTCCCATTAGCCGGTGTAGTGGGGGGATCAGTATTTTAACAAGTCGGATTTTTGGGGGCAACATTTTGGTATTATTCCGTTAAATGTACAGTGTGCTGTGCACTTAGAAGCTTGGGCGCTGCCCCAAGAACATGGGGGTAGAAAAGGTCAGCCATTTCACCCCAATTCCTGTAACCGCTTGATGATATTATTGTCTTTTTTACAGAACTGAAGGAATATTATCTTTACTTGGTTTTCCAAGGTGATAACTCACAAATAAATGTAACAACAACTATTAGCCCCCCATAACTTCCCTAAATAGCGTATTCTCTAAAGTCATGAATTTCTGAGATTCACAGATGAGGGCCACTTTTTTGGTGGTGCTCAGGGCTATTTCTTGTACCAGTCGGACCCTGTTGTCAGCCGTACAATCTGGTGATGGTACGAGGAAGTAGGTGTGAAGTGAGGGAGTTGAAAGAGAGTACTGGTAACGAAACTAATGATTTTGTCGAGACGATATAAAGCATAGTTGAGGAGACCAAAGTCGATGCTGGCACAGTAGTCCAGGAGGACCTATGGCAGGAGTGTGACCTATGGTATTGTAGTGCTTATAGATATGAGCTTGTATACGAAGCATTGTGGTTGTAATTTAATTTATTTAATTGTTTTTTTATTAACCTAATACCATACCTGAGTTCGGTTTCAGGAGGCGCTGCCATGGCCCTGCAGGAGTGGCGCAATTAGGGGCTGCCTCGTGGGCCATGGCAGGGTATCTTTTCTTTGTCCTGGTGAAGGGGATAGATTTCCAGGGGTTAGGGGCACGGGCTAAAATAAGCGCAGGGTTTACACCTTACCTGCATCCGGGGGGGGGGGGCCAGCTTACATTTAAGGCAGGTCCAGCCTAGAAGCCCTCTCTTTCTTCTCCACCACTGTGTCCCGTGCGCTGCAGGATTCTTGGGAGATAGTTTAGTATCCTGTTTGGCGTTCTTGAAGGAAGTTTGTGAAGCTTCACGTCGCATTCCTGGTTCCTTGATCGTGCCGGTCCATATGCGGTCGTTGTTGGTGTTGGGTCGTGTGAGGCGTGCCGGTTCCAGCATTCGAATGATAAGGGGACAGGGACCGTTTTTGATGTGTGGAGCGGCTGAGGGAGCGCAGCACATAGGGTCAGGCAAGAGCTCTGAATATGCAGTCACACGTTGCGGTTGTGGAGGGCACGGAGGAGCAGTGCTATGGTTACCGTAACGCTGTGTTATGTGGCATAGCGGCACAGGGGTGACCACAATACTTTATTAAGGTTGGCAAGAGTTCTGAATATACGGTAACACGTTTTTCGTAGCAAAGGGGGCGGAGGGGCTGCGCTGGGGTTACTGTAAATGCTGTGTTCATGCTGGCGAGGCAATGTGGTTACTGCAATACTGTTAAGAGTAGCGCAGGCCTGTGGGCTAAGGCACGGAGGCTGTAATACAGTTAAGTTGCTAGTGTTGTGGTGCAGGAAGGACTCGTGGGGTGGCGATCGATCCGAATACATAACAAGTGTAAGGTTCTGCAGGGCATTGCAGGATGAGGTTTAGGGAGGTCAGGATTGTGTGCCCGCCGTGCGGCCTGGCCTCCGGTGAGGCGTGGAGCAGGGCGTGTCGCATGGATTTGACCGTGCGAGATTATAGCAGGCAGAAGGTCAGGATAATTACGCTCGCTGGCTATAACGCCATGGCAGCAACGTTTGTAGATATGAACATGGCATTACGCAGTCTCCCGCAAGAGTGAAGTGAGGATGATTTCAAGGGATTGGGACAGTACATTTTAAAATAGCACGTTAAATGTTACATGCATGTTGTGGGGCTTCCCGTGCATCGGGCCGCCCTGTACTAAACACTCACACGCATACATACAATGAGACAGCAGCACACGCGTCTTGTCGTTCCAGGGTCCCTGCAGCATCTGCCTTCCGGACCGTCTTTATTTGTAACACGCATGCGTGGCTAGAAACGAGGCTCGCGCATGCGCACGTCAGCTACGGATGTAACATCCCTTTTTTTCTTTAAACAAAAGAACAGCACAAATACAAATTACATAAAACATGTGCAAATACAACAGAGTTCAAACGATGGATAACAAGTCTGATACAGTCACCTGTTCAGTCCCCTGAATCTAGGACGTAGTCTTTGAGCAGAACAGGTAAGGCGCGGCCTAGTCGCGCCGGGTACCGCCGCTCTGCCGGCGGTGGGGTCCCGACTGTGCAGGATGTATCCGAGAGTGGGTTACCCTCGGGAACCTCCGCCTCTTCATCTTGTGGTGCTGGTCTCGTCAGAACATCCTCTCGTGAGGGGCTGTCAATCTTCTTAAAAAACGATTGATTGCGGGTGATGGTTCCTCCCGCATTCGCCGCAGTGATCATAGATCCCTTGACATGAGTAACGACCCACGGTTGGGGTTCGTATGGTAGTGACAGTTTCCCTTCGGGTCTTCAGTTGTGTACCAGCACAGAGTCTCCCACCATTATTTCCTTTTCTTGCAGTCCTCTTCTCTCGCTCTCTTTGGCATTATGAGCTTCTCGTTCTTGTCTTACCCTGTCATTGCCAATGACCCCTGGTTCACGACCTTCTGCCTCCGGGATGAGTCCTCTCAGGCAGCGCCCAAACAACACCTCCGCTGGAGCTATGCCGGTGGATTGGTGCGGAGTCGTCCGATATTCTCGGAGAAATTCAAACAGGGTTCTTTTTAGTTCCATTCCACTGCTGGCGGCAATGCGAAAAACCTTGTTGAGGGTCCTCATGAACCGCTCGGCCTCTCCATTCGCCCTGGGCCAAAGCGGCAATACCTTCCGATGTTGAATGCCCTTCTCACGTAAGTACTGAGAGAATTTGTTTCCTGTGAATGGCGGCCCATTGTCAGAGCATAAAATTTCAGGAAGGCCATGCGTGGCAACCATTTTATCCAAAGCGAGGATAGCATGGTCCGTGGCAGTTGAATCAACTAGCTCCACTTCAGGATATCTTGACCATTGATTCACTGCCACTAGGAAATACATCCCCTTCCCGGTGGACCCAAAGTCGGTATGTATCTCACCCCCTGGCTTCTCGCTCAGCTCCATTGAGTTGATCGGTGGTGCTCTTTCCACTGGGCTTGCAGCCTGGCACGGTAGGCATCTCTTCACATGCAGCTCAACACGGGCCTCCAGGTCAGGAAACCATACCTTTGTCCGTAGCCTTGCCTTCGTCTTGGCCACTCCCTGGTGTCCGTTGTGCGCTAGCTCTATGACTTTGGTTCTCAACGACTGTGGCACAACAATTTGTCGACCCCTCAATAGCAATCCGTCTTCCAACAGGGACAGCTCGTCACGGATTTTCCACAATGCCTGCAGGTCTCTCTGCGCTCTGTCTTCTCTTCTTGTATGGTGCTGCAGGTCCCCTTTCCAGTCACCACTCAGAATAGCCTCTTTTATGATCTGAAATACCTCATCATCTGCTGATTCTCGGGCCATCACTTCTCTGTCTAATTCCACCGGCATGGCACATGCCACAATGTTGTAAACAAATTTCTGGCACTCTGTCACATCTCCTTGATCCTCTTCCTTCACCATGTTGGGATGACGCGACAAATAGTCCGCCGGGTTGTTCGTCCCTGGCCGATACACCAACTTGACTCCATATTCTATGAGGGCGAGCATCCACCGCTCTATCCTGGGAGGCAGTTTCGAAGATACACCTGCCAGGATTGGGAGAAGGGGTTTGTGATCCGTGATGACGGTGACTGGTTTCCCAAGGATATACAGTCTGAAGTGCTTGCAGCCTCATAAGATGGCAAGGGCATCCCTTTCTATCTGGGAATATCTTCTTTCGGTATCAGTTAGGGCTTTGCTTGCATATGCAATGGGTATCATTTCACCTCTCACATCCCTTTGCATCAATACTGCCCCCAGACCCACGGGACTTGCATCCACAACCACTTCAGATTCAACTGCCGGATCAAAATACGCCACTGTGTCCTGGTCGGATAATGCCCTCTTGATTGCACTGAACGCATCCTGTTCTCTGATGCCCCAGACCCAAACCGCATCGTTTTTTGTGAGGGCTCGGAGCGGTTCCGAAATGGATGCCAGCCCCTTGATGAAACGGCCGCAATAATTGACCATCCCCAGAAAACTGCGGACTTGTTGGTGACTGGGGCACCACAGCCTCACGGATGTCTCTGACCTTTTCCGGGTCTGGGGATACGCCATTTCCATGAAATATAAACCCAAAGAACCCAATGCGATCCTTGAAGAATTCACATTTCTCACGATGTAAGGTGAGTCCCAGGTCTTTCAGTTTCTGTAAAGTAGCTTCTAGACTTTTCATGTGTTCAGAGTGCGTAGTTGCAAACACCAGGATATCGTCACTCATGTTTATCACTCCCTTTAGACCTGCTAATGCGCCTCGGATGGCATTTTGAAAGACCTCCGCGGCCGATGATATTCCAAAACTGAGGCGTTTGAATTGATACAGACCCTCATGCATTGTAAACGTAGTAATGTATCTTGAGTCTGCATGCAATTCCAGCTGGTGATATCCTGCTCTTAGGTGTAGTTTTGAGAATATTTTCGCTCCTTGCAGTTCATTGATGATATCATCTATCGTAGGAGTCAAGTGTCGTTCTTGCTTAATGGCCGCATTGGGCAACCTCATGTCCACACATATGCGCACCTTGCCCGGTTGTTTGGGCTTCGATGCCACCACGATTGGTGAGACCCATGGTGTCGGCCCTTCTACCTTCTCAATAATGTCCATGTTAATCAAAACTTTGAGCTCCTCTTCAACCTGAGTCCGAAGGTGGAACGGAATACGTCTGTGTTTTAGTGCAGTCGGGCAAATGGTTTCATCGATGTGGAGCCGTACAGGTTCTGCTTTCAGCCGGTCAATTCCTTGAAATATGCTCTCAAAACGCTCTAGCAGTGAATTTACGTCCCCTTGATATACTGCAAACGCAAACTGAACCAGGGCAAGTGCCTCTGAGGCCGCACAACTCAACAAAGACCGTGGACTGACATCTGTGACAAAAAATCTTGCCTTGATATGTTTTCCTTCACGTGTTACAGGAGCTACGAATACCCCTTTGATGGGAAGGGGAGTGTCACCCCCAAACGTGAACATTTTTGCCGTTGACCAGTCCAATGGAGGGGGACCTGGAATGGCCTCATAATGTTCAGTGGCCAACACGCATATCGAGGCTCCTGTGTCTATGAGTACCTGCGTGGGGACCCCTTGAATATCTACAACACATGTCTGCGCTTCTTTGTCCCAGTAGCTAAGTTCGAGATGAAGAAAACGTACTCATCTTCTTCCTCCTCCTCTGCAATATTGTAATTTCGGACCTCCTGTTCCACGGCAGCAACGCTGCGTTGTTTTCTGTATCCACCACTCACCCTCGTGAGTCCTCGCTGTGTGGCAACTGAGGCAGCAGCTCTGCACATTCGGGCATAGTGCCCCGGCATGTTGCATCGCCCACAAGTCCTCGATTTCGCTGGACATTCCTCTGCATGCAGCAGGTCGTATCCACAATATTGGCAGATGACCGCATTGCTTTGAGTTGGTGTAGACTCCTGCCTTGACTTAGTCTGAGATTGTCTTCCAACTGCAAACGCTTCCTCGTGCTTGATTGAGCATGTAGCTGCGTCCATCTTGGCGCCTCTACTCTCAGCAAGTTCATAGACTCTTCCACTGTCCAGAATCTGTGTTAGCGACATGCCTGGCTCTCTTAAAACCTGTCTCCGTAGTTTGCCGGAGCTGCACCCTTGGATCAGTTGATGGCGGACCATTAAATCTGCATCTGTCTATCTGCACGTGGTGGCTAGCTGTCTCAGCCGTGCACAAAATTGATCAAGTGACTCCTCTTCATGCTGCTTTTCTGCACACATGACAAATCTGTCAAAGTCGACGTTGGAGAGTGGTATGAAGTGATCATTCAGTGCTGTCTTAATGGCCGCATATGTTACAGGCAAATTGAGAGATTCATATATGCGTAGTACCTCTCCCGTGGCAGCGAAAAACATGTCAAGTTTCTTAATCCACAAAAGCCATCTCGGGCCCAATTTCGAGGGTGGACCTGATGTGTCAAATTCTTGCATTGGTTGCAATGAGCCATGTTGCCTTCTCACCACTCCCGCCACCGCAGGGGCTTCTCCATCATTGTCCGTCATGTTCACAGGTCCCACAGGCACCTCACTCCTTGAAGAGGCCGCAAACCTGACTATCTTCGTGTCCGACGTGCCTGACTTCTTGGGGTAGAGCCACTGTGATGATGTGAGGTGTCTCTTCTTTCTTTGCCGCCTGTTCTGACGTTTGGTTAGGCAGAAATCGCAGTCATCCCTCCTGGGACAACTGCAGGGTGTCCAAAAATGTAAGGTTCGTTTGCCTCAGTGACCAGACAGCGCACGAGCACCCTCGCGGGCCGCAACTGCCGTAATCATGAAAAAACAAAATGGCCGCCGTCACTCGTGTGAGGATAGTGTCACACGTGAGATGAAATACCCTTAATGACACACATTGCCGAGCATTTCTCTCCGTGTGCCGCCCTCGTTGACAGTGTTGTGGGGCTTCCCGTGCATCGAGCCGCCCTCTACTAAACACTCACACGCATACATACAATGATACAGCAGCACACACGTCTTGTCGTTCCAGGGTCCCGACAGCATCTGCCTTCTGGACCGTTTTTATTTGTAACGCGCATGCGTGGCCAGAAACGAGGCTCGCACATGCGCACGTCAGCTACGGACGTAACAATGCACAGCATAATTGTGGGTTGTGTATATACTGCAGGAGAATCAGGTGGTGGGGACCAACCACCACCCATGCATCCTACGGTGAGGGTGCGGGGGGGGCAATTGTGCCAGGGTTTGGCCTGCAATTTCACTGAATGTATATTTGAGTCAGGTGAAGTGGCATCAGAGTCAAAGGGGAGACAAAGGAGGAGCATAGGGTTAGCCATCGCATTATAAGCGTTAAGGGCAGTACAAGATGAAATTTGATTGCACGCTGGAGCAGGAGTAATAGTGTCCTCCACATTTGCTCTTCTAGGTAGGTGGAAGAAGGAATCTGGTCAGTAATATGCCCCAAGAAAAAGTAAAAGGGTGCGCTTTTACAGCACGGAGTGGCAGCAATGGCCAGGTTCTTTGACAAAGCCAAGTAAAAGGGCATGCAGTGGGTCCATGACATGCTGGAAGATCGTACCCCTGTGGCATAAGCACCTGTGCAGCAGCCACCTGCTAGGGCACCTAGTGCTAGGGAGAGAAAGCCAAAGGTCCCACAGGTTGTGCCGGGCAGCAGCAAGCCACTTGCAGCAGCAAGCCACCTGCGAAAAAGAGGAGACAACCTAATAACGCTGCAAGAGCTCCGGAAGCCATGTTGGCTGGACCCTCAGGGGAGGCAGTCACAGCCATACCTGCTGTGGTGGCGCCAGCGGTGGCTCAACCTGGACTCCTGCCAGGGAATGAGTTGGGCGTCCGGCCCAAGGACCAAGCGAAAGATCAATGACTGGTGAATCTACCGCCATGGGGGAGGGGAGGGTATTTGCACTTGCACCTTCAGGTGGGGCACCGGGGCCACAGGTGCTGGATTGACCAAATGTGCTATTTCCTCAAACAATGTACGGGTGGAACAGGCCTAATTCGTTTTGCGGTCCACAGGGGCCCCATTTTACACCCACAAACCAGGGGTCAATGTTCTTGCCCACATTCAATAGGGGTGCTTTGTTTTTGGGTCCAGGAGCCCCAGGCCAGCGGTCTGCACAGCCTGCAGCTGTCCGTTCTGTTTTGGTTCAGCAAACCATTCTGATGTCTTAATTTATCTTGAATTGTGCATTTATATCTTGATTCACACAAATCTATTTCTACAATACAATACTGAAGAGTGATTCCTTCTTTATAAATGCAGAGGTCCACAATCCCTTGGGAGTTTTTGTTATGAGCATAGTGTCCTTGGACCTATTCATTTGTATGCTTTGTTTTCTTGTGATTAACCGTAAGACAGCAAAATGAGGGATGGTGCTCCGCATCTTGAAACGCCTGATAATGTACTGTTTGCAATATGGGATTGTGTTTAGGGCATGTCATGTTCCAGGGGCCCTCAAAAGGCAGCTTTGTCTCGTTTTAAGATGGTGGAGTTTCAGAGGTGGTGCCCGATGGCGGACGAGCAAATGGCGAAGTTCCCTTTGGATTTATGGAACATTGGAGCCCAAGGCTCGGCACATCAATAGGCTCTGCAGTCCAGCTGAAGACTAAGAGGGCTCATGAGGCGGCAGTAGGAGCATATGTGGGGTCTTGCAGCAAAAACAGTTTGGGTGAGATCGGTAATTGTTGCAATGTAGCCGCTTATCTGAAGGATTTGAAGGATCAGGGCCGGTCGCTGTCCTACGCGAGACAGCATGTCACAGTCATCAGTTTTTCTGTAAACTGCAAGGGGGAGCGGATTTCGCATCTCACTTTGCAATAAGAAAAGCATTCCAGGGTTCGGCCAGAGCAGTCCCCACACCGCCCGACACACACAGGACGGTTACCTTGGCCATTTTATAAGGTATGTTGGTAATCCTGCCAGCTGTTTGTGATTCTGTTTATGAGGGTGTGCTATTTGCCACAGCAAATAATTTGGCATTCTTCAGGGCCTTTAGGGTAAGCGAGCTGGTGGCTGCGTCTGGGAGGGACCAGGTGGGTGGAATGAAGCGGGCCCACACTCTTCTCCTGCCCGATCCAGTAAGGTTGTATCTTCCTAAGTCAAAAACAGACCAGCTGGTTAAAGGGGCCTGGATAACATTTTTTGCCGCCATGGGTGCGGTGTGGTGCCCGAAAGCATTGCTAGGGTGCTACATAATGGTAAAACCAGCAGGCGGACATCCTAACTTGCTGGTCCACGCTGGGTGGGGAGGTTCCATTAACACAGTTCCAGTTTAGAAGGGTAATGCAGAAGGCATGTCAGGCAGTGGGATTATTTCCGGTGGGTTTCTCGTCCCATTCATTTCGCATAGGCGCAGCCACTGAGGCAGCAGGTGTGGACCTGCCCCTGCAGGCCTTGCAGCTCATATAGAGATGGAGGTCTGTTTGTTTTCAAAGCTATGAGCGGCCAGCCCTTGGGCCGTTTGAACAGCAGTAATTGAGCCTGCATTAAGCCTGCAAACATTTTTCTTGCAGTAGTGAGGCCCACGCCAGGGATGGCCTGGCTGTGCGGCTATTCCTTTGTATCAAGAGCAGCGGTGAGGCTGAAAGACCCAGTGTGTCGTGACAAACAGATGTCTGGGGGTTTTGCGTGTTTCTGGTTGGGAGCAGGGGGCTTGCGCCTCAGGCAGCTCCGGAAATTATTGTCTGAGACATTGGAGCAGGGGCAGGTGCTGCATCCTGAGGTTCTGTTACTGCATGTAGGAGGAAACGACTTAGCCAGGTGCGGCAGGAGGCCGGTGAGGGAGTTTACGGTGAATACGTTGGCATTTCTGGTGCACTTTTTCCAGGGTACAGTCGTGGTCTGGTCTGAAATTATTTCAAGGCAGGGTTGGGGCACGGGGGTTAGCTCCTCCCCATGAACCTATCAGTGAGAAAATTAAACAGGGAGTTGGAAAAATTCACGTGCATGGCCCGACTGCAGGGCATTAGGCATGGCCTGTTAAGACTCTCATCCCCTGAATTATTTAATACAAATGGTGTGCATCTCTCTCAGGAGGGTGTGGACATATTCATCCATGATATTTTGGGGGGTATTTAGCGGTACCTTTGCCCGAGCAATGGGGGAGGGCCATTGAACGGTAGGCCAATCAGCCTTGTGGCGCAATGGACGGGAACCTAAACAATTGGAGTGTAAAAATGTTTTGACTATGACAAAGAAGAAACATGGATTTGCTACCCGGATTGTGGGTTGATGGGTCCACTCGCGTCCAATAGGCCAAGCAGGCGAGGATGGCGGGGGTGGCCCCTTTGGTTGCCCATTGGGTGGATTTTTAGCCCAGGCTTGGGCATTTAGACTGTCCGGCTGGATATTGGACTTCCGTCTTACAAATAACCCTGGGACAGCTTAGACAGCCAGTAGGCCAGACAGGCATCTGGCTGGTGGGCTGAGGGTCAAGGTCATGGGCAACAGATGAAGAACAATGTAACAGAACTATTGGGCCCCATCATAAGTGTTGTAGAATGTTTAATAAAATGTGGCCTGTATAATTCCAAAATGGTGTGGTAGCCTTTCCTTTCGGGGTGAAATGAAATACTGTACGTGATGCTACCATTCATCTTGAAGACCAGGGACCTGCTACGAGTGCAACCCCATAAGCACGGATCCGGGGTTCAAACCTCTGTTGCTCTGTGTGGTCTTGCTTCAAAGACCAGCGCGTTGCCCCTGTTCTATCCTGCGTTCCATATATATTGATTTTTACAAATGAATGCCCAGTTCTCATCTGTGGTAACATCAACCCATGTGGATATGTCTAATTCACCCAGCTTTTCTCTCATCCATTAGTGCATAATTAACAGCATCAGTGCACATAAAGGGGTCACATTACAGTAAATAATGCCCTCTGACTGCTGCTGTTTGCATTGGTGCTTAGTTCAAGAAATGAGTACAAGATACAAGGTATGAGTAACAGACACACATCAGGCAAAGGGAGACTCCAACACAGATTCCTTAGCAGAACCTCTTTATTGATTAGACGCCTGCCGGGCACACTCTGCAACCTCGCTTGGTTGCCCTCCAACCTCCCTCGTCTCTGCACCAGGGTGACTTATAAAATACCCGTAACCAGCCCAATAATGCCGGTGGGGGGGAGGGACGCCGCTCTGTGAGCTGCAATTCTCAGGGGAAGGAGAAAGCTGAAATAGAAGACCTCTGTTCCCAGCTCACAGCTCGGCCTTCAGTAGATTCAAAGCCTTGTGCATGTTGGAAATCACTGGAAAAGAAACAGAAAAGGCCACTGTTAGCAACATGGGGGCAGGCACATTCCTTTCACCCAGTGAAACAAAACATGTTATACCCCAATTCAAAAAGATGTGTTTCTCACATTACAAAATATGTCTCCAGGGCATAGATAGCGCCACTTTCTCCACACATCCCCTAATTTGTTAGGAAACCTTTTTAGCTTTCAACTTTTCACACCACATTTAAACTATACGTGTGTGTTAAGTAATAGGGGGCTTTTGCAGATAGTGGTCACTTCCTGCGGATACTTTCTAAGACACACTTTTTTAAGGCGAGATACCCCTTGAACGACCTATAAACTCACTGGCAGACTGCCTGATACACCCATTCCAGAAGATTGAGTGCGCTGACTGCATCAGTTGCAATCAAGAAATGCTCACAGTTTCATGTCACAAAGGACACCGCAACATAAAATTTGAGCTGAGTCGTATGTCCAGAGAAAAGTTAATGATTGCTTTTAGAGCCCGGTGTACACACATTTGCGAATTACGCCTGGCTTCTACTGGTGCACGATACTCCCTTTTCCAGGCATAAGCAGTGCAGTTCTGGGGCTGCATCTCCCTGCATCCGGACCCCTTTAGCTGTCATACCTAACTGCACCTGCAGTGATCGGATGTTCCCAGCACTCGGCAGCAAATGTTCGAGCTCAGGAGAGCTCTACTCCAGTTTCTTGTTTTGTTTTCTTCATTTAAGTACATTAATCTAACAGAGTACACAGGGGGCCCCCTAGGGTCTATAAAATTGCCTTTACCACATTAATTCTTTCATCAGAGCATTTAAAAGAGAGGGTTGCAAAAGTCTGCACGCTGTGTTAAACAATGGCTACATGTAGGTGACATTATCACCCATTTCCCTTTCAAATGTTTCTGTAAGACTTGATAGGGCTTTGGTAAAACGCAGATCATTTCAGGCTCACATTACTTACAGGCTGATAATTGCATGCTTTGATTCAGGGCGTGGCTAATGAAGCTGAATTCCCTCTCATTGTATTCAAAATATTCCCATAACAGTTTGCATATTCTCAGGTTGGTGTATCACGTGATTGATGTATGTTATCAGATATATCTATAAAACATGGGGGCTTATTCATGGAATTATTTGCGCCAAAAAAACGGGATTTGTGTGCCATTCTGCCCGCAAATCCCCATTTATTAAACAAGGATTTGCGGGCAGAATGGCGCACAAATCCCATTTTTTCGGCGCAAATAATTCCATGAATCAGGCCAATGGTATTTTAGCCAAGTGTTTTAATGCTTTTTTTTACAAGACTTTGACTTACCTGCCTTCAGCCTACACAGATCCATGCCCCATCACTCCAGCAACTCACCCCAAACACAGGTGGATTCCCAAGGTACATGTTTTACATTTCCGGCAATGGGCATAAAACACACTTAATGCTGAAAAAAGATGTGTCTGCGACGCCAGGGTGTCTGCTTATGGCCATTGAAGGGTGGGAATATATAATCGCCATTCTCCCTAGAAATCCGTGGGTTGTCTGACTTAAAACTTCCTGAGAGCGTGCATGAGGCAGGTTGTGTTCACTGTGGCAACGGGGCATAGCTTTCTTCCTAATTCATTTTCCAAAGGAAGCCTTTCTTCACGTGAAGACTTCATAAACATTGACCTCCGTTGCCTCATTGCAATAAACAATGTGGTCACGTGCTCCTGAACATGAACCTGAACTCCACTGGTGCTAAATGTGGCTCTTGCTCTGCGTTACGGTATTATGGAACCCAACCCCCGAACACAGGTTCTCACACACGCGCATGCATGTGGCAAACGGGAATGGGGCCTGCCTGATCAGCTCCCTTACCTGTAAGGGGAAATTATCAACTCACTGGAAACACATTTGCCATCGGAATCGTATTGACTGGTGGTCAGCTCGCACATGCTTGCCATGCTACGCTGAGGCCAGACTCCACTGGCAATGTCCTGTGTCCGGAGGTTCCTAGCTTGAATTTCTTCTTACCAGACTTAGTGAGAAGGGAGGAATAGTTGATAGAGAAGCAGTTGGAGTAAAGAGAGAATGGCAGTAGGAGGAATATACAAGAAAGCGGTAAGAAAAAATCACTGGGCTAGCAGGTTACAGTGGAGGGCACAAAAGTAACGTGAAAGTCAAACCCAAATTTGACTTTCAAAACACACCCAAATTTGAATTTCAGCCCAAATTTGAATTTCAGAACACACCTACATTTCTATTTCAAAACAACCCCCTTTCCCTTTTCCATGCACTTGCGTGTTCTTAATGTTACTGGGCCTAGTAAGATCGCAATTTTTGTTCTCCCCAGTTCCCCTCCCTTTGCTTGGTCATGCTCTGAAACACTTGTGTATGAGCGCGATATAAATAAAACATCATATCATATCATATCATGCAACAACACTGCCTGTGACTTCCTAATTCTCCTGCTCTCCTCAGGACCTGTAAGGGGCTGATAGATCAGATGCTTCTTCGGGGTGAACCCCAATAACCCCCCGCACCCATCTTTTTAATGCGCACTATGGCATAGTCTGATGTAATGACTCCCACAACCGACTTTGGCAACTGCTATCCAATTGCTTATGCCATCCATGCCTGGGAATTAGTACTCTAGATAGGTGAAGGGTGGACATCTAGCTGTGGATGTTACTGAAGGAAGCAATTATGCAGGGCCTCAAAATGCTGAAGCGGACTGAGAGAAACTGCACGTGGCATAAGCACAGGGGAAATGTTACCCTGATGCAAACATGCAATGACAAAATAAGGAGGCACACTAGGATAATGTTTGCCGTACTTCTAATACCATGCAATATTGCACTTGCACAGGTGCCATGTTTCTCTAATGGAGACCCTGGCCTCCCCATCTATCCAGTCCTGATAGTGTGCCCTACTATTAAACATTTCCCTAAATCTGAGGCGATTTGGGAGCGAGTGGATTAGGAGCACGTGAGGGGTTTGTTGTCAGTGAGTGTCTAATGTAAGTATCCTGAGTGAACCCTTCCTGTTACCCACAGCAGATCCTGTGGTGGTTATAGTGTAATACAGTAAAGCAAAAAGTGGTGCCAGGAGGGCGAGACTAACTGGAGAAGGAAGGCAGAAAACTATGAAAATCAAATCATTATTTTTATTTTATTTTTATTTGAATATATGAAAAGTCATTAAACATTTTTAATCAATTTTTATAATCAATTTGTACAATTTTTTATGAATATAAAAAACATCCTACCAATCATGCATTCATACACTCAATCAAACCAAATACATCCATAAAACATTCAATTGTTTTAAGATATTGAAGAAATACTTTGTCTGGAGTGAACAACTATTAGCTATATAATGAAAATGAATTGTATTTTTCTTCACTATCTTAAAACAATTGAATGTTTTATGGATTTATTTAGTTTGAATGAGTGTATGAAGGCATGTAGGATGTTTTTTTATATTTATAAAAAATTGTATAAATTGATTATAAAAATTGATTAAAAATGTTTAATGACTTTTTATATATTCAAATCAAAATAAAATTAAAATAATGATTTGATTTTCATAGTTTTCTGCCTTCCTTCTCCTGTTAGTCTCGCCCTCCTGGCACCACTTTTTGCTTTAGTGTATGACCTTACCTCAAGGTGCCAGTGACTGTTGAGGTTCCCACCTTGGGTTTTGTATATAGTGTAATACAGACCACCTTGTTGAGGATCCCTTGCAACCACTGGCGAAATAAAGCAGCAGGGTCCAGGCATTCAAAAGCTGTAGCTTTCCCACCTTTTAGTTCACTCTTTGCAAGCCTGGTAAGCCAAACTACTTCAGAACCCTGGAAAGATCATCCTGGAGGGACAAGGTACTTGTTTTTTTAATTGGAACACTTTTAAGGTTGATGCCCTTTATGGACTTGATCCAGTGACTCTGGCCCGGAAGAGGTTAAACTATTCCTCAGTCACTGCTGTTCAAAAGAGCAGAGTCTGGGAAATGTCTGTGATTGTTACTTACGCAAATCCAGGTCCTTTGGCTCATAAGCATAGAGGCGGTTGGAATATTGCCCGGTGATATCAGCTCGCACAGTCAGGGAGGGATCTGAAATTGGATAAAAGCACATGATGTCAGATTACGGCAGGGAGATTTGATTGATAGCCTTGAGGAAAGCTTCTTAGAGATACCACACAGAGGTGGAACTAGTAGGCAGAGCTAATTAAAGAATTTTCATTACATATAGATGTTGGGATCTTGTGTTTAAAAAAGCCTAAATTCGCTAAATGAGTGGGGTCTCCCGACTGGTTTAGATTTGTCTCGATTGTACAACATATCCCTGGTGGGCCACCGATAAAGTAAAGATGGAACCTCAGGGAGATGAGTTGTCAACTAGATAACGGGTCCAAGTAAGTGAACGGTGCAGAATGTACGAGGAACGTCTATAACATGAGGAATTTGATCGCGTACACTAGTTATGTCAACTCTACATAGTCGTTAAACACACCTGTGAACTATGGATGATAGTCCCTGCAAAAAAGGGTAATTGAGCTTGTCCTAGGTAGGCTGACTTGAATATGGCACTTAATCTACATACAAGGTTGGGTTGATTGGCAATTGCCTTTTTTGAAAACCAACACAGAGTAATACATTTGGTAAATGTGCTTTGTCTACATGTCATAAATTGGACTGTGTTTTGACCGGAGAAACATGAGCAGTACTGGTCGTTGCCCTTTGGAGGAATAGGATTTTACACCAAGCAAGTCGAGTTCCTCAACTTTTCTTATGAAGCTATATCTCCTCTCCCCCAGCTAAGTGTCATGAGGAGCCCAGGTGGGTTAGCTACTGGTAACCCCCACCCTTCACTGAAGTCTTGTGGGAATCTCACATGCAGCCTGGGCTGACCTCAGACTTAAGGACCCTCAGGGCTTCTTAGAGACTTGGCTGGGGGAATGTAAGACACAAGTATTCTAGAGTGTAAAAAAGGACGCGATAAAGACGATAGGGCCAGTCCACTGGGCGGGTGAGAAGGACCACGAGAGTAAAGGGAGCACAGAAATCAGGGGTGCTTCTAGAGATGGGAGTGGCAACTGGGTTGGGGTGTTACCCGAGGGGAGGGAGGAGGCGGATATTTAGAGGTTGTAATCAGCAGAATGGGGTGAGAGGGGCTGCAGACTAGTATTTTAAAGGAATAATACATTTGCTGCGGCCCCCGATGCTGCCCCGATGCTATCACCGGTGCAGGAAGGATGGGTTCCAAAAGGTCATGCAAGGTTTTAGTAAATGGATCAGTTCTTGGGGCACCAGACATGGTGGGCTAGCAACTGCTGGAAATTTGAAGATGTTCAGCCATTGGGGAAATGTGAACAAATTGAATAAAGACATTTTAAAAATGCAGGATAATGGCAAATTCTCAAACACTAAACTTCACATAGTGCGCTCTTGTCGTCTTGAATACATTATTTCTGTCAATGAATCATTTAATCGATATGCTAGTACTGTTGTTTGTCATGAGTCATATATTTTGAATTTCCAGTTGCACCCCATACGCCAACCAAGCATTATATTGAGGTTGATTAATTTCCAATTGTAACCCTTTACTCAGTGATCCGTTTTTTCTTTCATTCATTCATTCATTTGGTCAAGCATTTGTTCTTTGCTTTGTGTGCATGCACACACACACTCGTGGGTGCTTCAAAAATGGAGCATACTGTGGGATGCTGTTATCTGCTATGAAATGGCACCATTCTCAGTGGTCGAAGTGGTCAGGAGGGGTTGGGAGCAGTGATATATCTGATTCCAAGATCATGATTTTAGTTTTTTTAATATTGATTCTTAGATCATTCTGTTCCAAATATTTTGCCAACTCGTTGATTCTCCGCTGTAAACCGATTGGAGTCTGGTCTAAGAGCACAATGTCATCTGCATAGAGAATCCAGGTAATATTCTGGCGGTAGAGCATGATGGGGGAATGCCCAGATGTCTTCGATATCAGACAGAAAATGGTTGAACAAAACGAGGGCTAAAGAACATCCCTGCTTAAGACCTCTAAAGGTCTAAATTTCTTTGGAGAGATGTCCCTGAGTTGAGAGTCTGACTCTCATACTCGTGTTAGAATAAAGGAATATAATGGCTTCGAGCAGGTCTCTCGGGCACCCCCTGTCCAACAGCTTGCCTCACAACCTTTCCCTACTGATGTTGTGAAAGGCCTGCCTAAAGGTCAATGTAGGCGACATACAGTTTTTTATTAGAACGCCGGGTTCTGGCCTTTAGGATGCTCAGCAGGAAAAGGTTGAGACTCGTCCCCACCCCTCTCACAAATTCAGTCTGTCTCAAATGGAGCTGCCTGGCCTTGGTGGCCCATGCAACTAGATGGTGTAGTAGAAGAGAGGCAAACAGCTTTCCTAGGGTATTGAGCAATGCAATGGGACGGTATATTGAAGGTGTTTCCCTACAACCTTTCTTGAACACTGGCATAATCGATGCTGTCCTCCAGGAAGTAGGCACATCCTTGTGTTCTAGGACTTGTTTTAACAATATAGAACGAAACTAGGCCCATAATTCCGGGTTTTGATTTAAGATGTTATTGTTAAAACCATCAGGGCAAGCAGCCCTGGAGAAGTTTAGTTTTTTGATAGGGTAGATGATGTCATCTTTATCAAATTGGCTATCCCATTTTGAGTCAGAGTTATTTGTGACTGACAAGCATTTCTCACCCTCTAACGCCCAGGTAAATTCCAAATATCTATGCTCGGAAGAAACCATTTTTTGTGGCAGACCTTTGGCAAATAGAGAAAGGAAGTGCTCAACCCATTTATATTCGGGAACTATTGGACAAAGACTAGCCCATTGGTGGATATCATTATTGTTAAGCACAGCACGGAAGTCTCTGCTGTTCTTCTTCACCATTATATTAAGTATTACCTCAGCATCACGCTGAATATTCATAGCCTTAGAAGACAGCAGCCAATTGCAGTATAGTTGTTTCTGCTTCCTAATCAGTTTATTTCTATCGGGCAAATTCCACGTACTCGATTGCCTTATGTTGACCCGATAACGTTTTTTCTGTTCCACCAGATCAGTATTGTAATAGTGTACCCTTGTTGTCTTAGAGTTATATCCCAGGGTGTGGGACTATTTGAACTGTTGAAAGAGCTTTTCGTATGCCATGGGCCCACCCCTAATCAGCTGGTTCAGGCCACTTTGCCATATCTTGTGTTTTAGAAAAAAATAACTATTACCCGCCTGGTTCACCTGAATTTTCTCACTTCTTATGGTTTTAACTGTTGTTCCGCCTACCTTCCATGTGAGTTTCAGCAAGTTATGATCACTATTGCTCATCGGAAAAACTTTGAAGGCAGTTACCCAGCTATTTATATTGGAGGACTTAAAGAAGTAATCCAAACAAGATTGTTGGACCCCTCTAGACCTTTTGGACTTGTCGGGTATATCACCTTGTGTGGCCATTTAGCATCTCAATATCCCTCGTCTTCAATTCCTGTTGCCAAAGAGAATCCCTTTTTTGCATACTTTTGCCAGAGAGTAGTTTTCCTTTATTATCAAAACAGTTAAAATTTAAGTTGCCACAAATATTAAGATATGGGTTTGATTCTTTTACAAGGATCTTATCTATCCATGTAGTCATCAAATCAACAAATGAGACTTCATTCTCTGCGAGAGCATTCCAATAAATTTTAAAAATAAAACAAGGGTATCTTTAGAAGCCCCCAGGCTCTTTCCCAGGACACATAGATTAGTTGCACAAATGGACTTAGATTTATGAATTCCAAAACCCTCAGCCATTGCCCCAGTTTTAACAACGTAAGAAGCCCAGAAGGGGGACAACCCAATATATCACAGAAGGGCAGGGGGGCTAATCAGCCAAGTCTCTTGAAGACAGATTCATCAAATGCTTTCAAAACCAACCCTTCTTCCAGGAATAAGTGTTTATGACCCCTTACGTTCCAGGAGCACCATTGATATGGCGTCCTTTCTACCGGATCTAAGTGTTATTCATGGCAGAGCGTGCCAACTAGGACCAATCATGATTAGTATTTTCCATCAATGGTACCTTCTTTCCAACTTTTGTAGTCCTTTTGTCCCGTGTTGCACAATGATGATCAACTCTGATCAAGATGGACAGATGGCCGCAAGGTACCGGGTGGTCAAGGGAGACTATATCCTTTGTTGTGCTTTTCTCTGCTTTTCGATTCGGATTCTCCTTGTTGGTGGAGCCAAATAGGTTATCTCTCCCTGGATCATGAAAGGGCAATACTGTGATCTCGAATCCACGTGAATCCACGTGGCAGCAGGTCTGTTGCTGCTTCTAGGAGCAGATTATGCACCAAGCTAAAGTGAAACTGTAAGGAAACCCAATCTGTCCTCCTCTCAGTGATGAATTGCAAGCTCTTCAGATCGTTTGATTTTATATTTCTAAGCTTTGGTGCACTGGGAAGGAGCTTTAGAAGGTTCACCCGATTAAGAATTAGACCACCTCTACAGGGCAAGAGTCTTTCTATTGTGACCTTGGGGGTCAGGTGACCACTGGAAGGCTCTTTCACCACTGTATGATTGCTAGTCGGACTCTCAGACATAGTTTGAGGAGTATTTCCAGGCCATTCCTTTGGATTCTTTATGTGGATGGCTATCTTGTTTCATCTTTCTTTCAAAGTGAAAAATGTTCCAGCGGGTGAAGTGAAGTCAGCTGACAATTTTGGTTTGAAGAGCTGCACCGACCCAGGTTCATCCTTATCACAAAGTTCCATAATCTCATCTTCGAGCCCCTCTCCAAGGGAGTATGTAGATAGGTCTAAACATTTAAGCATTTCCTCGTCCATCACTGCATATAATCTGTCTGGTACGCCATCAGGCACACAATTGGAGACTATTCTTGGAGCTCGAATAATAGTCTTGTTTTTGATGTTTTTTCCTGCTTTGAAGGCTCAGAGGGAGGCATTGTTAGTTTCCACAGGAAGGCTCTCGAGCCGTCGGATTTTGGTTTATTAATATTCAGCAGCTTATTGGTCTTCATCTTTATGGTGGGCTGGCCCATGGGCACCTGAGCTTCAGGTTTGGATTTATCAAAGATCAAAAACGGCTTCGCATCTGGTCTCAGGGTATTTATCTCAGTGAGGTGATCATGAGGAAGGCTTGCCATCGTTCTCCGTTCTTGTTGGAAGCTCTTTTCACAGATTCTTAACTCTGGAGATTCTTTCTCTTGTCCTAATTGGATATTGGCTTCTATTTGGCTACCGTCATGACCATCATCTTTCAGATGCTTTGGCCATTTTTCTCTAGCTGTTTGAATTTGTGGTTGTCGTTCACTACTCTCCCCGGAACCCTCCTGTTGTCCTTCCGGTGGATGTTGGGATCCAGGGTTGCTGGAATGGGCCGAGGAGGAATTGATATCCATCTTTTCTGAACAAGAACGATCCTCAGTCTTTCTTGCCAAGTTCAAAGTCTCAAGGATAGCAGACATCAATGTATTTTTTTCGTTGGCCTCCCCTCTAGCCAAATCAGACAATATTTCCTGCCATTTTAACAATGTTTAAGCCTCTCTATCCAATCTTCCCATCATGGTCTCCGTTAGAGATTCCAACACCACAAGTTTGGACTGAGATGGTGCAAGTAAGTGGGCTTGATCTTTAATTGAGTCATTCAAAGGTTTTTATAGTTTAATGAAAGGGTTAAGGGCGATGGTTAGTCAGGACAAAATGAGCACCTGGATGTTTTGGGTCTCCATCATCCTTTCAGATTGTGTCTTTGAAGCACCGTAGTGGCGGCATGGAGAATGCTCAAGTGATTCAGACTCTATAGAGAATACAGAGGAGTTGCTCTGGATATTCTGTTCACGTACAACTGTAGGGTCAGAAAGTAAAGGCCTGTTTGAATGTACCTCTAGCCCAGCCTTCTCTCCTGTTTTGATTCAGGGGGTCTCCTCTTGATTATTAGACTTATCTAGGAGTATGCGAGGTGAACAAGGTTTGAAAACCTCACTTAAGCGCCTCTGGCTTTCCATGGTCGTTTTTATTTCTGCAATGTCTTTTGATAGTCTTGCTGCGATAGCTGCATGTTGTGTTTTTAGACAGTCTAGCGAACGACTGATCCAGCTATCCATTTCTTTTTGATTGGAGTATGTGTTTTGCACATAATCAGGGGAGTCGGGACGAGGAAATAGTCTTCCAAATCCACATATTCCTCTGCATAGCTTAGCAGTCCAGCCAGGGGGTAGAGGAATGGGTGTGTATTAGCTCTTTCACTGATTCCATGACAGTTGAGTTGGTTAAATCCCTCTCGTTTAACCTAGCCGGTTTCAGTATATCGCTTGTACAGATTGATGTGCCGACCGACGGTAGTAGCATCCTTACCTCAGAGGGGGGTGGGTGGAGAGGACAGAGACGTCGGCGCCAACACCCGAGGAGATGAAGGGCAAAGATGTTTCTCTCTGTTTAGCATGCAAGCTTTAGGATGCACAGCTTCCAATTCTAGTGTTGGTTCTGTGATCTCTTTATTAACAGATCCTTGTGAAGCAGGTCTAGCTGTTTGTTGGTTACCTGATTCCACCGATGTGATGGTGATGGTGTCAGTAGGTGGAAAAATCAGTTTAGAGGCTGCGTCGATGCCACCCTGATCGCGGTTCCCCCCCCAATCTGTCAGTTGTAATATGCAGATCATCAGCCCCTATAGGATCCTCCCACCACCTTCCCTTCCTATGAGTACAAGGACCCTTCAATGACAATGTCTTTTTTTCATTATTCTCGGCTAGACAAGATGAGAGCAGCGGGAGAAATGGTAGGTGGGAGTTGAAAGAGACAACCCCTGCTGCCACGATAGTTTACACTAGGAATGTATTTCGTGGGGGTGGGGGGCCCGCAGTAGAAGAAGAGTTAAAGAGTTTAGACCAATGCCGGCCAGGTGGTCCGGTTAGTGTAGACAATAGGTAAACAGTGGGTGGCCGGGGTCTCCGGTTACTCACTAGTTCGTTCACTTTCTTAGCTTCCTTCAGTCGAGTGTCGGTGATCAGCAGGAGTGGGGGTAAAACAGCGCGTGGAGGTTTTCCTTGTGAGTGAAGGATCTATAGAATTGTAGGAGGCTTTCAGGGTAACAGTGCTAGCAGCACCGCAGCCCAGCTTCCCAGCCTGCCAGACTGCTTCCACTCGACACCTCTCCGCCCTCGCTCCACGAGGTGTAGGCAGTTTTGAAGTTAAAGCACCACCTTGCAAACAATAGAAACCACCAACAGACTGCAATTGACAGCCATACTGCTTTCACTCAACATGTGCATTTGGAATCAGAGCTCTTGAGAATGATGTCCCACATTGATCACTGCAGGTGGCACATTAATCTGAGGCAATATCTTACTGCGACGTCTACCTCTAACTGCCCTTTTATGTGGACTAGAACCTGTGACCTGATCATAAATATCTCTGCATCAGGAGCATCTCCTGAGCTATTGTACTGGGATTAGAACCTGTGAATTGTACTGGGATTAGAACCTGTGAATTACAAAGTACAAGCTCATCTCTACAGCAGACTGCGGCGAGTCAGAAGAAGGTCTCAGATTCTCAGAGGACATGATCTACAATTTTTTATTAAAGTAATGCTATAAGGCTTATCTTTCCCTATTTCTATGTGTGTTCCCTACCTATTTCACTAAGGTGCTCGTTTGTCAGTAGTGAATGTCCAAAGAAATATGCACGCTGTCCAAGTACGACCCTAACTGACCCTACCACTAAGTAAACTAACTTAAGTTAGGAGAATGACTCTCTTCTCCCAAGGGTACTTCTAGTACCAATCTTTAATATACATTTCGCAATTAGTCTCTTGTGACTGCTTGTATTAATCTCTTCAGTTCCCAGAGGGAGAACTTTAGTCTTCTTTCTTCACTTGGACTCACTTTTGGCTGTCTCTTAATAGTAGAAATGTCAGTGTGACCTTTTGCGGGAATATGATCTTGAGTGGTTTTCACTCTTATGCTATGATAGTTCCAACTTTCTTGAATCTGTTGATTCTGTATCTGTCCTATGCGTATAGGCTCATGGCCATGTCTTTCTTTGTACTATATTGTTCATGTTCAGGATAGCAAGTTATTTTCCCCTTTCCCAGGGTGTTTTCATCCACTTGCTCTCTTTCTCATTACACTGTTGTTCATCAACCTTTTCCTTTGTTTCACAACCTTTATATTTTTTTGTTATGTTCCCCTTTTCCCAAGGTATCTTCATCCACTGGCTCTAGTTCTCATTGCCCAGCTTTTCATCCAACTTTTCTCTTGCTTCACAACCTTTATTTATATTTGACTTCAGTTTTGAGTTTGTTTCACAATTTCTACTGTGACAAGTTAGCTGCGTGGTATAATGATTCCCTTGAGTCTGCCTGTACTTCGCGTCCTGCCCGTTACCTTCTTTCTAGAGGGAGAACGTATTTGGAAAACTTCCTTCTCGAGGACTCTCTTTCGACTTCTGAAAAGCCGGTATAATTCCCTCCCTGGTGTTCGTCTCCTCGTTTGCTTGCGTCTTCTAACAGTGTCCCGGTGCTCGGCTGCACACTGAAACCTTTGGTTGCCGGTGGTATCAGTGACGTTCTGCGGATGGCCTGCCCACCCTGGAATCCTCTCTGTGGTCTCACCACCACCTTCCGTTGGGCTTCTGCACTGCCAGTTTCTTGGATTGAAGGATTGCAGCAACTCTGGCATCCCTTGTAGCACTTACAAGCGAGTTTGTAACCCAGAGATTTCCTGGTTCTTGTTGTCACCAGTTGTTACACAGCGTGGGGCCTCCCCCATCTTGTGTACGTGATCCTCTCTCTCCTCATGCTTCTCTCTCATCTTGGGCTTTATGTATGCTCTTCAATGTGCTTGTCCCAGTAAAGTGGGCGCTCTGATTTAAAGGGACATGATCTTTTCTCCTCAGATAACGGGATCCCTTAGGAATGTCCTTATCCCAGTTCTGACAGATCATGTTTTCTGATATTTTAAAACATCCCATGTAGGCCATGGTATATCCAGCTGGAGTGAGTTACTCACAGGAACGGCAGTCCTTTTCCCCAAACGGGGAGTGTCTCCCGGTGAGTTCCCAATTGCCTCTACCCCTACGGAGAGTATTGCGGAGCGGGCTCACCTCCCAAGCCTCACATTGGCAGTGTCTTCCCTCTTAGGGAGAAGGGACAAAGTCCCTCTATTCATCACAAGACACATTAAGCTGCTAAGCTGTCGAAATGATAGTTAAATGTATGTATTTATTTTATTTATTGGGTGTATATATAAAGTGCCTATACAAAATGTGTTTCAAGACGCAACAAGACAAGGCGGTGGCAGGGATGACAAAAACAGATTGTGCAAGAGGAGTAACAGTAAGTGCGGGGGAGAGGGAAGAGGTAAGGGGGGTGCAGGTCAGGGCGGAAGCGCCTGTGGGCTAAGTGAGTTCCAGGGGAGGCCAGGTAGATAGCAGGGTAATGCAGAGTGTGCAGGGGAGGGAAGGTCCACATGCTAAGTGGGAGGTAAGGGGCTGGAAGGGCTCAAGGGATGAAGGACCAACTAGGCAAGTGCAGGGGGAGGGGACCCGGAAAGGCAAGTGCAGGTTGTGGGGGAGGGAGGTCATGGGAGACCAGGTGCAGGGGTAGACTGGACAAGGAGGGCCTGATGCCCTGTAAGAATCTGAAGGAGCAGCCCGTCAAGAGGCAGATGAGGACATTAGCAGGGGAGGGGGAGAGGAAAGGTGGAAGAGAAAAGGAAAGTCTTGAGAAGCTTCTGGAACTTAAGGAGATCTGTCTCAATTCTGAAAGGGGCAGGGAGGCCATTCCTGTTGGAGGCACCTGCAGAGGAGAGAGATATACCCCCCCACTCTCTGCTTTGAAAAGCATCTGATCTGCAGAGAGTTGGAGCTAGAGGAGCAGAGGGCTCTAGCAGAAAGGTATTTAGGGAGAGAGAGTTGGATGTAGCGGGGTCCCAGGCCCCAGAAAGCCTTGTGGATGATGCACTGCTCATTAGTAGGCTGTCAAAGGAATTACATTGAAGGCGTTGAGAGGTGTTGCATGTTTGAATGTAATACTAGTTCAGTGGAAACATGCTACATCATACTTGTGACAAACCCTAATTAGAAGGAAACGTGTCTGTGATTGTAGGACGAATTTGAGACATTGGGCCTCATTACGAGTGCGACGGTAAGGGGTTAACGGCACCAGTAAGGATGCCGGTGCCGTTAACCCCTTACCACCGCATTCCGAGGTCCCTTAGCGGGTCCCAGTAAGGCCAGCTGATTTTACCAGCCTCCCTTAGCGGGAGCCGCTAAAGGACCATGGAGCTATTTGCGGGCCCGTTATTAGCTCCTTCCCCATTCCCATTGAACCCTATGGGGGCTCGAATGGGGAATGGTTTTCAGAATGGGGACTTACCAGGTCCTCCAAGGTTGGAATGACCCGGTAAGTCCCCATACCGAGAACCCGGACCCGGTATGCGGTAAGGGTGTAGCCATGGTGCTAGCAGCACCATGGCTACCTCCAACCTTGTAATGATGCCCATTGTCTCTCTGGTATGAGAACAGTTGACCCAACTAACCGATAAAGGTTGCCAAAAAAAAGAGTAAGTATAACTTTTTTAGTCCCTCCCACACCACTCAACTTTCCCTCTCCTCCCAGTCCATCCCATCCAAGGCCAAAGTGCAAGTGGTTCTTTGTTTACACTTCGACCATTGCTCACCACCGTATTTGTAGAGTCCACGACAACCAAAACGTTAGTGTTGGTGTTTTAAACTCTTGGATTTTAAGGTGATATTTGGGACTGTTTAAGCTTACGTTCTTCTTTCAGCATAAAATTAATGTGATGGCTTATAGATCGCTCTCATCACAGTATCTCGAACCCGGAACATAGCTCTGATGCTTAACCGAGGACTTGGCCACCCTTCTTTGATTTATGAATCCTGCTCCATTTGTTAATCACATGGTTATTAGTTAAAACAAGTGTTTTGATGAGACAGCAAGCTGGCATATGTGACAGCATACAAAATAAAGAAACACATATGCAAGGAATCTGGTTTATATGGAAAAAAGACCACTCGCGCTGCTTTGATGTTTTGTTAATTTGCTGCAAAAGAATCTAAACAAAAGCACACATAAAGAAAGCACAGACGAGGTGCCCTGTTTATTTCTGCTTGTTAAAGAAATGTTCGCATCACTTTATTCTAAAAGGTGACCTGTGCATTTCAGTGGGGTTGGACTGCAGCATTTGCATACGTTACTCTCGGCAGAGGGCAGTCTCCCTCCCTGCACGCTCCCTACACCAACGTGGTTGCTGGAAATACACTTTAAAGAAATAGCTCTTGATGGGCCTGTCACAGTGCAATGTAAAAAAAAAGACAGCGGGCCTCATTACGAGTCCGGCGGTAACTGAGGCGGTAAAACCGCTTGGTTACCGCTGGACTCGTATTACCATTCTGCCTCCGTGATTCCCGGAATTACCGGGGCATTACAACCCCGGTTTCCCGGGAATCACGGAGGCGGAATGGTGTTAATCCCCATTCCCCTTGAGTCCTATGAGTCCTATCTCGTGATGCTGCCGCTGTTTCCTCGTCCGCCTGCAGGCGGGCGGTGTTAAACCCGCCAGGTCAAACCTGGCGGGAACATCACCTCCCGCCTGCAGGAGTCGGGATCAGGCGGTCCGGAAACAACAGTGGCGGCGGGTTTACCGCCACCGTTATTTCCGGGCCGCCTGATTTGTAATAAGGCCCAGCATGTCTACCGCTGCTTGCTCATCCCCCTGTGCGTGTAATGCTCAGGCACAGGAAAATGGGGTTATTTTTCTATGCATTTCTAAGTGCATCCTATTTGTGGATGCAAATTATAAGGCGCAGACTTGTCTACTTATTTTCGCAGATGAACAAAGGGGGAAACCGAGCGCATCTGAATGTCAGATAGCCTTTGTGGATTGCGCCCAAAAATGTTTGGAGAATATGGCCCAGAGAATGTGCACAAAGTTCCCCCATTACAAAAACCGCGCTTCACTCCGGTGTTGTATGTTGTTCCTCTTCCGGTTCATCCCAAAAGAGTCATCCTTTCGGGTTCCCTATGCCCTTCAATTAAAGTTGCTCATATTGTTTATTCCTGGCTGGAATAGATTCTGTTGAGCAAAGTGCTGCAAAACTTTGATTGCAAAGGTAACTGAGTAGATCGCTTCCTGGCTTGATGTTGACCATTTTTAGTGACCCAGTGCTAAAAGACTTTTTCCAGTATATATAGATCATTGACTGGAAAAATGAGAGTGCCATTGGAGGATTGGAGCCTTTTAAAGGGAATACAGTCAACGTGAGAGCATCCAAGCATTTAACTGTCTGAGTTGCTGCCTTCAAGCTTTGAGCAGTTGGGTTCCATTTGTGCTCGTTTGTATTTGTATTTTGTATTTTATTACTTGTATTGTGCTCCAGACCCGTAGGTATAAGGGCGCATTGCAGAAGAAGACTTACAGCTTAGTTACACATCATCATCATGTTAACCATTTACATAACACAACAAAGTTAGGGTGACATGGTATCGTACAATTACCACTCGTTGACTTGCTTATGCCTGCACTCATCTGTGCACGCCTGAGAGGCTCATTTGCGAGCTACACATGCATCCGGAAATGCTTTTGTTTTGTTCATGGTGGGTGGAGGTAGGATTGCACCAATCTATTGGTCCACTACCTTGAATGGAACGGCCATTGCTTAGACCACTGAGAAAGGCCATCGCCAAAGGGAGCGCATCCCACCGATCTGTTTACGGGTTTGCACGTATTCACATGGAGTGCACGATCACAGCGCTTCTACCAGCAATGCTACAGAGGAATCTGCCCACACTAAACATGGCTGGACATGGCTGGAACAGTAGCACTGCACATATCTACAGGAATTGCAAAGCAGACTTTGCACATAGGACGGCACATTTCGAAAGATATGGGAAAACTGTAAGAAAATTCTCTTTTATCTTTAAACAAAATAAGTTATTAGTTATTAAGAAAAAAAGGCAAAGAAGTGTAAAGCGGAGTCAGTTATATATCAGATGAATCTGTCATGTGACTGATCCCGTCTCAGCCCATGCATCACTTCAGATGGGGCCTGGTTTTTTTAATAAAAAAAAAAGCAACATTTTACTATCTCTTACGTGCCTTTATGGAGAAAAAGCGCTGGCAATGCCAACGGTTTGACTTTCATATAGACATGGATAGGAATTTGCCAGACAATGCCCCCATAATGGAATTACCTGGCCATGAGCTGGCAACAGCTGGAACATCGTGTGATTATCTGGGCAGATGGTAGCAGTGCCTGGGAAATGCTGATCTAAAACATATACACAAGCCAAAACTATTGGCATTGTCAATGCTTGATTTTAACAGGCCCTCAGTGCAAGGAACAGCTATAAATCAAGTGCTAGAGGGAAGACTTGTCTAAGACATTTTTAATAAACACGTAGCACATTAATACCATTAAGTGAGCCATTGGTTCTCAGAAAACTGGATAGAAATAACACTGGCAGGCCAATGGTTGATATTACTGCTTGATCGAGCTAGCTCAAAGAGTTCCCACGAGCATGGGTTTTGGACAGGGAAGGCCATGTCATGGGTGAGAATGACCTTAGGGATTAGCATGTCAATGTGCTATCAATGGGTGGATAAATAACCAAAGAACTCTCTTCTCACTTGTCATCGCCCGCCAATCTGTACTGCAATATAATAGTTTCAGCTTTTAGGTGGCAATTAGGCACTATATAATCGCCAAAACTAAAAAGCAAATGATTTAAAATGATTAAAAAAAATATATGTGTGTTTTCCTGGTAGTGGTGGATACAATTTCACATAGGTCCTGTCCTTTCCACTGGATATTTTCCTCGTCTGGGTGGGTAGCTTACGAGTTAATTGCTCCTCTGGAATTGGGCAATACTGCACTTTGCCACCTCAAACAGAGTCCAGGGACAACACAGGCTTTTTATTGTATTGAGAGAAATACATTGCTTACCATTAAATGAGGATACAAAGTACTGACATTACAGCTCTAAGAAGTGGGAGGAATTTGGCATGTAGCGCTATCTTATGAACACACATTATTATTGTTGCAGTGCTATCATGTTGATTCGGTATGTAACTCACCTATAAACATAATCCTGGGCACATACTGGCCATCAGGGGACAGGTTCTTGTCCGACGTTTCATACTGTGGGACCAAACAGATAAACCAGTGAGCACACGGGAATCAGTGGATTCGACAGAAAATAAACCCTTTGTATTCTGATGTTATAAAAACATTTCTTAGGAACATCCCGGACAGTAATTATGTGACAAAAGTAATTGTGTAGGAATATTTAATTTAAACACTTGCTTTCTGGGGCTGATAGGTATTCAGTACCTGGGAAATGTGAAGATTTGAGACTTCTTTGACAAACCAAATGAGTAGTTTTCAAATTATAAATGCATGTTCCTAAACATTGTTCAGTGATCTTTTTTTCCTGAGCATTGCATTTAATAATAATAATAATAATTCTTTAATGTGATATAGGTTTTTTGCATAGGTTTATATTGCATTTAAATAATCAAAGGGCCTCATTACACGGTAGGTAATAAGGGTTTACCGGTACCGGTAAGGGCACCGGTACCGGTAAACCCTTACCACCTTACTACGAGGTCCCTTTGCGGGACCCGACCTTAACAGCTGGTGTAGACCAGCCGTTAAAGTTGGGACCCGCAAAGGGACCTTGGTGCTAATTACGGTACCACAATTTGCAGTACCGTAATTAGCTCCTTCCCCATTCCCATTGAGCCCTATGGGGCAAAAATGGGAATGGGGAAGGGCCATGGAGAAAGAGGGAATTACCGCCTCGCCAACCTTGGAATAGGGTGGTAATTCCCCTTTCCTCCATGGTGGTACTGGTATGGTACCGGCGGCAACTATGGTGCTAATAGCACCATGGTTTACCGCCTACCGTGTAATGAGGCCCAACATGTTTTGAAAAAGAATTTAAATATGCCCTAATAGCTGCTTGTGATGTCACTGCTGGCGTCTGGTCTATTGGTCCACTGAAGCAGAATGGCTCAGTCGGCTGCTCCACATGAAACACCTACCAGGACCCTGCAATATGGCCATTGTAGACATGGACTCTAGCACTCCCAACCCCCAGAATACCTTTTAGTTTAGCTACCTGGTGCAGCATCTGCACATTAGGAGCACCACACACCGTGGGTAATAATAAGCAGCGCTCAGATGCCCGAGGGTTCGTAGTGCTATATAAATGCTAAATTACTATTAATATTACTCACTCCACCACTGTCTCTTTCTATTTATGAATCCTCCACCTATTTTACTCTCTTCAAATGCATGGTAAGGTTCATCCCATCATGGCCTGCTCACTGATGCCAGCGCTGTTTACAGAAACCTTACCTCAGTACCTCTTGCTTATCTACATACAAAAGATTATTGTCTAGCTATTTAAGACATCAGAGGCAGCATCCTCTGCGACAATTCTCAGGATGTTGTCAATTCTCCCTAGAGGGAGGCCCTTCCCTGTGAGGCTAGGGATGTGACACTGCTGCGCAACATTCCCCCTGTGGGCGGCGGCAAGTGGGACCTCACAGGTACAGACTCCACTCTTGGGGACAAGGACTCAGTTCTGTCAAGGAACTCCCGAAGCACCTTTTTGAGGAGCCACTTATACCATCAGAGCTTCATGAGAACCATCCCAAACAAGTCAATGGGCTTCACTATGCAGTAGGCGGTAAGGGATTACCAGCACCGGTAAGGACACCGGTGCCGGTAATCCCTTTCCACCCTATTCCGAGGTCCCTTAGCAGGTCCCTTCCTCAGGCGTTATGGAAGGGACCCGTTAAGGGACTTCAGAGCTAATAGCGGGCCCGTTATTAGCTCCATCCCCATTCCCATTGAGCCCTATGGGGGCTCGAATGGGAATGGGGAATGGTTCCCGGAATGGGGATTTACCGGGTCCTACAAGGTCGGAATGACCCGGTAAGTCCCTATTCCGGGAACACAGACCCGGAATGCGGTAAGGGAGTAGCCATGGCGCTAATACCACCATGGCTACCTCCTACCGTGCAATGAGGCCCAATGTCTGTTATTGTAACCTCACACAAAATAACCAATAATAAAACCAACATACTGAGAAGAAGAAGAGTGCAGGAAATGAAGATTACTCAGTGGTTAGAATCCAATCATACTGAGACGAAGAATATTGAGCAGGTTAAAAAGAACGCTGAAGCAAGAGAGAAAAGGGACTATAGGTTTATGCTGAGGAGCACCCAGCACTTCCTAATAAAAGAAAAAAAAAGATGAATGTACGATGATGTTGGTGAAGCCCAGGAGTTTCAAAGCTGAAGAGAGAAAGAAACTATGAGAGTCCGAGAAGTCCTCAGTCCAGGGGACGCTGGCAACCAAGAAGGGAAGGAGACACGGAGAGGGCAGGAAGTCAATCCATGCATGCCTGAGGAAAGCCGAGGCAGCGGCATGACTCAGAGCAGGTGGATTGTCTGGTCCTCAAATGACACTGAGACCGCAGTGGAATGGGCTTCATGAAGCCCCACGTTGAAGCAGGAAGAAAGAGGAGAGGCTGGAAGCGTTGGAGCTATGGGAGAGAGCCTAAACCCCCAGTAAGAATGGGTGATGCCAACCTGACAACACAAAGGTAACGGGAGGGGAACAGGGCAGGAAGTGTACCACAGGATTCATCATAATCGTCCCAGTAGTTGTAAATGCCTTAACGAAAGCAAGAAGTACAAAGGGACTCATCATACTTGTTCCAGATGTTGTGAATACTTTAAAGAAAGTGAAGAGTATAAAGGGACTTATCATCTTAATTCCAGTGGTTGTGAAAACCTTAAAGAAAGAGAAGAGTACAGAGGGGCTCAGAACAGCCAGCCCAGTGAGAGTGAATATTGTAAAGATAGTGAAGAATCCTTATAAAGACAATGGGCCTCATTCCGAGTATGGCGGTAAGGGATAGCGGCCACCGCTAACGAGAGCGGTGGCGGTAATCCCTTACTGCCATACTCCGAGTTCTCTTTGCGCCATGGAGGTTTTAACACCTGCTTTTAGCAGGTGTTAAAAACCATGGCGCTAAGGGACCTTGATGTTAATTACGCCACCGTAATTTACGGTGGCGTAATTAACGCCTTTCCCACTCCCATTATGCCCTATGGGGCAAAAATGGGAATGGGGAAGGGTAAATGGGGATTGGGGAATTACCGCCCCGCCACCCTTGGAATGGGGCGGTAATTCCGCCATCCACCAAGGCGCTGCCGGTCCGGGTACGGCGTCAACCAAGGCGTTAATAGCGCCATTGGTTAGCGCCGTACTCGGAATGAGGCCCAATGGGCCTCATTCCGAGTATGGCGGTAAGGGATAGCGGCCACCGCTAACGAGAGCGGTGGCGGTAATCCCTTACCGCCATACTCCGAGTTCCCTTTGCGCCATGGAGGTTTTAACACCTGCTTTTAGCAGGTGTTAAAAACCATGGCGCTAAGGGACCTTGATGTTAATTACGCCACCGTAATTTACGGTGGCGTAATTAACGCCTTCCCCACTCCCATTATGCCCTATGGGGCAAAAATGGGAATGGGGAAGGGTAAATGGGGATTGGGGAATTACCGCCCCGCCACCCTTGGAATGGGGCGGTAATTCAGCCATCCACCAAGGCGCTGCCGGTCCGGGTACGGCGTCAACCAAGGCGTTAATAGCGCCATTGGTTAGCGCCGTACTCGGAATGAGGCCCAATACATTCAGCCCAGAAAATGGCTGAAAACCAAATCAAGGATAAAAACTAAGAAAGAGACACTGCAAGATTCCCAAAGGAATAAGGGTCAAGACCCTTTCTTGATAAATCAAGGAACCATGCTTTAAGAATGACAGAGGAGATTCTGAAGGTGAAAGAGCTCCCTGGAAGAACTAAAGAAACTGGTTCATTTTATCACAAATAACTATTTGAAGTTAGAATATTGAGACTAGAGAAGAGAGGTGTTCTCCAATATCCATCTTTGAATGCTCTGGCAGAGAGCTAATGCTTTCTTTGGCCACACCTAAACGTTACACATTGTGCCACTGCCACAGTAGGAGATTGTGACGTGGGGAGTGGGAGAGTTGAAGAAGGTTTGGTCTGGCATCCTTATGACACAGGAGTTGGATGTGACTGGGGAGGACTGGCAGGCAGTACTCGACTTGATGTAGGAGAGTGCTATTGTAGTTTCAAATCCCCTTGAGCCATTCCTGGGCAAAGCCATAACATTCTTGGGGGCTGGAGAGGGTTTGGGGCAGGGTGCATCAGAGGGGTTTGGCTGGCCAGAGCAAGACATGGAGGTGGCAAAGGTAGTGATGCAGGTGGAGATGGCCGGGCATGAAGTAGAGGAGACAGAGGCTGTTTTACACAAGCATATGTTTCAGGAATAGGAAGAGGCAAAATCATTGAGCATGTACCTGATGGAATACATTTTCAGGTGTCATGTGGAACAGGGGAAATAAAGGCCCAGACAGTGCCCTTCTCGTCATGTGCTTGGGAGCACCTTAGGTTGCTGGAGGGAATGGCAGTGAGGAGGCCGGAAGGCACAGTCCTAAACAACCTATCCAGCGCACCAGTAAACTAGAGTATATCAAGGAAGGTTTGCTCCATGGAAATCTCTCTGATGCACAAGCACCTGAAATGGAAGAACGGCATGAATAGCCCTGCATGCAGGTAACCTCCCAGTAACCCCTCTCCCACCAAAGCGCAATCCAATGGAGGGATGGCAGTGTCGACACAGCGGCCTGTCTCTGGTCCCAGACATGCCGGCACAAGCAGCCCTCATACTTCACCCCCTCTCAGCTACCCAAAATTATATGTCCACCCTGCATGCTCTGCCATCGAAACCATCTGAAAACAGGGCACTGTTTCCACTCCTAGGTACCAACACCAATATTGCAGAACTTTTCTGGCAGTACTGAATTTGGCCAGGCACAAAAGGAGCAAATGATGCATCATGCTGGCTCATACTGCCAGGATTGCCAGACGGCCATCAGTCAGAGGAAGCTCCAAAGAATGGCATTGGAAGATGCCATGAAAGGGGACATGCTCTGACACCACGTTACCCTCTTGTAAGTGACTGACTGATGGACAGCGGGCGAGAGGACAGAACAATGGCAGGTAGAATGACAGCCTGGATAGATGGAAGGGAGTTCCCCAATTATTGTAGGAGTGACTCTCCAAATGTATGAGAGGGTCACAATGAGTTGCATACACCACTTAGTTAGAGCCCTGTCCGCAGATATGAAAGGGTAGTGAACATGTTGAGAAAGGAATTAAGGAGTCGATTGTCATTAAAGGGGCTAATCCATACCAAAACGAAATGAAGGGTCCAACTGTTGGTTGTTCTCTACAAGGTTAAATTGCTGGGACAAGGCCATCACATCTTCAGATGTCAGAAATCCAATGAATTACGTGTGCCTGTCCTCTGGCGTCTCACGTCAAACATGGAAATCAGTAGGCCAAACATTCACATTGTTGTACCTTTTGTTTCACAAGGAGAACTGGAAACATTGTCCTGCGATACTACTGTGTGAACATTAATCGCTAAGCATTACTTTGGTTGTAAAACAGAGGGAACAGGACTCACAAACATAATGGTAGTAGCACAAGCATTCATGTCATCTATAGCTAGTCAGCCGGCTCCACTATAGTAAGTCCCCAGAGCAATAGCTCAATAGCAGCACCATTTCTGGGGTGAAAGTACAGACTAGGGGCTTCATTACGAGGTTGGAGGTAAGGGATTACCGCACCGGTAAGGGTGCCAGTGCCGGTAATCCCTTACCTCCATATTCGGAGGTCCCTTAGCGGGTCCCTCAATGGGCGCCTGGTTTTAGCAGGCGCCCTTAGCAGGAGCCGCTAAGGGACCAGGGAGCTAATAACGGGCCTGCTATTAGCGGGCCCGTTATTAGCTCCATTCCCATTCCCATTGAGCCCTATGGGGGCTCGAATGGGAATGGGGAATGGTTCTCGGAATGGGGATTTACCTGGTCCTCCAAGGTTGGAATGACTCGGTAAGTCCCTATTCCGCCAACCTGGACCCGGAATGCAGTAAGGGGGTAGCCATGGTGCTAAAAGCACCATGGCTACTGCCTAACCTCGTAATGAGGCCCTAGGAGTTGGTATCTTGCTACTGATGATGAGAGGGCTGCAGTGGAGGTCTCCTGCATTCATTGCAGTTTTGTGCATGGTTTTGTATCATATCAAAAATGTAGTACCCAACTTTGTCCCAAATGTTTCGCTACACACAGTTGTATTGTGCAGCCTGCAGGGGGTGAGCTGCTAACCATCTTTCTCTTGTAGCATGGCAAACCTTTGGTCTTTTCTGCTAGAGAAATGATGCATGTCCTTCTGTGCTGTTGTGGCTGGGAAGCAGCTACTGGGGGTAGTGGAGTTCGTTTTTTGGCTGCCACATATTGTGCACTTTAAAATCTGACCGTCTGTTTTTGAAAATCCCTGTTAAAAAAATGGCAGAGTAGCTTTGTTTGTCCATTCTAACTGTATAACTGAATCCCTCCCATTGCCATTATCCTCCTTTACATCCGGGCCCCTCACTGAGATGGATCTCCTTCTTCATTTTCATTTTAGTCATCATCTTCATCATTATTTATTTATTTATTTATTTGCATTGACATGTGGTTTTGAGAAAAACCTGTTATCATTTACACAATTATCCAATCTTCAAGAAATAGGTCCTCCTAACTCCATACAATAATGTCCAAATGTTTCTCATGTAATCAATTAAATTGAGAGTTTTTCAATTACATTCCTTTAAAAATGATATCAAAGCAATTGTCACTGACAGTCTCTCCCCTTGTAACAGAATTCTCCACCACTCTTCAGCAGGAAGCGACAGAAATTCTATGATAAATTTACCCAACCATTTGGTTCTTAATTCAGTGAGACCTTGACACAAAAGAACCAGATGGTGCAAGGTGTCCTTCAGACCTGATTGAGGACTCAATTGACAGCCTTGTTCACCATTAGGTCCAGTAGATCTGGCACACAGCACCTCTCGCGTCGGATAGATATTTAATCAATATCACCTGACTTGGATGGAAGTGAAAGAGACCAAGAAGTTGCCACAACTTGCACTTCTCCACTTGTTACTCCCAGCTCATCAGTAGATACAATCTCTAACTATGCACACCCTTCTACCCCAGAGATAAGCAAACATGTATCTCCGAACTTGCCTCGGTGGAACCATCCACGGGGAAATCCAATAAGCAGGGGACTATGTGGCACTCCATGTTAGCAGCACACAGGATAGTGATAGTGAAATTGAATGGATTGACACCCGACGATCACAATATGGCCTTTACTAGAATTGAGGGTCGATCGGCCTCCACAATTGATTATGCACTATCAAACCGGAAAGGCATACCCTTCATAATGGACATGTGCACAGTCACTAGACATGAAAGTGATCATGTTCCGTTGTGTTGGCTATTAAAGATGCCACGGCAGTCAAAAACAGCCGTAGAATATGACGGAAATGGCCAATTGTCCCTAAATGAGGGTGGGAATCGAATCAGATGGCATGAACGTAACATTATCCACGCAGATATCGCTGCGTCGGAATTGTTATCAAATTTCATACAAATTGGTTCTGGTGGTGTGAATGAAGCGGAAGCTAGGCTGTCGAATTTTTCAGACATGATGCTGAAAATAAGCGAAAAGGTTGTTCAAAGACGGTCATATATTAGTAGTGTAGAATATACCAATTTTACAACTCGCCGAGAGGGATTTGACACCGCCATAAGCGAGGCTAAAAGAAAGCTGCGTAAAGACATACATATGATATTAGCTGAGCATGCTTCTTGCACATCCCCATTGGTTGTTCAATCATTAATTAAAATGGCTAGAAGAAACTATAGGAAATGGTTGTCACACCATAAGTTGGAGTGCAGCGTTAAACTATGGAAACAAATTGCCAAAAAAGCCAGCAATGGTGATACCACTAGTATATGGGAATTACTCCAACACTCACATCCCTGCCCTCTTACCATTAACTGCATAACACAAGAACAATGGTGTGGTCATCTAAGTAGCACTTTGGGTCGTCCTGTCACCGATGACAATATACTACAAACTCCATCTGAGCATTGGGTTTGCCAGGCATCCATATTAGACATAACTGCGATTACCATAAAGTTAAAAATTCGAGAGCGGCAGGGCCAGGTGGTGTGTATAATTTCCTAATAAAAAAACAACCCGAACTTTGGGCAACTGCCCTACATCTTTTGTTCACACAGATTGGTGCAACCGGATTGAACCCCCATTCTTGGCAATCTAGCCACCTGCTAACGGTTCATAAAAAGGGTGCCTGGGACTCCCCCAATAATTATCGCATGCTAGCCATGCTGGATACATCATCTAACATCTTTGCTCGAGTCCTTTTACAGGAACTTAATGTATGGATATCAGAAAAAAAAATACTTCCTCCCAACCAGATCGGATTTCGAAAAGGGTCGGGCACAATGCATGGCCTACTGTTATTATCCACCGCGGTCGAGCATGCATGGCAAAGACGTAATCTTAATGTGTAGTGTGCATACATCGATTTCTCTGCAGCGTTTGATACGGTGCAGAGAAACCGTTTGTGGCAGAAGTTGCACAGCTGGGGAATCCCTCTGGGTCTTCTCCGAATGCTTATGATGCTGCATACTAATACAACAGTACAGATACGCTTAAATGCTGAAGGCAAACTATCAGCAACCATGCCAACAACTAGTGGAGTAAAACAGGGGTGCATGGTTGCTGCAGTGCTCTTCAATTTATATCTGGCAGATATGCAATTCGCGTTTCGCCTAGGTAAGGCCAACCCAGTAAAGATCTCTGAGGTAATTGTCGACTGGCTAGTTTATGCAGATGATCTTATTTTGTTAGATTATACTCCCGCTGGACTTCAGCATATGTTAGACGCCCTTGGAAAATATTGCTCTGATAATGGCTTACATATTAATATCGATAAGAGCAAAGTGATGGCATTCACCAAAAAAAGAAAGCCAAAAAAATATGTGTGGCAATTGAATAACAAAAGGGTCGATCAAGTAAAATCCTATAAGTATTTGGGCGTTATTGTGGATGACCGTTTGAAATGGAATGCACATTGGACATCTCTTCAAAGTCGTTGCACTATTGCGACTAATGCCCTGGATATTTTTATTGGCAGAAATTGTGGTTATTCTGTATCTGCAGCATTAACCATATATAGAGCTAAAATTCGAGCCATATTATTGTATGCAATAATTATTTGGGGACACAATATCATCAAGCTGATGGAACAGATTGAAGCTAGTTTACTACGCACATTATTCCGTTTACCAGCCACCATCAGTGTGGAGTATATCTACCTAGAATTTGACCTTCTAGGGATATCACATGTCTTCATCAGTCACTGTGTGTTAAATTATGAAAAGCTAAACCGTCTAAATGTTGATACCATAATTGTACCTTATGTTGCTGCCATAATGAGTTTGGATGGGTCTGCTTCATTTGGAATTATGGGCAAATTGAAAAAATTGCATTCCAACAGGATTGGGGTATTGCCCATACAAAGCAAATTTAGCATCCTGAGCATAAAATCAATATTGAAAAGAGTACTGAAAGAAATCTGTTATGAACAACAGTTAATCAATCTTGCCACTAAATTGCATAGCGGATTTTACTGTCAAGAGCGTATAACCAGAAAATGTACACCAGGTTATATCAATCCGTATCCAAGTCTGCAAACTGTCCGAGTATATCTCATACTCAAATTTAATAGATCAGTGGCGCTCGACACTCAAGGAGCCCAAATGGGACTACCGTGCACGAAGCGTATGTGTCGACACTACATCACTTATTGATTATATGTGAAAGTCTGTATGCTGTACGATACAAACATATGAAGTCCTACAATAATCATTATGATCCTAGTGAAATTGAAGACCTATGGCTCCAATTCTTGCGTGGTGATGACTTAAATTTGATATATTTTATGACTGCTTTTTATAAACAGATTGTACTGATCTTACGCTGACATGTGTTGGTTTTTAACTTGTGTTTATAGGTGGTGATGAATTGTTAATTGTTATACAAAGCATTTGTTTTGCTATATGTATAAATAAACTTGAACTTGAACTTGAACAAACATCGTCTGTATGCCTCCTTCTCCCCTGACACTTTTAGGTGCTCTGGACATGTTGTCACTCAAAATGGTCACTTCTCAGTAGGCACAGAAAGCTGACACATTGCTGACTCAGTTGCAGCCACAGAATATTATTGCGTCCTTCCTTCCAAGAAATATAAGATGTTTTCTCTGAAACGAACAACATCTAGTATTTGGTATGGATACTGAAAGGTGGCACACTGGTTTACCGCCTATACATAGGGGTCGGTTCTTAAAAATGAACATAAATGAAGATTGCACAGAAAATGCGATTTTTTCATTTGCATTTATTGTAGAAATGCACAGATCACCTTATCCACAAAGGTGACCTGCACATTTCTTGGGAGCTGGGCAGCAGTACAAAAGATGCACTTGCCAGCCCTCGTGCATACATTAGTATAGTGAGTTCGCTCACAACATTGATGTATGACAGGGAGGGTCATAGCACCCAGCACATTTCACAGTGGCAGGCCCTACAAATCAAAACAAAAAAGCATTTCTATCGCTGCTTGAGGGATGAGGGATGAAAATGCAAGTGGGAGAGCAGAAGTTCATATAGCTGATGCTCCCATTAAAACAATGCTTGACACGGTCAGGTCTGACCCTGTAATGCAATGTGCACCCCCTTACAACTGTTGCAAACAGAGGGGGGATGTCTTTATTTTCTGTGCATTTTAAAGCACATCCTATCTTTGGATACAAGATGCACTTTACAATGTGCAGAAATGGGGGTAGAAGAGGGCATTTGAATGTGCGCTTCATGGATTCACACGTTCAAATGACCTTTTATGACAGGGAACATCTTTTTAGGCATAATGAGATCATTATCACCACCTGAGAGAGTGATCCTGACATCTTAAGAGTCATACAGCTCTAGTTGGACCATGAGATTGGTTTGACTGTGGAATCGGGCAGACTAGTGCAACATTTCTGTAAGAGTGACTTCGTGATGGTCACCTAGTACGCCTCTCATCTCATGCAAAACATTTGCCTCACCTGTGTTGGCGTCCTGGCTTTCTACACCGTGTTGTACAATGTATGTGGACAATAATGCAAAGGACGCCATTTGGTCTAACACGTTATTTGCAAGACGGCTGTACCATGTTTACTAATTGTATTTCCAGGTGAGCAGCATTATCCCTACTCCACATGTTCTGGTTCGGAGACATGCTCATCAGTCCAGAAATGTCGACATTTTTCAAAATTATTCTGTGTTTAGCCTTAATAAATGGCAACATCAAACAGGAATCAGTGAAGCCCTCATTATCATTGTGGTGGAAATTACTTTTCTATAGTCTGAAATCATGCATGAGATTTATTTATCTATAGGAACTTAAATTCTGACAATGTAAACCACAAGGTGTGCTTCCACTTTTGTGGTGCTCGGTTTCTTGCAGGAATCACAGGTCCCCACCTAGGGCAAGGGTCTGCAACCTGACGGTCGCCAGATATTCTGAACTACACATTCTATGATCCCTTACCATTGACTACACTGGCTGGAGCTGATGGGAGTTATAGTTCAAACCATCTGGGGAGCCAAAGTCTACCCTAGCACCATCCACTCATTGCCAAAGAGTTCCAAAGCCTTTCTTCATGACACATCATGCCTACTGTAACATGAAAGTCCTCTTCGTGGGCATTCCTCTTCCTCTGCCATTTTGTTTCCATGCAATCAAGAGGTTCATCACTTGCCTTGAACCAGTGCCAGCCGGATTCCATCAATTCAAGTCCTCTGCTAAATTGATGTTGCTATTCTGTAAGAATAAATACCACAATCTGATGTGGTTTAGGTTTTTGCATGACATTCTTGAATTGCATGCCTTGCCTTTTCTGGCGCCTTTTTAAAGATATTGGTTCCCTGTACCCGTGATTTGGGTTTTTTACAATATTCACTACGTGACCAGCTAATTTATCAAAGCTTATGTATTACCTTTTCAAATCACATCAGCTCAGTTGGGATTTCTGTATTGCACAGCCATCATAATTTACCCATAAACTGCTCACATTTATTTTTACATATTATATAGGAATGCTCACAGCTGATTGACTTGCCTTTCTAATGACAGCAAAATGCAAGTCACCTGCCATTAGACTGCCGAGTCAGAGTCTCCAGTCGTCGCAGACTGTTATTAAGCATTGTAATTGAAAAAAATTGAATACGGGTTGTTGTCCTTCTACCTCCGACCCACTTCTGAGGAGTATCAATGGACTTGTACTCACGGTTAGATTGATGAGGACAAACTCTTCTGCCAGTTTCTGGGCTTCCTCGCTTTCAACAAACACCTTCTTCAGGGCTAGAAAAAAGAGAACATGTGGCCTGTCAGTGGCATCACGGCAGAGACGGACATCTTGGGCCTCATTACAACCCAGGCGCTAATGGGTTAACGGCACTGTAAAAGGCTGCGGCGCCGTTAACCTATTAGCGCCTAATTACGAGGTCCCTTTGCGGGACCCGACCTTAACGGCTGGTGTAGACCAGCCGTTAAAGTAGGGACCTGCAAAGGGACCTTGGTGCTAATTACGGTGCCGCAATTTGCGGCACCGTACTTAGCGCCCTCCCCATTCCCATAGAGCCCTATGGGGCGAAAATGGGAATGGGGAAGGACCATGGAGGAAGGGGGAATTACCGTCCCACCAACCTTGGAATGGGGTGGTAATTCCCCCTTTCTCCATGGCAGAGTCGGTAACTTACCGGCATGGACCATGGTGCTAATAGCACCATGGTCTTCCGCCAGGGTCGTAATGAGGCCCCTTGTCTTTTAACTGTACCACTGAATTACGAATCCCACTACCCCCTTGCCAGTGTAATTGGTGCTTATGCGCTCTTTGTTTCATGTGTGCCAACAAGAGTTACACTGAGGCCAATGCTTGGCAAAGTTCCACTTGGCAGATGGTGAGATGCTGTGAACCTCATTGATTCTAGAGAAATTGCATTGTGCGCTAGATATGCAGGAAAGGAGTCCCTGGAGATCTAGACTCAATGCGTATTGCTCCATCAAGCCTCTTTTATAGTAGAGGTCAGCATGTGATGAAAACCAGGGGTCTTTTAATGTGACACTGCCACGCTATGTCTCTACGGGAAAAGTGGTGGTCCCTCTTTAATTCGCATTATCACAAGCAACATGTGGACACAAGGCAACCATGCAACACAAAGATATACAAGTATTGAGGTTTTCTTTTTTATTTGGACAACATTCATTCTTGATTCGTACAACACGCCAACTGATTCTAGTGAGTTGATGAGTACCAGTACTTATAGAGCAAACTCTGCTGAGTGCTCTGCCCCCGGCCGCTGTTGCAATGTTTAAATAGCAGTAACAGCTGGGTCTTTGTTACTGCACATTCGTATCAGCATCTAGTGTTCAAAATTGTATGTTATCGAAATCACTTGATCATTTATCTGCTCCTAAAGCATCTTATTAAATGCCACAGTTATCGGAAGGGTGAGTCTTAGATCCAGCGCGCAACCTTTTTCAGCTTTGTCTGCAGCTCCTGCTCTTGAATGTTTCCTTGTGTTGGTGGGGGGGTGGAGGAGGTGCAGCCACCCAGAGACATGAAACACAAAAAGCTTTGGAGCGATCTTTTCAAATGGCATACATGTGACATATTAATAATTGCTACGAAAGCAAACATGAGCAAATTTGGCTATAAGTAGACACAAATACATCTAACGAAGTCTGGAACATGGTATCACAGTTAGTATTTTGGTCTGTTGACCATGAATAAATGATACGAAGAAGACATGTTTCCACCAGGGGCCATGAAGAGATACACAACAGTAGTCTCTGGGTAAGCCATGATGGCTCTGGTATCAGAGACTTAATACTCAAATAACCTAATAGAAAATAATGCTGCACCTTAAAGTAATGTGACCAAGGAGAGACATGCCAAAGAACAATAAATCATTAACTTCGGATCCGGCGGGCTGGATCGGGTGTTATCAGCTCCGGCCCGTGTTAAAGGCCTGAGTGAAGCGAGGGCGTATAACAAGGGTGCCCGGGCCGATAACGCCTGGTTGGGCATGCTGGAGAGGATATTAATGCTATTAGCACCCTGGGTTGCCACTTTGGTAACCCAGGGAGCTGAGAGCAGCATCTTTTATTTAAATGAATAAGACGCTGCACTACATACCATTCATTCCAACAAAATATTGTACTAAGATGGCTTCCATGAAGATGGACGGCAGGGCTCCTTACGGAGCCCCTCTTCCATTTCTGAAGTGGCCTGGAGGGAGTGCGGCGGCCGCAGCAGGGGTGGCAGCTTCCTGACGCCGCCAAAATAAAAGGTAAGTAGGGGGTAAAAGAAAACTTAAAGGAAGGGATGGTAGGAGGCAACATGGCGGTGCGGAGTGGGGGAAGCAGGCAGCAAGCTACCTCGGAATGTACTGAGATTAGCAGTTTCAGCAACCTGATTGGTTGGTTCCCAGCCCATGGTGCTAATGAAAGGTGCTTGTAGGATTAATAACAATGCCCAAAGGTAATGAATGAAGAGCGATCTTGACTTTCTTTCATTTTAGACTCTGTGTCCATGTGTGCCTGCAACTTTGGCCCTGACACTGTGGCCTTGCTCCTCATTACATTTCTAGGGGCAAAGATAAGATCTGATAGAGGATGACAAGTAAGCATTTATTTATTTGTGTATTTAAATCTCTTATAAAGCGCTTTTTGCCCTTGGGCCTCAATTTCAAATGGATGCAAAGATAGTAAAAATTGGATGGCAGTTGTCGATACACACACATGGCTTTGGGACAAAAAGGGAGCAGGATATAGGCAGAGGAGGGTGATGAAAGCATTTTGTGATTTTATTAAATATTAAAAGTGCGGACAAAAATCTAATTTGGAAGCATTTGGAATCTCAAATTGCTTGAATGAAGAGAAGAATAAATATTAAAATGATCTGTTTGCTCAGAACACATACAATAAGCAAGATGTAAAGTATGATTGTTACACATCTGCAATTTGAGACACGTATAATAACTGTTAATGTTTATTTGGAAAACTAATTCTACACTTCTGTGTTTAAATATTATAATGAAATGTGCTTTCTATATTTCTTTAATTTTTAAACTAGCTTGAACACGAGGTGACCCAAATAGTTGTGGTAAATCAAAGGAGACACACAACGGTCAACCTGTGTTCTGTAAGGAAAATTGATGGGAATTGGTGTGAATCCACAAAGACCACCTAGCCTGCATTTGTAATGAGAAATAAAATACAATATTAGATTTCACCAACCTTGTTACCATCAATTGATAGGAATCTTTTAAGTGTATTAATTAAGAGTTGCAGTCACAATAACTGACTTTAACAAGAAGATGGTTCAAGAAGTTCACAATGACCTTTACCTTAGACACCATTAGTTCAATTTAATGGATGTTTCATATGTAGGTCTAAAATCAGTTTGCCCATGGTATAATAGAAAGGAGAGCTCGTACATCAAATTATGTTTACCAGGTTTATCAAATTGTTATACCAGGTTGAAGCACACAGGATAGCTATTAAATAGGGTCCACACAAGTAACTATGCGAAATGTGGTGCAGATTGGTGAAACAGCGTAGAATTGCCACAAACCCACCAACAAATTTAGAGTTTTGCTGAAATCCAGGTAAAGGGCTGGGGTGTCTAAATGTCATGTAGCTAGTAATTTATGGTTGGTCCTAACAGGAAACTATGCAACATTGGTGCTGATTGTAAAAAACTGTGTGGAATTGTCTAAGGAACAAGGATTTACCAAGCCACAAACCCACAAACCAATTTTGCCTTTGCTGAAATCCGGGGAACTGGGTTGGGTGTCCAAATGCCATGTAGCCAGTATTGTCCGGAGGGTCCTAACAGGTAACTATGCAAAATTTGGTGCAGATTGGTTAAACGGTGTGTAATTGAATAAGGAACAGCGCTTCGTCAAGCCACAAACCCAGCCACAAACCCACAAATGTTCACTTTTATAAATATAGATAGATGATATACGCTATATGACGTGTTGAATAAAGCTATTTGTCTGACTGGCTGACTGACAACATAGACCTACTATCTACCTCAGAGACCTGGATCACTAAGGACTCTGTAGTAGTAAAACACAAAGCAGTCACCACAAGATACAAGATTAAACGCACCTACAGAATGAGAAAGAGATGAGGAAGAGGAATTGCATGTGTACATAAATGCTTTATTGAAGTGTTAATATCCCAATCTCTGACAATATCCCATGCTGCAAATCCCTTCCCCCACTCTTCTCCACCTCCTCCCTTGGTTTACAGATAACCTGGGTGCAGTTGTTGACCTTTCGGTAGACTGCCAACACCTCACCATTGTGGGAGACTTAAATCTATTGCCGGAAAAGGAAGACTACATAGCTACAAAATCAGTCTCGGATAATAATGGTGCCTTGCACCTCGAGCAGCTACTTAAAGAACAAACTCACACATCTCTAAACACCTTGGATGGTGTTGTCTGCAACAAGAACTTCACCACTGAATCCTCCCAAGTTCTCGTATGTTGGAGATGCCATCCCTCCATCGCCTTCAGCATCTTCACCCTAGCACCACCACCACAATAGTTGATCAAAGTCCCCCAATAACCTGGATGCAGTTGTTGGCCTTACGGTAAACTGCCAACACCTCACCATTGTGAGAGACTTAAATCTAATGCTGGAAAAGTAAATCAACATAGCTACAAAATCAGTCTCTGCTAATAGTGGTGCTTTGCACCTCGAGCCGCTAGTCAAAGAACAAACTCATACATCTGTAAACACATTGGATGGTGCCTTCTGCAATAAGAACTTCACCACTGGATCCTCCTGAATTCTCTTATCTTGGAGATACCAACCCTCCATCGCCTTCAGCATGTTCACCCTAACATCACCACCACAATAGTCGGTCAAAGCCCCCCAACATAAATTAGGTCATGGAAAGGAATTAAACTGGACATGCTCCTTTAAATACATCAAGCCTCCAAACCCCAGTTAGCGATTTGATACCAGAATGAAACATCAGAAGAGTTGCTTAGTGAAACTCATATCAGGATATCAGTGACCCTTGACACTATTTCCCCAAATATACATTCACATTTTTCAGAAAAGAATCACCAAATGGTTCTCCCTAAACATACTCTTATCAAATAAACTGTACCAGAAGTACCACAAGGATCCACACTCTCACCTCTACTTTTCAAAATCTACATGTCACCCGTATTAGATATTGTCAGTAAATCTGGAATCTGCTGCTACAACTATGTGGATGACACACACTGATGCTATGTAATCCTACAGGTTCTAGCCACACCATAATCCCTTGGCCTGATGAGATGGGCCCTTGCTCAAATCCATCAACCAAAGTAAGGAATCTTGAAACAACAATGGATAACACCCTCACTCTTGATCCACAGGTGAAAGCCATCATCAGAAGGTGTTTCTCCCAGCTGTGCGTGCTACTCCACATTTTACATTACTTAACATTCACCCACAGGGCCCTGGCCATAATTTCTCTAATATTATCCCAACAACACTATGCAAACAGCCTCTATCTTGGACTCCCAGGTTACCATATGAGGACATTCCAAAAGAGTTTGAAATGCAGCGGCAAGAGTACTACTCAGAATGTAGCGATTTGAACATATCACGCCAGCATCACATAGTCTATGCTTGCTACCCATCAAAAAAGGTTAATTTCAAAATCTTGTGCATCGACCATCACTCATGCAATGGCAGAGACCCTTCCTCCTCCAGAAATTAGTTTCAACGCTGCACTCTTTCCAGAATACATAGGCCCAGTAGTGCTGCACTAGTACCAGCTCACTACTGCAACAGGAAACAGCATGTAGGATCCTCTCGTTCAGTTCTGGCCACGAAACTAAGGAACACCCTACCCAAACCTCTCTGCCTGAAAATGAACCACCTGACTTTCAGGAAAGATCTAAAGACTTCGCTTTTGAACCAACCACTTGGAAAGAAATGAGAAATAATAGCAATAGACTAAAAACTAAGCACCAGAAACTTGGGCTAAATTACGACAAGCAATTTTCAAAATTCTTGGCATTAAGATCTGTGGGAAAACAATTTGATTCATGGAACCTCTGCTGATTCAACCAACTCTTAAAACTGTGTATCCTTACAACAGACTCAGACCCTATCCATCTTCTACCAACAACCATGCTGTCAAATGTTGCACTCCACAATCCAAAGGCTGCCCATATGGCAAACCTGCCCGATCGGTATCAACCACATACAACATAAGGTGGGCAACATCCTTACAGACGGTGCTATAGCCCCATTCGAAACACTGCAACAGAAATTTGGGCTTCTGGAGACTGAACATTACCATTATATGCAATTAGCCCATGCCCTGCGGAAACACCTGCCAACACTTACTGATGCGTCCGAATTCACACCCCAGGAGCGCAACCTCCTCATAGAGCACATCCCCGCCAGAGTCATCTCCATCCTATATAATGCCATGACGGCCTTTGCTACCCCAGAACTGGCCAGTCTCAAAGCTAAATTCGGAGGCGGATATAGGTATTATCAAACCGGAAGGCTGGATACAGGTTCTAATGTACCCACGAGAGATTGTGATTGCCTCCAGGCTTCGCTTGACACAACTTAAAATTCTTCATCAAGTCTATCATCCCAGGGTTGCATTGTATGGCTGGAAGCGTGCCCCAGACCCAAATTGTTTACGGTGCCGGGAGGGGGAGGGCACCTTCATACACATCCTGTGGGAGTGCCCCCGGATCAGAACCTTCTAGAGACAATGCTGTGGCAAATTAACAGAGGTCCTGGGAGGAACTATATCACTGGATCCAAAAGTATTGCTATTGGGTATTCCAGATGAAAACAATGTTAATAGGTGGTAAAAACTGTTCTTATCCACAGAAGTGGCGTTGATAAAATGCAATATAGCCCAGAAATGGGGCACACCGGAGTCCACGACCCTGGCTTAATGGGCTGCTGAGATGGATGTATGTGCAGCAACGGAACCCAAAATATATACGGCACTGGGCTGTCCAACGAAAGCTAATAAGATATGGGGGAAATGGGAGGAGGCAGGGGAATGAGGACCTTGTGGGCATTGCGAGACGAGTGGGTGGGAATGTAATGACGTGATTTGGTGTGATTTAATGTAACTATGTATGAGATTGTTAAGTGGTCTATCCACAACCAGGACATGCAATTGTAGAAAGGTGAATGTAAGTTGTAGGGCTTGTTTTTGAAAACAATAAAAATGTTTTATTTTTAAAAAAACACATACAACATAGAGATGTTCATATCGACCCACAGGTAACAGGTACTTCCCACCTGTATCCATCAACACCAGAGGTTTCTGCATCTGCCTTCTAACTAACTATCCAACTAACACACCCTGTCCTCGTTTCTTACAGAGTCCTGCACAGCAAGGGCAACATTATTGGCAGAAAGGCGCTCTAAAAGACCACTTTCCATTACTTTACATGGGCAGGGAGGCTATGAAAATGGCAAAAGTGTGCTTTGCAAGATAACTTTACATGACATTACATTTGGGGAATGAGGTAGGTTGAAGGCACGGATGCTGTATTGCAATGTTCTGGTGAGGTTTCTCTCCTCCACTTGGGCACAACTCTCAGGCTGTCCTTCAAAGTATTGCATTGCCAACCCACATAATTACAATTTCTTTTCCACTCTCCACTCTACCAAATGTTCTGATCACACAAAGGAACATTGTTGTTACGTGTCCCCTTTCTCTGCAGCGGCTCAGCGTGGTATAACAGTCCACCTGCCTACCCCTGGGAGAAGAGCAGATGATCGTGTGCTTGAGGCCGCCACATAGCAATGCGTGAGCCTCAAATGTGTCTTCACTCTATCTTGTCAGTGACGTCAGAAAAAAAGAACGAGCCTATGCATGCATTGCTGCACATTCACAGCACCTATTGCTGTTTTTTTTTTTGTTTTGTTTAAGGAAATGAGCTTTGTGGGTGGATGGCAACCCGCTATTGGTCTTTTTCAGTTTTACACAGAGCTGCAGACAAGGCACATTTGAGGCTGTCACAATGCGAAGCAGCTGCTGAAATGACACGGTAGCCCCACCCTGCGACGCTCAGTAAACTGATTTACAGTGTTCCTAAGTGCCCAGGGATCCCCTTCCTGCACTCTTTCTTCTAGCAAGAAATACTAACTGCAGCTCCCCCACGAAAGGATGGAAATGGCCGTCATATGCAGATAACTAAAAGAAGAGCAGTCCCAACCTGGAGGGCATGAACCTGATACAGCAGCAAAGCCAATCCAGCAAGGCTTCTATCAGAATTCAGGCGTTTCGGATCCATGAGGTTCAGGGCATTGCACGGGGCAGCTGCAGACCGAGGCCTACGTCACTTGGGAAGGTCTTTCAGTATATCCCGCGTGCATGTATTTTGAACCCGGCCGTTAATGGCCATTCAGGGAGGAGAATCCTCTGCTGTGCATTTCCGAGCTTAGAAACCCATCTTTTCATCCATGTTATCAAAGTTGTGGGAGGCCTAGGGTAGGCAACACATCCACAAGGTGCTCATGCCCATCGAAGCACCTGAAAATGCATCTTGAGGCTCATCATGTGGCTGGGTCTCGACCCCCCATCATCGAAGTAATGAAGCAGTGCTTCTGTTGGAGATGTTGACTATTGCTTATCTCTGCCCGTGGAAATATATTCATCCGCAGAATGTAGGCAGCACTTAAAGTGAACAGTTGATGTGCGTGTAAGTGCTAAGTAAGTTTTTTTTAGATCTGCAACGAAAGCCTAGTCTTTGCCCCCTTAGTTGCCAGAGTGGGACCAACCAGGAAACTCAACTGCTCAGAATGAATATCCATCGCCCGGTCAGATATTCATGATGTCTACACTTTCACCTTTACACCAGCTGTCATATGGACAATTGCTTTGATGTGGCCACAAGATGACATGTAACACTCAACCAAGCAACTTACTAAATAAATAAACACAAAAATGTACAGACATAACCTATCATCATCATTATATCATCTGTATTTTCCAGAATATGGTTCAAAACAAGAAAACATATAACATGATTCTGTTAAAAGGAAGGCACGATTGACCCCAAACCAATGTTCAGTCTCTGGATACCCGCCGCCGCTGAGGGGTGCCCTACCTTGGCTATGTTTGCAGTCCTCTAGATGGTGGATAATCATCAACGGCTTGTTGCTGTAAAGAAAGAAAAGCACAGCATAATTCAATGGTAGCAGGGCACCTTGGAGCACCACAATAGCCTTCCAATCACAGCAGACGCTCCTCTGCAAGAAAACACCTTGCAATTGCATTGACCTCTATGGGCAGAGAACCCAAAGCTTTTGCCAGAAAGCTCAAGTAAGGGACACCATGGGCATTGCAGCCACTAGCCTTTGGTTGCTCAGAATCCCGCATGTCCAATTGGAGTGGGAGGTGCCCATTGGGTGGCAATATATTGATTATCGGGTACTCTGATGGGGCAATCTTGATTCTGTCTGGCTCATTGTGTTTTCCAAAGTCTCATGATGAATACTTCTGCCCACGTGCAATCATAACAATAATGAGTTTCATTTTTGTAAATCTGATTTAGCAGAATATCAGAGGGCACCAGTTAGGATGAAGGAAATATGTTGTAAACATGATTAGCTGCCCACCCAGGAGATGGCAGTCTGCTCTGCACTGCGCTTAGCCATACAATTCACGAAAGTTCTTCAGATGTGGACTAAGAGCGCCAGTTGGGCCTTCTCATTGGCTGTCAGTTACCTGGTCTGGGCTCTGTGGAGGGCCTCTTCATAGGTCTGTATCCAGAAAAGACTGTCACCCCACCCTACAGCAAACGAAGAAAGGGAGACAGAATGAATTGCCGTCCTTGGTGGAGATGACAGACATATACAAGCAGAACTAACAATCAGACAGACTCCCTCAATCATTTGCCTGGCTCTAAGGACACACCTCACTGTAATGAATTCCACTCGGCCACAGATTGGAAGACAGTCATCTGTTTCTTACCAGTTTGGCCCCGGCACATGAGTGTGGTAGGGTTGGTCTCAGTTTATTTCTCACCTAGTAAGTTTTTTTATGGTTCCTGTCTTATAAGAGAGACCAGAAAGTGGCTGTGACTATTCAATGCATCACTGAGCATCCCCTCAAAAGCAGGGTAGGACAGCATTGGCAGGGATTAATGGGATGCAAATTGCCATTGCTAATGGGATCTGCATGATTGCTGCGTGTACGAAAACATCGTTGAAATTTATAGGGGAACCTATGTTTTGGTATCGCTATGTAAATTCTTTAAAGGGATAGTCCAGTAAAAAAAAATATTTTAAAAATAGATAGGCAACATTAAAAAAATAATAGAACTTTTTTTTTTAAAACTTCCTATGTAAAATTTTGAGCTATTCAAGCTCAAAATTCGCAAAAGCAAGCACATGGGCGCATCCATTTTGTGAAATGGATGCCCGCCTGTGCTGGCTTTTGCTTTTGCGGCACTAATGAAGGAAAAGCCAGCCAGCTGTAGTAAACAAAAACTACCGCTGGGTGGCTTTTCCTTCGTTGGTGCTGTACGCGGAGGACGGGGACCGGAGACCAGAGCAGGAAAGATGCAGCTGAATCTCGGTAAGTGCTATTTATTTTTTTTAAAAAATAAGCACTAGCTGCGGTTTTTTTCTAAGTTTTCCAGGCTGGAGGAGCCCGGGAAACTTAGAAATAAAACCGCAGCTTTAAAAACGTTGTATTTATGTTTGCGGTCGCTTTTGAAGCGGCCGCAAACATAAATACAATGTTGTGTTTGAAAACGCTGCGGTTTTTCTTTCCAAGTTTCTCAGGCTCCTCCGGCTCGGAGGAGCCTGAGAAACTCGGAAAGAAAAACCGCAGCGTTTTCAAACACAACCGCGCTGTGTTTCTGCCTGCCTTGGCTTTCACTTTGGGTCTCCGGTGGAGCACCGGAGACCCAAAGTGAAAGCCAAGGCAGGCAGCAACACAACACGGTTGTGTTTACATGCCGCGGTGTTTCTGCCTACAGCTGATTTCCCATTTGGGGCTTTCGGCTCCCCACAGGGGGCCCGAGAGCCCCAAATGGGAAATGCTAAATGCTGCAGTGTTTCTGCCTAAATCTGATTTCCCATTTGGGGCTCTCGGGCTCCCCACGGGGGGGCCGAGAGCCCCAAATGGGAAATGCTAAATGCTGCAGTGTTTCTGCCTAAATCTGCCTTCCCATTTGGGGCTCTCGGGCCCCCCGTGGGTTTCCCAAACCACAACTTGCTCGGGGTTGCCCACCATGCAAGCAGCGACCATCCACGAGTTCGGGGATTCGTAGTTCCAGACCCTGCCATTAGGAACTCTGTTCCCACTCAAAATCCGCACTGCTGCAGCCCATCCTCTCCCACACACCAAAGGGGACATCATCTCCCAGTGCATAGGACAGACAAGCAGCTGCAGCACAAGCTTCACCCAAAGGTCTGTTATGACATGATGAAAAGCAACGCCAGTTTCACTCACACAGAACTCACACAGAACCGGAAGGGAGCAGGCAGCCAACGCTCCCTCAGAAATAATAAAGTAAGCTCACTGCGGTCTTTGCGTTCTACCAATTCCTGTCCCGTTCACATCTATTTCCTCCCCGCTACCCAGGGTTCCCTTGTGTTCAGATGAAAGTGTGTCTGGGTGCTGCTTGTTACTCATTCATTCCCAATGAACCAATGTCTGCATGCGGGTGGTGTGCGATGTTCATACGCTACCTCTGGCCATGGTTTGGGGGAACTTCCTCGTCTTCCTGTGGGAGCCTTTCTCCTGAGCCATACTGCAACAGACGCCCACGAGGAGCAGGGCCACAAAGACAAGATATTTCTGCATGGCGTCTGAAATGCAAAATAAACACGAGTGTGAGACCAACGGCCCAAGAGAGAATAGGAGTAGAGGCTTGGGAAGTGTTCCACCTGGAAGGCAAGTGGGTGGAATTTCATTATACTCTACAGAAAACCTATGCACCTGCCCATAGACCCTGGGCCAGGGAAAATGGTCCAGAATCGGCAGCATTCCTCTGCATTACACAATTGTCATCTCCGAATACGGTCCATACTGCTGTAAAACTATGCCACTGAATAGTAGATGGAATGTTCAGACTTGTAGGGAATTAGTGTGACATACACCATATACATGCACCATTTTTTTTGTCGCTTTCACGCAGCGCCCTCTCTTGCAAAACAAAACAAAATAAGAAGCTATTGCTATTACAACTTTGACATCTGGCACAGAGTCAAGCCACTAGATCAAGTTTCAGCTGCCCTCCGGGTCACCAGCAGGTGCCACCTCTCCAGAAGGGGCTATGAAATGAGCTGTTTGCGGAGGCCCTTTAGTTTCCTCTGGCTGCAACCAACATGAAGACTTGCATGAGTAGTCAGGTGGGATGCTGTGACGATCAGATCCGTTTCGGATGCATAGGCACATGCTGTCCTAGATCCTACGAGCAAAGCAGAGCTGCGGTCACAACTCTACCATTCTATGGGCCATAATCGCCATTCTTGTCCTCTTTCTCCCCTACTGGATGCCTCTGAGGAAGGATGGAGGTCCTGGCGTTGCTGTCCACCACGCCCCCACTTGCAGGGATACTCAGCACCTTCCAAGGACCGTTCGACCTGCCCACCCCGAAGACATGCTGAGCCCCGCAAGAGAAGTGGTGCGGTCGCATGGGAACCAAGCTAGCTCGTACATCATTGCACTTGGTCATCCTCCGATCTGGCAAGGGGGGGGTGGCGAACAAGGGCTCACCTGCGTGTCTGTCTGGGTGCCTTAGTGAAGATGCTTCCATGCTGGCTCCCCCAATGGCTTCATTTCATACGAGTACAATACGATCTCACAGTATGTACATGTTTCATGTCTAGAGTGGCACTTCAAATAACAAGGGGGGTCCTGGGAAGTCCCACTGGCAGACAATAGTCCTGGTTACGAGAGCCATACCCAGAGTCTTTAGCTCACTATCTTTCACAGAGAAGAAATATCCAAAACATATCAGTCTTTGTCCTGCCCTGGGGAAGTCCAGCACCGAAATGCTATGTAATTCCTCTGAACAAGAGTACCAACAGCAACTCCAGACACGTGTTTTGGCCTAGTCGGGCCTCATCAGTGAGGTGGAACTCTGCCTCTCCAAGCACAGTGAGAAAGAGGTCCACGTCTGGATTCCACTGGTAACTTAGGGTGAGAACCCAAAGTATCCATTATTTGCATACAGAGGTCTGGGAAATCCTCTAATGGTATGAACATGGCCCATTGACCTGTTCTTGGGTGAATGGCCCCTGGGAGGATCTTAACCACACTTTAGCTCACTATGCTTTCGACAGAGGGGACATTTCCATACACATATCAGTCTTTGTCCCACCCATAGGTAGTCCAGCACCAAAATGGTAGGCAATTCTCCTCTGAACAAGAGTACCAACAGCATCCCCAGACACGTGTTTCAGTCTGGTTGGACCTCATCAGTAAGGTGGAGCTGTGCCTCTCTAAGAATCGTGAGTAAGGGGTCCATCCACGTCTGGATTCCCCTAGTAACTTAGGGTGAGACCCAAAGTTACTTAAAATATGCAAATAACAAGGGGGGTCATGGGAAGTCCCTCTGCCAGACATTAGTCCTGGTCACAAGAGCCTTACCCAGAGTCTTTAGCTCACTATGTTTCAGAGTGACACTTCATCAGGGCTGAGCTTTGGATGAGTGCTAGTGTCTCCTGACCTGCTTAAATTGATGAGTGTTATTGGTTACATGTTGAAGGTGCCTTAGTGCTCCCAGTGCCACCACCCTGGGTCTGTAGAAACCAGCACTTATCCAAATTTCATTACTAACAAATTGCCATTCAAGGCAAGACACACAAGTAGGCTGTTGGATCAGATTATGGTTGCTTGGAATACATATCCTTGAGCAATGAGCTCACTTGTTTTGAAGTCAAATGCTGCTACAGCAATTGTTACAGCTTAAATGAAACACAATTGAAATGTGATCAACTGTATGACAAACTCCATTGCGTACACCTTAAACACACAAGGTCCCCCCACCAGGCCTGCACACAGGCTGTGCTGCTACCCCCAATAGGCATAATTACATATAAATCCCCATCTATTTTGCCAATATGTCTCAATAAAATATATCCCCCTTTTTCAAACTTGAGACTGACTGTCAGGCATTTTGCATACAGGTTGGCTCTTCTCGTGTCACTTTATCTCTTGACGTGTGTAACTGCCTTTTGGCAGCTGTATGCAGAAGATGTCTCTGTGGGGTGGATTGCCAGGAGTATAGGATGTGACATCACACACCAGAGTATTTCACAGAATGATTTCAGTGACATCAAGTAAAGTGATGACACATGGCCTTTGACTCTGATGACATCATTAATGGGGAAACTAATCATTAGAGAACCATTAAAAGAAATATTTACTAAATTAGACAACAGGCTAGTTCAGTGAAAAAGCATATGTTTTTTAGGATGCTGCCTTTCTATGCCATGGATGCAGTCATGATATTTCAGGTACAATCCCAGCAGCACCACTGTGGGTCAGGGCGTTGGATAACCTGGACGCTGTCTTCGGTACAGCCTTATATAGCCAGCTATTGACACTGTTTGACAATTATAATCTAACATCAAGGAATGATGATCCTTTGCAAGGTATCGTTTTTTCTATGTGATGTTTGCAAAAAGATCTGTTTCGCATCTCCCATTGCGCTTAGACCTTTGCACAACAGGAGTTGCAAAAAGTATCTCCCTTAACTTCCCCTTGACCCAGGCCACCTCCCCTCCCCTCATCTGACCCTCAGGGGAACAGCCCGTGGAAAACAGCTGCTCTTATCCTCACAGCTCCTCACTCCCTTGCTCCCTGCTGCCGGTATCTGGGGTACCCTGCCACTCACCCCGTCCTCTGCATTTTCCTCCCGCTCCCCTGCTGACTTCCACTCCTGACCTTGCCTGCGCCCTTCCCCGCTCCACACTTACTGCTCCTCCTCTGCCGCTGGCCCATCTTGCCCCTTTCACTTTCTTGTATTGAGCAATGAACCTTTCACACATCATACGTGTGTAACGTCCATTGAGCAATACAAGCATCCCACCTTATAGTCATGCATGCAGGCCTTGCCACTGTCATCAAAGTGCAGCATCAAATGCCCCAGGAATACCATCATATGCCATTTAATGCGTATTTATTTTGTTTTATTAAGCGCTATACGCCGATGACTCATTACCCTAGAATAGTCATGCTACAGGATGTAAGGAACAGTCTCGCGCATGCAGTTTCTGCTACCGTATGATAGGCACAGTCTTAAAGGGACCAGTAAGCTTATCCTTTGAGAGTTAATACCACATTTCCTAAGGACATTCATCAAATTGAGGATAAACATGCCTGGGCCCAACCAGCCAGGTGCTGCCATATATGTAATTGCCATGTGATTATCTTATTTGATGTCAACATGTGTTTCGCCCCCTTCTACTACAGGTCTTCCTCAGGGCCAACAAATCACCTTCATATTCACATATTTCCTTATCAACATTGAAAAACATAAATCATCCAACATTTGATGTTATGGAGTTTAGTAATGATGATCCAAATACCATCATAAGAAATGGTAAATACTGCATAGTATGTGTATCAGAGGTCGTTCCACATCAGGGGGATGAGTTACAATTTCAATCGAAGACAGGGAGAAAAAATATATACTATATGTATACACATAAAGAGATTTTATATTTCAAATGAAATCATTTAACTTTCCTGTTTTCACGTCTGTGTTCAGCATGCATCAAACTCCATGTGTTTTGCCTCAAATATCGAATACTTTATAGGATTCAAATTTCACAGTGAACCGCTACTAAGGTGAGCCATGATACATCCGTGTCTCCAGCACCCATACGATAAACCACTAATCACACAATGGCTTTCCCATCTCTCTCCACAACCTAAGGCCGCCTGTATTCAGAGGTTAATGGGCCATGCATGTGTCTACTGTATGTGCTGGTTGTGGGTGTTGTTACCTTTCTGTCACGTTATGGCAGATCTTTTATGAAAGGACAGTTGTCCAAGTATGGAGGGCAATATAAGATGAATACCAACCTAGTACCCACTAACTGCCTAATCCTTACTGAATTTAAATAAAAAAAAACATTTTAAGGGTGTTTCTCTTACCTTCCTTAAATGCTTGTGTCCACAATTAGGACAATTCCCACTGACTGTTTAATTCCAGTGCCCTTCCACAATACTGTAACTGGGCAAAAATAGAATTGAAATGAGTGCCCATTCCCAAACCCTAGAGCTTGGTTATTTCACACAATACGCCTAATAAAAAACAACCATTCCTACCTATATCTTGCTTTTGTTAGCAATTCACAAGTCTCTCACAAGTGTGCACCATGAATAGCTACAAACAATTAACCAACCCTATTTCTCACATGTGTCCTGTCGTGACGCCAGTCTCCTTGCTTAGACCGCGCATGTGCATTCGGGAGACAATACCCACTTGCACATGCCTACTAATGCGCGCGTATTTTCAAGAAACACCAATCTCTAGTGCTCATTCGATTTCTTACATTACGGTCTGGTTTAACACAAAATACATTCAGACCCAATGGTTCTGGCTTCCCTGAATTCATTTGAGCTGTTATCCATCCTTTTTCTAAATTAAAATAGTTTTTCCTTCAATCTAGCTCAGCAATTGTCTGGATTAAAATATATTTCCCTTATTTTTTAAAAGGCTCTCCAAATTGCTCTAATTTAACCTCATTGAAAAGCCAGCCGCTACAAGCCTGTTAGCAATTCATGAAGCATGTAACTGGAAATCATACTCAAACCCCAATGGAGCAAGCACAAACACGTCTAATGCGCATGTGGCGCTCGGAGACACTAATCTCTCAAGCCCTTCTACTTGCAATATTACAGGCTAATCAGGCCCGAAAATCATCTTCAACCAATCAGTCCTCACTAATTATTAGCCTCAATTGCCTAAAGGTTTAATCTTCCTCATTTCACTTAAGTGTTAGGTTTTTTTTATTATGCTAATTTACGGTCTTCTCCAATAATTTAAACTAATGTATAATTGCTAATGCTCCTTCCTGCTTTTAGAAATTGCATCCACAGTTGCTTTTAACCATGGTACTTATACTCCAAATCAAATATTGAATCCTGTGGCATCCTTTTTCCAATATGGATCTTCAAATCAAATTGGAGGAAGCAAAAGTGATAGAGACATGGATAGACCATAAATGAAAACTCAACAAACCAAATGAGACAAGAACTGGACACATAACCCATTCTAAATTAGATCTGCTTCTGATTTCATGAACTAGCCTTGCACATTCAAAGAAAGACCCCCATTTCATGATCAGAAATTAAACCATTCAACGCTGTTCTGTACTTGCAAATCTTGTTAGCTTCCAATTTGCAGAGTTCTTTCTATTTGTCACCTTCTCTTGGATTCTTGGGAACTGTTTTTAGACCCATAAATCTAATCCCTGCCTTATTTCCCATCTGGTGTTTAATTTTCCAATTTGTAGCGAGGGCTAGCCTCATGTCTTCTCTTTGTAAAGTATTAACGTGCTATCTCACCCGGAATCTCAATTCCCTAATAGTGCTACCTATGTGATTGCAGTTTGTCAATAATTTGCCCAAGGTATGTGTAAACCCATGCATCAGTATAATGGGTACCAAACCTCATCCCACTGCTTGCCATTCATTTCTAATGGGAATGGGGGTCTCTTCTGTGCCTCTTCGGTTGGACTGTACAATCTGGATTTTTCCAACTGTGGCTTGCTCATCATGGCATTTGGAATGATTTGGGATTTTTCAGGGTAATATGCTAGATTTGTGTGAAGCTTGAGTTTACTGGGAATGCCAAACTGGTAGCCTGCTAGGAATGTGAAACAAGGGTGTCACTGGGAATGTCAGACTGGGTGCTTGGTGGGAATGGCAGGCTTGTTGGGACTATCCAACTGTGAGTTTACTGAGAACATCAAACTGAGATCCTGCAGGGAATGTCAAGATTGCTTGAAATGTCAAGCTTGTTGGGAATATCAACCAGATTTCTTACAGGCAAGATCATGTTTATTTGGAATTGAAAAACAAATTGGAGCTAATTGAGAATGTTAAAACTGAGAGCTCACTTGAAATGTCAGCTCACTGGGAACATCCACTGGGGAACTTACTGGGCATGTCAAAGAGGAACCTTACTGAAAATGTTAAGCTTGCAGGGAATGTCAAACTGGGAGCTTATTTCGAATTTCAGAATGAGAACTTACTAGGACTGTCAAGCTCATTGGAATGTCAAACTGGTTGCTTACTGGGAATGCCAAACTGGTTACTTACTGGGAAACTGGGAATGTCAACATTATACATTTCTGGGATATATTGTCATGTCGTTCCATGCCATGCAATATCATGACACAAAATGACATATCATGACATGACATATTATATAACTTGATACCATGATATGACATATAATACAATTTCATTACCTGGCATAACATAACACGACAGAGAAGAGCATATCATGACATATCATGGCACTCAGAGCTCCAGATACAATTTTGAAGTGGGAGCATTTAATTCCCTATTTTGTGAAGTTTTGATTACAATGAATCTTCGGGGAGTAAAACAATATTTCCAATGCCAATGGGGATGTTTTAGGTGTGCAAAATATACATTATAACACTGAAACAAGTTTAATTTTGCAATCTATACTTTTTGTATGTAATAATTCATGCACGTGTAAAGATCAGGAAGTATAAATGTTAGAGGTTCTTTCTGTGGCACTGCTGTGCTGTTACCACCAATCCAAACATATCCCTTGATCTGTATGGGTTGGACCAGATGGCATTCTCCTATGGGTCCCTTATTTGCTATTTTTGTTGGGTATATTTTAATCCTGTGTTTTTTTTGTTGCAAAAATATGATTGAGTTTTTGGGAGTAAACGTGCCTGGTGTGCTACTTATCTACAGGGGTGTTGACACAACATATATATGCCATGTCATCATACCCTGACCTTTTATAACATAGCATGATATAGCATGACATACCATGATAAATCACAACATCACAGCTCATGATCCTGAACTGCCATGATATGTGGTTCTTAGGCCGGGATAGAGCAAAGGTAAACTGGGAGTATATCATGGCTGTCAGAAGTTTGCATCTGGGACTACTTTCATGGCATCTCTGTAATTCGGTCTATAGATCCAGAATAACGCTGCTCGAAGGCATTGGCCCACTGAAAGGATTTGCACACGTGCTAGGAGCTATAACCACCTCTATGCTGGTGCTAGCTCCAGCACTTATGCTGGTGCATATGTAATAATTACACCAGGGCTAGGACCTGCCAGATTTGGTAATTGTAGTTTCAATGAGCAATGCAGGTACAATGACCCCAACTGCACTGTCAAAACGCTGCCAGGAAGGGGGTTCAAATGCTTCCAGGGGTGCAGATCGTGTGAAACTCAGCCATATGTAGCAATTGCACTGGAACTATTAACAAAGCCAATCTGGTCACTGCTCCAGCACGGAGATGAGTGTGAAGTGGGTCATTGCCCCAGTCACATGACAAGTGAGGTACATGTGCCCCAAAGAAAGTGCAAGATGGAAGCGTGACCGGAGGCCCCACTGAGACCTGGTCGATTCCAGGCTGACTTGGGCGGGTTGGGCCTTGGGGTCATTGTACACAGCCAGCTTCCAGGCTAATAGCAGCCACTCCTTAGTGACTGTCTTTACAGATGCGTTCAACCTCGTTCAGCAGCTACAGGCCTCAGACCACACCATGAAGAGCATTTGCCTTCATTCCTTCCAGCAACAGAAGATGAAATCTGCTCGTAGTAGGGCTGTTTGCGACAGGCAACGATGGATTTAGTGGAGAGAGAGAGAGAGAGAGCTGTTTTTAAGTGGATTTAGTGTTGAGAGAGAGAGAGAGACGGAGGCGGGGGGAGGGGGGAGCAAGAATTGTTTCTAAGTGAACGGTGCTGTGCCTCGCCACAGTTAGGAATGTGCAGTGAGAGAGAACGGGTGCTGGGTTACAGCACTAAGTATGCCCATTGTCTCGCCACAGTTAGGAATGTGCAGAGAGGACGCCACAGGGTAGGGTGCAGGCCATGTTAAAACGGGTTAAACATCTTTTAAGCTTTTAAGAAAAAGCTGATCTACCACCCTTGGTTCGGCCCTCCAGGAAGTATTTCCCGAACCTACCCAGGCAGCACCAAAGGAAGGCACAGCACCCCAGCACACCATAGGGCATAGAGGTGGACACTGGGAAGCATAGGCGTCCCAATTTGCTGCTTTCCCTCCGCCCCCTAATTGGTGGCCTGCCCTCCCTCTGGCAAATAACTCTTTCCAGGTGCCTTAAAGATGCTGTCCGCCGTCTTCAGCACGTGTGCAAGTTCTTTGCTAAGCCTGTGTTTTTTCTTCTGGCCTGAAAGGGACTCCACAGGAAACAATGGGTCATGAATATCACTGGGGTGCCATCACTGTTAAAAGCAGGCGTCCTACATGTTCGCCACACTCTTGTCTTCCAAATGGCAGTTCAACAAAAAAAGAAAAAAATAATCCAAACTGAAACATGCTTTTTAAACTTACAGCCACCAGTTTTCTGTAAAGAGAGAGAGAGAGAGAGAGAGTGTGTGTGTGTGTGTGTGTGTGTGTGTCTATCACATGAATATCCTGTGATTGTGTGCCTCTTCCTTTGTGTTTTATCACAGTATACATGTCTAAAAGAGTTATATGCTTGCCAAATTACTTAATCACAAATAAATGCGTCTATTGTACTGACAGCAGTTATTAAAAATGAAACTGTGGGTTCATGAGTGCAAACTTTTGATTTTCACTATGGGGGCAGACATTGCCCCACACCCGCCCTGAAAATAAGCAAACATCCAGCTCAACCCATCCCCTGGCTGACCACATTTTATAGCACTTGTTTAATCTAAAGGAATTGGAAAAGTCATACGATTTACAGCCAGTTTTAAATATATAAACTCTCTGCAATAGTTACTCAACCTGCTGATCTACCCTGCTAGCCTTCTACTGTAGGGTGTGTCTATGGATCCCTTAATGTGCTAAAAATCGCTGCATTACCAAAAGTCAACAGCATTTCAACACTGACCCAGTGCATAAATTCATTGAGAGTGTACCAGTGGCGGCTCTCCATAAAGGGCGATGGGGCACCGACACATGGGCCTCCTTGCCCATTATGGAGGAGCCAGCCAGTGTAAACACAGAGAGCTCCCTCAGTTACTTTATGCAGCTGAGGGAGCGCTCCTGCTCTGGCTTGACCTGTCAAAGGGAAATCAGGTTTTCCCTTTAACAGTTCTGTTCCCCAGCCGTGCATGTCCAATGTGCAATGCAAAGCTAGGGGGGTTTTGCTTCCCCAACCATGCATGGCCCATTGGGGATGCTGGCTGGTGAACTGCATATTTGTATGTGGGATGAGGTGCTTCTGCACCTCCCTGCACATACAAACGAAGTGGGAGGCTTCTTCATCAGTGCTCTGGTTCTTGCACACAGGTGCAGGAACCAGGAAGCACTGTTTGCTTCCTGGTTCCTGTTTGTGGTATGCAGGAGCTGGAGTGCAGGGAGGAAACTTCAGACCAGGGCAGAAGGTACGTTAATTTAAATGTGTGTATGTATACATGTATGCTTGTGCTGTGTGTAATGAGCGAGTGTATGATGATTGATGCGCTTGTGAATGCTCTGTGAATGTGTGCACATGTGTTTGTGCTGGGCCGTGGAGTTGATTTTGGTGTGACAGGGTCGTTGCACAACCAACCTCCAGACTGGCCAAAACCAGCACCCAGTTCAAGGTACTGGAGCCCAGGGGGCAGGCATGGCATTTCTTTTACAGGGAATCTGGGATAGATGCCTAGTAAAAGAAAATACCATGCATGCCCCTTGGGACCCCAGCACAGTGCATGCATACATTATCACATTATATGCGTGCAAGGTGCTGGGGGGCCCAGAAGGAAGACATGGCATTTTTACGGGGCATCTCTTTTAGATTAAGCATGATAGGTGATATTTGCATATATTGTGGGAAAAGGCATCATGAACATGTGTTGGGGAAACGCTCCTGTGCACTGTTGGTGACTTTTTTTTAAATGCTTTAAATAAAATAATATGCATCCCCTACTTGCCCTCTACCTTCGTAATGGGACCCTCTCAGGCGTGCTACGCAGTTGAGCTAAACGGGCTTCAGCCTCTCCGCCCAAAATGTGAGCTGAGGAGCGGGGCTTCCACACATAGCGGCGACTTTAACGTCTTATGGTGGTGGTGCAGAAAAATGTATTTGCACAAACGCAGCAAAACTTTAAAGTTTATAGTTTCAAGAAAGACTTCCCTCACCTCACTGCCTAATAACAATCAAATGCACACATCACCCTCCTCCCAAAGGATGCGAGCGAACATATTACCAAGTTATGTCTTCTTCCACATCCGAGCGGCGGGGGCTGATGTGCACACTTGATTTTTGTTAGGCAGAGAGGAGATGGCAGCCTTTTCTGAAACTAGCAGTGTTAAAGGGTGCTGCATGTTAGCTCATGTATTTATGTATGGATGTATGTGTGCCAGGAGTGTGTATGTAATGTATGTGTGAAAGAGTGAGCGTGTGTGAATGAGTGTATGATGCATGGGGGCTGGGTGCTCATGTAAATGAGCGAGTGCCTGGTGAATGGGATGTTTAAATGAGTGAAGGAAAGTGTGATTGTGTGTGTGTGTGTGTGTGTGTGCATACGCTTAAGTATAATGCTGGACCGCTACCATTTGATGCTTGACAACCCTTAGGGTAGAACAGAGGGGCTGGAGCCACCAAGTTTGCCGCGCCCAGTTTCAGAAGTGGTCCCGCTCATTACCAGTTAGCCCCTCCCACCTGCAATGCAGGTTTCATTGTGCCCCTGGGACCTCCTCCTTTGTACTGTATTAATCAAAGTTTTTCATACAGCGCTTCATGCAGGACTCCTCTTGCATGATAAGTGCTGTGATAATTTCTGCTATTATTCCTAACATACTGGCTCTGAATGTGTTGATGTAGGCAAATTGAAGGGCTGATTATGCCGTGCCGCGTTGTGAATTGGTGACTGCAGTGAATGAGCACACAGATTTTTTTTGTATGTATGTATGCATTGTGGTTTAAATGAAGGCCTCGGGATACTTACATGAAAAGCAGAGAGTTAAAATTACATGTACGTTCACAGCACATTAAACACTACGGCAACAGAAACGTTTTAGGCAAATGACGTATGATAGGGGGAAATTAATACAATCTGGCAGTGTGGAGACAGCACAGTCATTGCATTTCCACAACGACAGGCCTCATTCCAAGTTTGGCGGTAGCCTTGCTGGTAAAACCGGCAGGCTGGCGCCGAACTTTGCGAATTTTTCCGGCACCCGCAAAGGGGCAATTACTGGGTCATTATGGCCCTGCCAGCCCCGGTGATTGCCCATTTTCGTGCGCTGGAATAAAAGGCTCTCCCTCTGAGCCCCATAGGGCTAAATGGGAATGGGGAGGTCGGATGAACCAGCACCATTCGTGAATGGTGCCGGTGCATGCAACATGCTCCTCTTGCAGGTGCCGGTACGCCCGCCGGGTCAGACCTGGCGGTTGGTAAGGCACCCGCGAGCAGAACGCGTAGTTTGCCGGTCCGGTAACAAAGGTACCGGCAAGCTTACCAGTACCATTGTTACCAGACCAGCAAACTTATAATGAGGCCCAATGTTATTTTCCTGGTTAACAGGAAGTATGATGTGAGCGCTTAACTATCCTAGCTTACCGGCTGTGGGGGTCACGCCCAACTTAAGGGCCGAATCACAGAAGCATTTTATAATGGCACAATCCCATAGGAAAATGCTCTGTGAATCAGGCCCTTAATGCCGCTTCCATCATGTCCAGTGTTTGAAGTGTAAAGAAAACAAGTAGTGTAAAGATGTTCCCTCTGTCCCACCCCTTGTTCTGCTCCCTCCACCCCCCTCACTCACTGTCTCCTCCACCCATTCAAACCCCATACCTGGGTGTTACCTTTCCTCCACTCCATCTCAGAACCCTGTGTTTTACAACAGTTCTCACAAGACTGAAGAATACACAGTGAAAGAATATGCATTTAAATGGCCACCATTTAGTGTGTCTTTGCTCCCCTCAGCATGCAGCTTTATGCAGCCTCCCCTGCCCTTCACCCACCACCTGCACCTCTTAAGTCTTAAGGGACATGTCCATGTCTATAGCCGCGCGCGCACGCACGCACGCACGCACGCACGCACACCCCTCCCCCCTCCCATTACATGCAAACACCACTATGCCTACAGCAATTCACAAATCGCTGCCGAGCTGGGCTTTTTGACTGATTGGGAATGGGCTTTACTTCACAAGCAGTCTGCGGAAATAAACAAAGCCAATGCAGCACCTGCGAGATGGACAATTAGATGTGACACTGGATTGTTACTGGCAGGGCCCAGCTTCGAATCCCCAGCAGGGAAGAAGTTAAAAATAAAAATGAAGCTTTCCTTCCCAACCATCTCAGGACGGTACTCTGGCTCAAATAAAGTAAGGCAACGATGACAGATTTCCCTGAAAAGTAAGGGAACATCATACCCCTTAGCTTCCCACCCACTGGCCATAACTCTTAAAATGATTGGGCTGATGTAAACTTTGGGGGTAGCGGCAAAGATAACTAGGAAGTGGCGGGGAGTGGGGCGCAGAAATACTTTTTTTGCATTACTTTTCATGTATTGCTATTATGAACTAGTGTCGGAGCGCTGCACCGCAATAAAGAACCAGACCTCACTCATACGTCATCATTGTGATCTGATCCTTCTCTAAGCACTTGATCTTCAGTGCATGTGAAAGATGAGGGATTGAGGAAGTCAAGTCTATAGTTCCCTGTGACAGTGCACGTGATCCCAACAATCCGCCCTGTGCTCCGGGTCTACTCATGTCCGTGGAAAAAGCCATGAACTATTCAACGCCTACTTCACTTAGAGTGCAGAGTGCCAACAGAAGCCGTAGTCTCCTGCAGGGGAGCCTCGACTGTGGATCCAAGGGATTTGGGTCTTAATCACAGCTTCACCACTAGCATGGAAATTGCAATGTGTGATTCTTGGTACAATACCTCATGCTAATAACGTGATGTCCCCTAAGCTCCTTTTCCAGGATCAGTGGTAGCCAAACCTGCCTCTGCCCTGGACAGGAGCAGGACAGACGAGAGGACCCGCTGAACACCAGCAGGGCAGGACACTCAAGTCCACGTCCTACAACCCCTGAGAAGCATCCTCCACCCCAATGCCTGTTTCCTCAAAGGTCTCAGCAAATACAAGCACAGGTCACCCACACTCATCCATCATCGCTGCGTGACTCTACACGCAGGGATCACTTTCAAGCCAGCTGCATCATCTACAAAGCCGTCGCTTTGCGCTCTCCTCTACCCGGAAGACAGAAAAACCACCTCTAAAAGTCAGGCCATCACCAGAAGTCAGGAACTGGCCAGACTAGAGCAGCAGAAATGGCACCAGAAGGAAAGAACCAGGAAAGAAGAATTCACCTTCGACGCCCCAAGATCATGGAATCTCGTACCCAACCCAACATCGGAATTGCACCCACCCTCATATAGTACAGCAAAGAATCAAAGACCCTACTCTTCAATGAGCATCTTCTTCACACCCCATGATGCACCCCCCAAACAACCAAACTCAGTACCACTGGCGGAGCCTGGGGGGAAGCATAGGGCGGCCACCACCCCCGCCCCACTGGTGCCTCCTGCTCCCGCCCTATTATCTTCCCCACCCGGCATCAAAAGCTTCCTCGCTACTGCTCAGTACACTGCCTGACCTGCACTCTATGAAGACCAGCCCCCTGATACTCCCCTCTCAGCACGTTTACATGCTCCCCACTAACTGTGACTGTTACCTAGTGTCTCAATGGGTTGGGATTGAGAGTTGGAAAAGGACAAATATAGAAAACCAACACAGCCACAGGGATGTCATTTGGGGGTCGCCAGGGGTCGCAGAGCCGTAGTAGGACAGAACATGTCAAATACGTGTCGATCAGTGGAGTGACTGGAAGGGTAGGGGGCTGGAGACAGCTCATTCTCACATTAGTCCTTAAGTGTGTGGTTTCAGACGGGAAAGGGAATGTTAACTGCGTGTAACATTGAAGCTGCACTAGAAAAGTAACAGAATGTGTAAAGAAGTTAGATGCCTCCACGCAAGTATGTTTGCCCCCCACCCCACACACAGTCTCTGGAGATCCGCGCTTCTCCCAACATTATAGGGTTAGCCCTGCCTCCCCCCGAAATGTAATGCTAGGTGCACGTCTGAAGAGAGCCCCCAAAAAAAGATTAACAAAAAGACGACAGGACAGAGCTAAGAATTCCGAACACGGATTGTCTGGGGTTTCCGGGTGACGCGGCTGCTTGAAAGGAGACCCAGCGGCTCTGAACTGACCACATGAGAGCCGCATCATAGAAATCCCGAGAGGAGGTGTGGAGGGTGGATAGCTCAGGGGCTTAAAGTTCATGGATATGAACCTTGAGCCACCCAGCGTTACACTCCTCTGAAGGATGTGTCCTACATATTCTCGCTGCGTGAGATGCTTACAAATCCACGCTAAGATATTAAAAATACAGGGCAATACCAGTGGTGGACTGGCCTCGGGAACTCTGGAGATTTCCAGTTAGGCCTCTGCACCCTGGGCCCCTTTTTTGTGTAAAGCTATTTTATTTCCACATTTTCTCATAGGAGAAGGGTTGGGCTAACTAAAAATGGTCCACTTTCAAAATTATTTCCAGGGCCTCTTTTGGTCACCAGTGCACCCCTGCACTAACCCACACCATTGTTCTGCGGAAGACATGCGCGACCGTTGCTCTAGTGCTTCCCTCCTCGCCCCAGCCCTGTTTAAGGGGAGATATGCACCCTGGTTTCTTTTAAAGTTCTGTGAAGCGCGAGTGTCGCAATGGCTACTTCCCAGCACGCTGCGCCAGTTGGGTAGCAGGGCCAGCTGACAGGTTGATGACCCTTTGCATAGCTGCATGGGACAGCTATGCAGCGTGTCCCATATAACGCTAAGCAGGTACCAGTGTGCGCGTGCACCCCCTGCGCCTCAGAGTCCAAGCGCGCCTGCTGCGCTGGTGCCACGGAACGCGTGATGCTCACCTGTTTGTCTCGCTCACACCTGTCGCAGGGAGATTTGTCGAGTGTGCGTCTGTGGCGATGTGAAAGCCAAGGGAGGAGGACGCTGCCTGGTATAATCGCCGATGCCCTGCCTCCTGTGAAGTCACCCCTCCTCCCCCGTCGACACCCAAACCTCCCCTGCACCCTCTCTCTACCGTGGAATGCACCTGCAGGGCCCAGCGTTTGGGAGGCTGCCTCAGAAGCGCCAAGCGCCGCGAACAATGAGAAAGAAACACGTTTCCAAAAGTGCATTGATTGATTGATGCCATAGGCAAATTTGAGTACCTCTCCTAAGTCTGTTTTTTAGACAATTGTGTTCCTGTTCCGCGTCCGGCATCTCAGAGCCAAAGATTTGTCGCGTCCCCATTGGCTGCTAGCGAAAGCCTGGCTGCGAAAGGGAACACGCTGATCTGGGGGCGTGTGAGCAACACCAAAGAGAGGTGAACACCAGGGGCACGACCTGGCCCGCTTTCTCCAGCTTCCAAGTCGTGTATGGCCATTTCTCCGTCCATTTTGCATCATGCTGCACTTCTGTGGGGGCGTTGTGTCTTGGGTGTGCTCCTTGCAATGTCGACCCCCTTAGCTCCCTAACTGGTTTACAGCTTGGGTCCAGGGAGGGACAATCGCGGAAGGCCTCTACTGCAGTGGTTTGTTTCACAAACTTCAGCCTATAGAAAGGACCTCACCAACTCGACTGTAGCACACTGAAGCTGTTTGGATCACAACAGAACCTCACTCGCTCACTCACTCACCTCCTCCAATCATTTAAACCACTACCCAAATCCTCATCTTGTTAGTGCGTGAATACAGAGAGAAAGGGTTGACCAGGGTCCTTACCATAGTCGAATACTACGTTTGGTATATAACTTGTCTTTTTAGAGTATATTGTACAGTATTCGTTTTAAGCAGCATATTACCTGAAGACTATTCAGCATGCTGAATACTAGTCGATCACTAGTAGAATGCTAAACAAATGCTTGTTTCTAGTGTTTTAGTCTTCATTTGGTATTAAATATTACATTACCACTATTGACCCCCTATTGAGAAGACAAACAAAAGATGAAAATAATTATTTTCCAATAAAAAGTGGCAAATGGCAATTCCTTTCCTCTTCTGACAGACGGTTTTAGCACTGCCCAATGAGATGGTAGTAAAACATGTTGCAAATTGCGCATTTTGAGGACTGTAACACTGGTCAAAACTTTGACCAAACACTGTTCTGCTTTGACCAATGCAAGAGGCCTACGCTAGCATGTTAGGCCTGCACTTCGGGAATGTTCCTTTTTCCCCAAAGGCCAACTGGAGCCTCCATGGAGACCAGGGATCAAGCAGATTACTGAGAGCACGTGGTCTCCGAAGGTGAGAGAAATCAGCGCAGCTTTGGCAGGGCCCCTACCTGAGACTGGGAGGCCAGCTGGTGGCCCATGGCTTGCACTAAAGCACCACGAGCAGAGCACATTCTATATGCTAGACCAGGCATGGGGGACATGAGCGAGATAGCCATGACTCTCCTGAACATGGCGGGGGTGATTCCTGCTGCCAGGAACTGGAGGCAAGTGCCACCAACACAACAGCGACGCTCTCTTCCATAGACAAATGCTGCCCATGGTCGGAGCTTGGCATGAAAACCAAACAGGGCACAATATATCTTCATTGTGTAGCGAGACGGGGAATGCCAGGCTGTCCCTCCAGCACTCTTACATGCAAACACATAGCATGTTCACTTACACAGAAACGTAGACACAGAAATAATTTTTCCTAGCAAAGGAAGATACTAAAACTTGATTTAGCGTTGATATTAGGCCGCAACCACTCTGTTCATATGCACTTCAGTATTTCAAATGAAAAGAGCATGTGCTTTTAAAGAGGGAAACGTTTTCTGATCCCATGAGAGTTCTTAGAGGGCCAGTCTGTCTGGTGCCCCCACCCATCCACAACTCCACCCATAATACCCATACACAGAACATTAGGCACAGAACAAATTAGTCTCAAAGTCAAGGAAAGATACTCAAACCTGACTTGGCTTTAAAAAAGGGTGCAACCAACCAGCTACTATTAATACTAGAGGGACATTTTAATAGTGGATAAGCCCCCGTAGAAGAGACCACCCACTTCCATATGCCCCCAATATAGTGGTCACCTTAAGGGCCACCCAGGGACGTTTTGACCTTTGTCAGTCAAATGCCACATTCTTGTTTGTATTCACCATCCTCCCCTCTGAGCCTACCTTCAGTATTCATTACTGGTTGTGAAAGGAAAGCTCAGGATCCATATGTTCCTCTTGCAAGTGAGACAATGCATAGCGGCACAGGTTCTCTGCCCTGTGCTTAGAGAGTTTTCCCAAGCATGAAGAGTGATATAAAAGCTCAATTTCATTTTTTTTAAACTTCATAAATGGTTTGTTTTTTTCAACGGTTCCAACCATCATAAGCGATGCAATGGAAACTTATTGACTTATTCGAGTTTTTCTTTGCTTAACGGGCAAACTATAGTTTATACACCATGGATAATACCATTCCCTGTCCTTCCGCCTCCAGTAGCTCAATGATCCTAACCCTGATAGGACGTTTTGTAAGAGATTACTGACTTCAGAAATTGGTGTCACAAGGTGCTTCAACTGGTACTAAAATAGCAACAGATCTGTCTACCTCATGTCTGATCAAAACCACCACAAACTCCCCTGTCAAAGGTCTCTATGCTACTATAGAATATCTATCTATCTATCTATCTATCTATCTATCTATCTATCTATCTATCTATCTATCTATCTATCTATCTATCTATCTATCTATCTATCTATCTATCTATCTATCTATCTATCTCTCTTCCTACCTATCTATTAGGGATATATAGAAAACTGGATGGAGAAGGTGGTGGCCCTGTACTAAAACAACTTTGATATATCCCTATGGTTTTCTACATTGCAACACTTAGGCTTTTCAGAAATGAAATTCTGCCTTTTTTTTGCTTGATTCAAGCTATTCCTGCGGTAATCATGTGGGAACACAACACAAAAGTGTTCAGAGTTATATTTGGAAGAGGGAAATTGGTGATTTGATATCAGGGTAATGGTGCGGAAGGTGAAAGATGGCCATACATTTAGTTGGGCACTTTGAGGGGGCTTGAGAGCTCATTTTGAGTCAGATTGTTTTGGTCTTACCGCAGGAATCCCACAGGCCATGCTAAGGAAAAAAGGCCATTCTCAGGAAAAAAAGTGCATCATGAGTGCAAGAAGGACAAGAGGGTAATTGGATGGGATCATGTGGGATTTCCATAGTGGGGAAAAGGTGTGGGGGGTATACAAAGTGGGAGGTGGCAGTAGGGATGGAGATTTTCAAATGTTTTAGTGTTGGTGCATAACCACAGTATTCAAAAAATATTTGCATTTCCTTGGGAAGGATTCTTGTGGCAATACAAGATAGCATCACAGTGATGGTGGTAAAGTTTCCAAGGGAAATGTCTGAGAGAAAAGATTGCATGAATGCAGTGAGGTTGAAAAAGGGGCCATGAGGACACTGTCTTTTAGTCTAATTATTCCAACCTGAACAGTGGCCACGGTTTTAGGCCATGGCCAAATGCCATCACCAGTGGGACCTGGTAATTTACTAGCAAGTGAGATTGGGTAGGTCAGTGGGCCATGGTCTTTTAGCCCAATTGTTGCAATGTGGATGTTGTGGCAATGGGTCATGGCTGAAGGGCATTGCTGGTGGGACCTGCTTATTTGTCACTGAGGGGGATATAGGATTCGATCATAGGCTGTGGACACTAATCATGGCTTAAGGCCATGGCCAGCCAGCCACAATCTTTTATCCTAATCGTTGCAGAGTGGGCAGCGGCCAAGGCCAAAGGCCATGGCAATTGGTCTGAGATAACATTTATTCATAAACTTCTTTTCATTGATTTAACGTATCAAAAATGGCAATACTGGCGTGACTGTATTACTGGAGTCAGCATCAATCCGGCCGTATTACTGGCAGAAATGTGCCAGCAATACCGATACCGGCAACCAAATTACCAGAACTACTGGCGCTGGAATTATCGTCACTGCCGGAACGGGAAGCCTGCCGGGGGCCATCTATAAAACTCAATCCACTTTGACTACCCTACCTCTAACTGTCAAGCATTGCTACAGGGGATGCTAAACATGGCTGGGAGCAAAAAAGCAAGAGTCCCTGGTGACCACTTGCAGAAACCAAAGTTGAGGTTGACCAGAAGAGGAAGACGGCCATCGGTTGGAAGTGGCATAAACAGTGATGGTCATGGGGACTGCCCCCCACATTTAGAGGGACTGCAATAAACAGTGGGATGACCTTTGCGCGAGGGTCCGCAACCTCATTGAAATAGAAGGGAATCTGTTGCCAGAGGAGGAGTGATGTGGCACCCCTAAACCTCATGCTTTGGGAGGAGAGTTGCAGCTCCATCCTGTGCATGGAGGGAATAGAGGGAGCCGGGACAGAAGAGGCAGGAGCTGGGACCCAAGCTGATGGTGGTAGGTAGAACACACCCCAAGTAAATGCAAATGTTGAGTCTAAATACATTTATCCCCAGGCAGATAAACACCACATGGGCAAGGGAAGAGGTCCAACACATGTCAGTCACAGCATCTGGCCATATCACACACACACACATGCCAGGGGATGCAGATAGATGTAGCCATGCACAAACAATGTTGCCAAAATTTACAGCCCTACACATGGACACATGATGAGCGCCCATGTGTGCCATGGGAGAACAGGACAGGCATCATAGGCCCACCTGGCAAACCAACTGTCAATGTGCACTTCCACCACCAACATGCAAAAGCACACATCATAGAAAACAGACCAAAGAAGATGCATGACAAGAGCAGGACACTCACAGTGTAGCATGAGTGTAATGAAAGCGCGCAGACATGACTCCCAGAAAACTAACAGCATACGCATCTCTCCCCATCAGGGACACAGTCCTCCGATAGCAATGAGCCTGGATCCCCATCATCAGGCTCAGCAGCTGCAGGCAGACCTGAAAAGGCCACACCACTCGCTACCAGTGTCAGGCAGCAGGGTAGGGCTACTGGTCCATCACAGCCACCATCAGCACCTCCAGCTGCTGCAGCCCCACCACCTCAAGCTGCGGCAGCCCCACCAGCTCGAGCAGTGGCTGGGCACCACCTCCAGCTGCGGCAGCCCCACTACCATCATCATCACCATTGCAAACCACCACCGCAAGAGGCACAGCAGCAGCAGTGCATGTGACATCCGCCATCACCACACCTGTAGTTAGTGGCCCCACTGTCCCACCTGTGCCCTCAACACCACCACAGCACAGCAGACACCAGGCCATCATGGCAGGGACACAACTGTGGAGGAGAAGGGGGATGACAAGTCCGACTGGACGCCATGTTTCAGCCCCCCAACACCACACAGCCCCTTCCACTGCCACTGCCCAGCATCAGTTCCCTTGAAGCACGCCTGTGTGCAATTTAGAATTTACACACAGAACTCACCGGAAATGCCCAACAGCAGCTGGAAGAGATGAGACTCATGCGGGAATGTATGCAGAGCTCCAGCCTCAGGAGTTCCAGGTCTTGAGGCCATGCCACTGCTGCCTCCTCACACTTTCCCAAAGAGTGCATGAGGGCAACGAGTTTCCGTCTGCCACAACTGAGGCCATAAGATATGCCGTAGCCATACAATTGACCCTGGAACACATGCAGGGCCAGAGGTCTGACCCAGCAACATTTGTCACCACCACTGAGAGCTCCCAGCATGGCAGCACAAGGTGCCGCTCACAGCGCTCAGGTCCCCAATGGAGTCTGTGAAGTGCCCCATGCCCAAGAGAGAGGTCACATTTGACACTATACACTGACTGGGTGCTTCACTGGGTGTGTTTGGTGAAGGGGTGCCTAGGGAGGGGGTGTAGGGCTTGTGTGCATTCATGTTGTTAATAAGTACATAGTTTTCACCTGAAACACTGACAGGACATTCCTTTTTTAAAAACAAGTGTTTACTGTGATGGTGCATGATGACTACAAAGGTCCAAGGGGTATTCAGAGTGGAGGGGAAACAAAAAAGTCCTCAAGCAGTTCTTGGCGAGCCATTCACCCATCCCTGGCCTGCATGCACATGTGCATGGGCGCGGCTGGTGCTGCATCATCATCATCCTCTGGTGGAGAAATGTCCAGATCTGGGGGCAGGGCTATCTGCCCCCCCTTCTCTGTTCTGTACATAAGTGCACCGCCAGACCATTGTAGGCATCTGAAACATGCCTCCAAGAGCTCGAAAGGCCAATTGATGGTCATCCTGGTCATCACAGGGGCCCTATTGTATGCCACTTCCTGCGGCGTCTGAGGATTCCTCAGAGGGGTCATCAGCCAGGGAAGCAGCGGTTATCCAGAGTCACCTACAAGGGCTAAGGGCAAAGGTGTGAGTAATGATGCTGGCAGTGGTGTTGCCTGTGAATGTGGCATCTCAATGGTCAGTCTATGCATGCACGTCCCATGTCTCATTGTGCCATGCTGTTTCACGTTCCAGTCTTTGCACGTGTAATACTCTTTTTAGTAAAAACTGAAGATCATAAACAATTGACTCTAGTACATGAGAGTGTTATTTTGTTGTACCTTAATGTTGTGCTCTTGGGTGTTAGCAGCAAACACAGTCAGTTCCAGCGTGATCTAAACCATAGCTTGATGTTCTTACAAATATGTTTATACTTTAATAGTGGGATTGGCACAAGTGTTTGCTTAACACATTCCTGTCAGATTATATTTAATTGTTTGGTGAAAACAGCAGCCAGTAGTATTATAAAATGACTACATACAGACTCAACAGGGATGAGCATACTAAAGCTATATTTACAGAAAGAGGAAGTACGAGTAGCGCTTTTAGGACTCACACATCTACCCAAGAAGCTTTGAGAGACAAATTCATCAGCTTGAAAGATTGTCAATCAAGGTCTATAGAAAGAGTGATGATGCTTAACTATTTAGAAAATGAACACATACCAAGGGGGTTAAGAATTTTTATATTCCCTAATTTTCATAACACCGAAGATAAAGACTTAGCAGAATAATGGGAACCATATTGCAATCTTAGTTTCAAGAACATTTTAGAATTACTAGCCTTTCCCTGAGTAACATACACCATTCTAACATATCTTAAAGGTCAATAGCGGTCAGTAATTCATAGGGTCACTTCTGTCCCTCTTCTTAAAAATCAGAATTACTACTGATCACTTCCAGGAAAAGGTGCTGTGACTTACTAATGGTCATTGAAAAGGCTAAACATATTGGTAACGTCTTCTTTTGAATTTGAAAGGCATATTTGCATCAGATGGAATGAGAGGTATGTGCGGTATAAGAACAGGATCTAAGTTCCATTGATTATACAGCCTCTATGACGTGTCTTCGTTCCATTGCAGAGTGCTGGTGATGGCATAATATTGCATAGTAACATAGTTACAGCACATAATTTCAGTTTTAGCTTGTGACGAGGCATTTGTCCTTCCGCATTTTTAGCTCGTGATGAGGCATTCATCCTACATCGTTTTGCTCTTCGGACCTTTGAGCCAGTAATTAACTGCTCATTTATACTGGAACCGCTGTGCTCTGTGTGAAGAGAAGTGGGGGTGGAAAGAAGTAATTTGAAATTATTCTGAATGCTTGCAATAGAGGAAGGTGAAGGTGACTAAGTAAAACCTTGTTCATTCTGTTTGTTAAAATGATAGCTGTTGTTGAAGTGGAAGGGCACACAGAGATGCTTTGCTATTTGGACAGGAGAGGCCAACCTACCACTGAGAAATTGCATTAGCTGATTACGGAAACATACCTAAGCATTTTATATGTATAGATTGGTGGAGCTTTCGGGTACAGAACTGTACAGGGATGAGTCCTCACTCCCCCTCCAACTGAATGTATTGGAGATAGACCCCCCTCAAACCGAATGCTGATAAACTTGTAGAGTTGATCAATTACTCTAAAGGTTGCGAAAATCTGAAATGCAGTGCCTTTCAGAAAAGCGCTTAGAAGAGTGATCTATTGTGCGGGGTTAGAATGTCTTGTATAGTCGAGAATATGTCAAGTAGTACATGTTTATTATAAGTTACTAAAAATCTAGATTTGAAATTGAGTAGGGACCAAGTTTTGGGTAAAAATAGGTTGGTCAGGCATTTCATAATTGGTCGGCCATTTATTTATAAGACAAGTCAGGCAACTCTAAGATGGATGCTAGATACAAAATGATCGATTTGTGCTAAATCATGATGACATCAATCGATAGTTTGTTTTATAGAAGTTCATACAGAGTCCACTGGTGTAGAATGAGCTAAGTAAAACCTGTTTAGACTAGTTCTGAGTGACAGATAGGCCAACTAATCACAAGAAGGAAAGGGTGTTGTACATTCATCATTATATTACCTCACCTTTCTAGAGTGTATAAAAGGGGCTGAGAGGCAAGGAAAGTTAAGAGTTGAAGACTGTTCTTTGGTGTGCTGTAACTTGTTTCATGCTATGCTGAAAAGAATACACCTGATGTCTTTTGAAGACCAGTCTGAGTGTCCTGATGTGCTTCAAAGTTTCTTTCATGATTTTGGAGTGCCAAGGCACAGGGAGAGGGTGATGGGACCTTCTCTTCATTTGGCGAGCCAAGCCAACAGTCCTGAGCTGATTGTCTCTAGGACTATGAACTGAATCTGGAAGAACAGGTAACATGCTATCAGAATTGAGAGAGAGAGATAGATAGAGAAAGAGAGAGAGAGAGAGAGGCATGAGGGCACACCGCAGGTGCCCACACATCACTAAAGAAGAAGGGACTCACAAACCTGATAGCATGGGAGGGCACCTTGGAATTGAGAGGGGCTATTTTTTGGCAGTTATCCTAGAAGAATTATTTAAAAGATTATTTTTGGAAATCTTCCCAAAAAATTATTGGGGTCATTTTTGGAGGGTCTTTCGAAAAATTATTGTGGGGGACCTCTCTTAGAAAAGTTATTTCTTTTTTAAGGGTTATTTTGGTGGGCATTTTAGAAAAATGTTTTTTTATTTTTCATTTTTATTTTGGGAAAATCGAGGGTTAAAAGTGTAAATATAGTAGTTTTAGAAGAAGTAACTGGAAGTAATTGACTTGAGAGGCCAAGCAATTGAGTTATTATGTATTATGTAATTGACTTGAGGAGAGGCCAAGCAATTAAGAGGTATTGTGAGGAGAGACCACGATAAAGAGTATGCCCAGTGCCTGCATTTCAAAGAACGTAACAGAAGAAATTTCACCTAGAGCCCAATGGACGGGTGAAGTAGGAGACGGATTCAGTTAAAGATGAATCTAAAGAGGGCACTTTAACTCCATAGGAGTATTCTTAGGGGTAAGACAGGTCTTAAAAGAGAAGACTGTGAGATTTATGTGCCGACAGTCTGTTATGTTTGTCAAATTGTATTATGTGTTGTGTGTTGTGCACTGTATATTTGTTTATGTATTGAAAATTAAGAAAATTTATTTTTGAGTTAAAATAATTTTGGCACCAAGCCAGAAATTAAAGAGATCAATTAAGGAGAAAATAGGATATAAATATGAGCGATGTATACACATATATATGTGCCCTGTCTAAAAATTATGGTAAATGCAATATTTCGTGAGAAAATGTAGAAAAGGTTGGAATAAGTAGACATTTTTGAACCCGTGCAAAAACCAAAATACAGTAAATACGGGGTTAATTCTTGTATTTGCCAAAATTAGACAAGTTAATCTACCTAATTAACCTTACATGCTAAAAAACTGCATTAGTCTTGATAGAAACAAAGGCTAAACAAAAACTTGACAGAATGTGAAAATATTGGGTCTTTTTTTTTCTGTAGCTGACTGCGTAGCCTACGGAAACAGAGAGCTGTATTCCTGCCAACACAGGCTGCCCTAGTTTAAAGAAATACAGATAAGAAAACCGCAGCACATGAGAATGTTGAAGAAAAAAAATATTCTTTTAAAAGGGAAAAAAATGAAGTACGTAGCTTGACAGATTGCCAAGATGAAGATGAGACCGCGTGCGCTAATAAAAGGACAGTGTTTGTTTAAACAGATAGCAACCGACACAGCTAAGTTAATTTATGTTCACAGTGAAAAGTTTTTCTGAGTGAAATTCAATTAAAGGCTATGTGTGTATGCAAAGGACAGGACCAATGAATTAAGCAGATGAGGGATTTCCATGTTTTAAAATGGAGCAAGTTAACTCCTTAAGTGATTGGTATGTTGAAAGGAGCTGATGTTTTTAGATTGTAGGAGAATTGTTTAATTTGAAGTTGATGCCTTATGATTTAAGGCTATTTTCACAGTAGTAAAGCCATGTGCAGGGTGGGGAAGGCCACGCTGACACATTGTTTAAGAATTACAGGAGCTATTTTTAATTGAGAAAGGTTGAATGATTATATGGAAATTTTATGTGGAGGGAGTATTTAATGGAAATTATTTTAGATGGGTGGTGAGGAATACTTTTGATGAGTGCATTTTGAGAAATGCCCATAAATTATTTGGTTTCATGTATGGGAAATAACTATGTAAAGAAGAGAATGAGGCATTTATTCTTTTGAATACAATGGGTTTTTATTGTGCCTAGGACTGGGAATTGAGAATAGAGAAGTATTGCAATGCAGTGATAGCATTAAGTGCAAAAATATGTAAAGCTATAAAGTTGCACTAAATACATTTGGAATACAGTAGACAGGTGTCAATCAAGGGAGTGATGTTTCTAGTGTTGTATATTATGTTTTCAAACTTTGAGGAATTTTGGAGATAAAATCAGAAAAAAATGTGTCCAAGATCACAGGTGTAGCGGAGATTCAAATGTACTTTTGAGTGCTAAAACGTGGCAAAAAGCAGACCATTGTGGACAGTGGACAGTGGCTGGACCAGGAACAGTAAATAGGTATGGGAAAGGAGAGAAATAAATGAGAATAAACATTGTTTTGTAAATTATTTGATATACATGACAAAATTGAAAAAATATTGAATGTAGCCTAATGAAGCGGTAAAACATTGAAGGAAGTGCTCACAAGTCATGCCAACATGGGTTGGCATACATATAGATGCACTGACATAAGAAACAATGCAAACACGCACACACACACACATACACTCATGCACACATGTAAGTGCACACACATATGTGCACACGTGATTTTATGGGATTTTAGGCAATCAGTACATTACAGATGATGAATCCTTGCATGCATGCACAAACACGCACACACAGGAGGTAAAATGAAATGCGGGTACGTGAACAGTAATTATATTTTACTGCAGGCATAAGCAAAGACTGTTTGAAGTAGATATGCAAGCGGTGTGAGAACAAGTAGGAGTAGCAATGAGTTCGCCAGAAAAGAATTTGGCAGATATCGCACATTCTGTGCTGGCTCGAGGAAAAGCTTGCGAAGCTCAAAGCTGATTCAAGAGAGAAAGTATTCAGGAGTAATGGGGAAAGTCACAAATCACGAACACGTGAGTGCATCGCTGGCAAAGAATTAAGTGTTAAGCAGGATTTGTAATCAACAGCTTGCACCCATGTAGATATGACAGAGCGCACATTGTATGCAAGATGGACAAACTTAAAAATATGAGAGGCTTGTTCGGCCTCAAACATAAGAGCCTGGTCTATGGACAGGTTGACTTAAAATAGAGACAGAATGGGGAGAGTCACACAATTTGGGGACAGGATATGTCAGACAAGAACAGAGCAAACTTCCATGAGGAGGAAGAAGGCAAGGCATGTGGACCCGAAGGATGTTTTTCAATGGATAAGGAAGTGAGATGGTCGGATCTAGACGTACCTATATCTTTGGCGTCAGAATCATTGACGTGGCTAAATTGACCTAAAGAGCGATCCCATGGTCAGAGCGGGGATTTGCCACCTTATGTGAACAGGCTAAGGTCGCTGCCAGGTAGAAGGCGGAGTGAAACCATTGTCCCTGTTATGAACAGATAGACGATGGGGAACAGATGTGAGTTTGAGATTTTGCAGTTTCCCTTGCTAGAGAAAGGACGAGGTAGACTGCTGTATACACCATGGCTACAAATGGATAAAGACAATTTAAGGTATAACATCCAAAGTCCAATTGCTGGCACTGAGAAATGGATTGATGAATTAGAAAAAATGAGCGGAAGAGATTCATTGGCTATAGGAGACATTAAAGGTCTTCTAGCTGCTATTCTTGGGGAAAGGGCTGATGATATTTGGTCAACGGTAGGATATTTGAGTATTCCTGCAATGAGCACCACTCATGATGGCGCACCATCCAATAACTGTAGAGCGGCAGTTTGCAAAGTGCTTAGAGTACTGTATCCAAACACATCAGATTTGGGAGTTATGATGATGTCAAGGGTTGCTAGATCTAGTAGAGAAACAGCTGAAGGAAATTAGTGGGCATGGGAGTGAAGCCATGGTCAGAGATTCAGCTGAACATCGCGCATTATTGCAGACTGTTGCAAGAGAAGAATTAACAGAAAAATTATGCTAGAAAAGGTAGAGAAGTGAAATGAGTGCAGAAAGAATTGTCAAAATATGCCATGAAAGAGGCGATGCTGACTAATGGGGAAGGGTCAGGTTCGCAGCGAACAATAGGCATGCCACAGGTGAATAACCAAAGGCAGTTTGATCAAAGTAATAATGGATTCATACCACAAGGTAGGGGAGGCGTCCGAGGTAGAGGCTTCCAGAATAATCAGGGACATTTCCAGAGTAACCAAGATGGGTTTGAAAAAACATAGAATTATAGTCAAAGCATGCAAAAGGGGCAAATTAGGAGACCTCCTGTATGTTGGACATAAGGTATGTCAGGGCACTTTGCACATATGTGTAGAAGCCAAGGATTCATGCAGAAATGGGCAATTCTCAAGAGGGGGACAGCACACCCCCTAGTATACAGCTCACAAGTCAAGGAAAGGGTTTGCCCAGGATCAGACATTGTATCAGACATCAGCGCTGGGAGTGCAGTAGGTACAGCAGCTTAGGAAAGGTCATTATAAAAGGAAGACATGTTTCCACAAGGAAAAGGGTATACATGCATTCACAATGGGACAGCCTCATCTGTCCTGAACACTAAGGGGGTAGTTCATAGAATTCTGCGCACAAGTGGCGCACGCGGCTGGCGCACAGTGTTCGAGTGCGACTTCCTGCGCCAGCCGCATGCGCTAAAATCCATTTCCGCGCACAGCGTATTCATGGATTCTAACATCCAAAACCAGCCGTGGCGCAGAGTGGTGCAGCGACCCTGCAGCAGCGCCAGTTACGCCCCCAACCCCTCCCCGTGCGCCATGTACAGTGCACAAACCCTGTACATGGCGCACAAGCTCACAACCTCGAAAATGCCTATAAAACTCTCTGCGCACCCCTCCGAATACACGTACCCTGCTGCGCGGGTAGTCTCCCACTTGATTGGGCCTGTGCGAGCGGGGTAAGTGGATTACTGGGGTGAGTGGGAAGTTTCACACGCGATTGGGCCAGTGCGAGCGGGGTACGTGGATAACTGGGGTGCGCAGGAAGTTTCACACGCGATTGGGCCTGTGCGAGTGGGGTACGTGGATAATTGGGGTGCGCGGGAAGTCTCACACGCGATTGGGCCTGTGCGTGCGGGTACGTGGATTACTGGGGTGCGCAGGAAGTTTCACACGCGATTGGCCCTGTGCGAGTGGGGTACATGGATTACTGGCGTGTGCGGGAAGTTTAACACGCGATTGGCCCTGTGTGAGCGGGGTACGTGGATAACTGGGGTGCGCGGGAAGTTCAACACGCGGTTGGCCCTGTGCGTGCGGGGTACATGGATTACTGGGGTGCGCGGGAATTTTCACACGCGATTGGCCCTGTGCGAGTGGGGTATGTGGATTACTGGGGTGCACGTGAAGTTTCACACGCGATTGGGCCTGTGCAAGCGGGGTACGTGGATAACTGGGGTGCGCGGGAAGTTCAACACGCGATTGGCCCTGTGCGTGCGGGGTGTGTGGATACTGGGGTGCGCGGGAAGTTCCACACGCGATTGGCCCTGTGCAAGCGGGGTACGTGGATTACTGGGGTGCGCGGAAAGTTTAACACACAATTGGCCCTGTGCGTGCTGGGTACGTGGATTACTGGGGTGCGCAGGAAGTTTCACACGTGATTGGCCCTGTGCGAGCGGGGTACGTGGATTACTGGTGTGCGCAGGAAGTTTCACACGCGATTGTCCCTGCGCGAGCTGGGTATGTGGATTACTTGGGTGCGTGAGAAGTTCCACACGCAATTGGGCCTGTGCGAGCAGGGTACGTGGATTACTGGGGTGCGCGGGAAGTTTCACACGCGATTGGCCCTGTGCGAGCGGGGTACGTGGATTACTGGGGTGCACGGGAAGTTTCACACGCGATTGGCCCTGTGTGAGCGGGATATGTGGATAACGCGGTACGGGGGAAGTTCCACACGTGCTTTCGCTGTCAGAATGCGGTACGTGTATCCAGGGGGGAGCGCGGGAGTCACACACGTCAATTGGCAGTGTGGGTTTTCACAGGTGTGCCCTCTACCCCCTCCACGGACCCTGCAGGCAAACCACACCACACCACAGGGGACTACCCAGCACCCCTGGTCATGTCCCACAGGCAGTCCATCCACCATGGGCATGCCCCCAGCCAGGCCACATGTCACCTTGCACTAGTGACCACCAACTCATGTCCCCCAGCACCCCCACCCCACAGCAGTGAGGGTCACCTGCCAGCAGGCCCCCACTCATGTCCCACTCATGTACCCCTGCACCTCGACCCTCCAGCAGTGAGGGTCACCTGCCAGCAGGCCCCCACGCATGTCCCCCAGCACCCCTACCCCCCAGCAATGAGGGTCACCTGCCAGCAGGCCCCCACTCATGTCCCACTCATGTCCCCCTGCACCCCCACACCCCAGCAGTGAGGGTCACCTGCCAGCAGGCCCCCACTCATGTCCCCCAGCACCCTTACCCCCCAGCAGTGAGGGCACCTGCCAGCAGGCCCCCACTCATGTCCCCCTGCACCCCAACCCCCAGCAGTGAGGGTCACCTGCCAGCAGGCCCCCACTCATGTCCCCCTGCACCTCCTCCCCCCATCAGTGAGGGTCACCAGCCAGCAGGCCCCCACTCACGTCCTACTCATGTCCCCTTGCACCCCCACCCCCAGCAGTGAGGGTCACCTGCCAGCAGGCCCCCACTCATGTCCCCCAGCACCCCCACCCCCATTCGTGAGTGTCACCTGCCAGCAGGCTCCCACTCATGTCCCCAGCACCCCCACCCTCCATCAGTGAGTGTCACCTGCCACCAGGCCCCCACTCATGTCACCCTGCACCCCCAACCCCCAGCAGTGAGGGTCACCTGGCAGCAGGCCCCCACTCATGTCCCCCAGCACCCCCACCCCCCAGCAGTGAGGGGCACCTGCCAGCAGGCCCACACTCATGTCCCACTCATGTCCCCCTGCACCCCCACCCCCAGCAGTGAGGGGCACCTGCCAGCAGGCCCCCACTCATGTCCCCCTGCACCCCCACCCCCCAGCAGTGAGGGTCACCTGCCAGCAGGCCCCACTCATGTCCCACTCATGTCCCCCTGCACCCCTACCCCCCAGCAGTAAGGGTCACCTGCCAGCAGGCCCCCACTCATGTCCCACTCATGTCCCCCTGCAGCACCACCCCCCAGCAGTGAGGGTCACCTGCCAGCAGGCCCCCACTCATGTCCCCCAGCACCCCCACCCCCCATCAGTGAGGGTCACCTGCCAGCAGGCCCCCACTCATTTCCCCCTGCACCCCCACCCCCCAGCAGTGAGGGTCACCTGCCAGCAGGCCCCCACTCATGTCCCCCAGCACCCCCATCCCCCAGCAGTGAGGGGCACCTGCCAGCAGGCCCCCACCCATGTCCCACTCATGCCCCCCCACCCATTCACCCACCCAGCAGTGACATGCCCATCTCATGACACAAATCAAAAGTCAACTATGTACATCAACACATGTCCGTCACACACACAGGTTGCCATTGATTGAGTAAACCCACATGTCAACATGCATGAACCCAATGAGTGAATCCCACACATTGAAGTAAAAGATCAAAATGTATTAACAAGAAAACCAATTGAAAGTACTTAAAGCATAAAATAATGGCAAAAATGAAATGAAATACATGTCCAAATAAATAATATATAATTCCTCAAAAAAACCCAAGTAATCCAAAAGAAAAATGGCCAAAACTCTCTGTCCACCAAACCAAATCCAAATGAAATGCAAAAAGGTAAATCCATTGATCCATGGTGAAATGAAATTAAAATGTCCAAATAAATCCAACGTCCAACTATGTCCAATTTTAAAGGGTCCATGAGCCCAACGAAACAAATGAAACCTATCTAATAACCTACCTAACAAAAAAACTATATACAAAAGTGTGGGGCACAGTCCAAAAGCCCCAAAATAAAAAAAATAAGGAAACCTAACAGTATAAACTATTTACAATGGCGACGGGCAAGTCCTGCGGCTCACTCAGTGATGTTTTCGGCCAGGGCATCATCGAACTCCATGTCTATTTGCTGGAGGCGGGCCTCTGTCCTGGCCCCGAGGTCTCGCAGGGAGGCACTCATGGCCTGTTCCAACTCCCTGTGAGTCGCCTCGAGGCACTCTGCCCGCCTCAACACCCGACGCATGGAGAACTCCGCCCTGACCATGGTGAGTCGCGCCTCTTCCGCCTGCCGCCGCTCCGCACCTATACGCTGGCCCAACCGCAACCAAACGGAAGACACACTCATTCCAGGGTCCTCCTGCCCTCTGGCGATGCCTGCCCCCCTGATGTCGATGGCCCCGAGCCATCATTGCTCCCACCTAGATCCTGCTCCTGCTGCTGCTGCTGTCCATGTGCCCTGTCCGATGATTCCTGCACATCCTCCATCAGCTGGTCTCCAGTTGTGGTGTCTACTCCTGCTGGACCGCCGACTCCCGACTGTGGCATGGATGGGATCTCCACCAAGCTGGCTGTGTTGGTCAGGCCAGATCCACAGGGGGCCCTGGTGGAATCTGGGCCGGAAGACAGCAGGGAGAACGATTGGCGCATAGTCTCCACAGAGGAGGAGAGGTCCGCCAGAGTGCGCGTCACATGTAGAAACCCACTGACCAGGGCCCCTCCCAACACTGCCACGTCGCGACGCTGCTGTTTGTGATGGTGTGCGTTCTCCGCCCAGGAAGAACGCACATCATCACAAACGTCACGCGTGCGCAATGCGACACCAATCAGGACAGAGCCCATATGTTCATGGGACCTCTCGTCTGCAGGTAGTGGAGAGGCAGATGACATGGCACTCTCCCCTACATGCGGACGGGCCTGGGACGGGGCATCCCTGCTGTTGCATGGTGGTGCAGTCACAGGGTCAAGGACAGCAACATGCACAGGCCCCTCCGTGGTGACCTGTCTGCCTCCTGACCCTGGCCCTCGACTGCACCACTTGCACCAGTGGTACTACACCCACTAGGCCCCATGTGCGGCTCAGTAGTGGGCTCCTCCTCCTCTGTGGAGGCCCCCAACCTGGATGTCTCCACACCATCTTCCACCATTGCAAGCCCCTGTGGGGGCTCACCCGGCCCTTCCGCCACTGCCGTAGTGGCAGACGCGGCACCAGCCCCCTCGCTCCCGGATGATGGCAAGTCCTGGGAGGGTGGATGGGTCTTGCGTCGCCGCCCGGTGGAGGCATCCCCGCCGCTTGGCTCCACAGCGCCGTCTCCACCCTCTTCTTCACTTGACGCTGCGTAGAGGGAGACATAGAACACAAGCATCAGGGTACAGTACAATATTTCCCTAGACAGGAAGCAATAACACATGAGTGGCACTGTCAAACGTCACTTCCATCCTGTCCCTCCACGGCACATGGGAGAATGCATGCAACACACATGCAAAAACAGGCAAGGCGCCTGCAATCAACATCAGCATCCATGCAAATGGCCTCTATTAACCACAATGTTGCCTTCAAACTCACATGCATCATGGCTCACACTGATCCCATGCACACACATCACCGGATGGTCATGCAACATGGCTTGTACATCACAGACACAGTGGATAGACACAGTGCATACAATGGTGACCGCACTGCATGAGTGAATGTACACATCATCACAGACATGTGTCATTCGTCTATGGCGTTTCAAAGTCACACACACACTTCTGAGACACACAAACATGTGCACCATATATGTACATGACAGCAGCACCCATCCCTCACACCCCCTCCATGTCCAATAACAGAGACTGGCATGCTTTCATGTGCGCATTTGGCATACAGCTCCCCATGTTGCATTGTAACACATGCACCAACCATGTGGTTCACACATTACTGGTCTCACATGCATGACCATGATGTCCCTGCACACACACATCCATACATGGCCTATGTCACACATACAGGCAAGTATCAGACCACCAGTACACTGCAACATGCATTGTCTCACACACCAATTCTTGGCCACTTACCGCTCAACTCCAGACGGGTCTTCCTCCGAAGGATCTGGGCGTGGAGTGCTGGTCATACCTGTTCCAGGACCCTTATCTGGATGTCGCTCATGCTGACCCGGCCCCCCTCCGTGATGCGCCGGGCCTTGGAAAGGGTCCTGGACCTGAAGTCCTCCCAGCGCTTCTTGACCTGCTTGATGTCGCAGGTTGCCACCCCCTCCGCGTTGATGGCAACCACTACGTCGTCCCAGATCCTCTCCCGTCCTTCCTTGTTGGCGCGTGTTCCGAAGAGGGCATCAAAATGCCCCAGGACATGCTCCACCAGGACACCAACTTCCTTTACACTGAAGCTGGTGGCCCTCTGCCTCTCTGGCTGGGGGTCGCAAGTGCTCTCAGATGGTGTTTGCCCCGACATGGTGTAGTGATGGTATCCCAGTTGGGAGTCTTCTGTTCCAGCAGGGGTGGACACAGCAACTGGAACCTTGGCTGACGTGCAGGCACCAAATAGCAGGGCACGTGGGCAGCAGGCAGGCAGCAGCAGATGGCAGGTGGGAGCGTACTCTGGGCTCTGGGGGGCAGTAATTCGGTCTTCTGGGCAGGAGCGTGGTCTTCCGTGTGTTGTTGCGTGGCCAGCTTGATACGGAGTGATTTGGCACGTGAAATTCTTGCACGTCTGCGTGTAATTCGAGGAAAGGCCCTTAGCGCGTAAGCGCGCCTGTGACGTTACGCGCAGGGGCGTTTTCCTCGTGATGTGGGCATAGTGGGTCAGGGCGCGTGAAGAAACTGCACTTCCGCGTGTGGATACGTGTAATCTGAGGAAAGGGTCTACGCGTCTGTGACGTGACACGCAAGGGCGTTTCCCTCAACACGGGTGCATGTTCATCGTACACATGCAAAAACTGCACGTTTAATTGGAGGAAAGGGCCTTAGCGCGTACACACGTAAGTGACGTTGTACGTGTGGGCCGGTTTAAAAGGTACATGTAGGATGCCATTTCCTTGTATGTGCTTTTCGTGGAGAGCGAGTGGGTGAATTCTGTACTTCTTGTCAGTTCATGCGCGATTACTTCACAGCGTTTCAAGTTCGTACTCCTTGTTACCTCTGACAGCGTTACATTTTTTGATTTTGGGCCTCTTTCCTCAAACAGCGTTCACTTCTTCTTTTGTCCTGTCTCCTCAGGCAGCGTACAATTCTTCTTTTGGCGGGGGTGTTGCCAACGCGCACACGTGCGTCTTTTTTACGTTCTTTTTCCAGGCAGACGGCGAGTCACGCACGCATTTACCAACTGTGCTTGCCCCGTGTGTCGCGTACACCTTCAGAGGTCATTGTAGGCTGTGTGTAACACGCGTACGCTTGTTTTTGTGTTTCTGGGTGCCACAGCGCAGTGCGGGTTCATTTTTCCACGCACGTGGTCTACGAGGGGTTGTGTGCACGTTATTTTTTGTTTTCGGGGTGCCTGTGCGTTGCGTGACCCGTCATCTTCCCCCAGGGGTCACGGTAAGCCTTGCTAGAGCACTACGGTACGAATTCCATCTAGTACCCTACCCCTTTCACCCCCAATTGCCCAGGACAACGTTTACTGCTACTCCCATACGCACAACAAAATCAGTGCCATGGTTGAGAGGCGACCAAGCGGTAATGGGGGCAAAGGTGGCCGACCTCCAAAAGGTGGGCGTGGTGGGCGTGGTAGGGGACGTGGCCAGGATTTTTAGGGTGCCCCTAGACCCCCATGTGTGAAGGTGCAATCAGGGACACCCATGCCCCCCCATGGTTGTGGGAAATGTAGCTGACACCATCCCAGCTCAGCCCTTGTTGGACCAGCCCATTGTGGCACCTGTACCGGCACAAGATGACTCCCAGGCTGACTTCCAGGTCAGCAAGTCTACGCCACATGTGGTGGTGCTAGTTGGTGTTACCGGGCCACGTGGATCTGGGCAGCTATGTCATCTGCTGCCCCAAGTAGGCAGGGTGGGGAGGCTGCAGGGGCAGCTGTAGCTCGATCCACCCCAGCTCTGAGTCTCCCAGCCGGGACAGTGTCGGTCCAGATCCATCAAACCGACGTTGCCCCTGCCAACATCACCCTGCAGCCAATGCCTGCACCAAGATCTATGGTCATTGTGCATTCGCACACTTCTAGTGCCCAGTCCACCGGCGCTTCTGCCCCTACTGACCAGAGCGGCGTAAGCCACTCAGGATCCGCACCCCCTTTGAAAAAGAGGAAGAAGGGTGCTCTGACACTACAGGCTGAGACCCCAGACACAGCTACACACTCCGGCACGTTAAGGAAGCCTAGCTTTAATGACACTGAACTTGATGCACTTGGGGCCTATGTGTCGGCACATAGCCACGAAATGGTGGTGACTGCAGGTGCAAGACCACACCGGGTCAACGTAAGGCACACTGGCAGACCATCGCGGACATCATTAGTGCCCTTGGATTTGTGAGGCGCACAGCTGATGATTGCTACAAGCGGTGGAATGACCTGAAACGCAGAGCAAAGAACAAGCTGGCCTCAAATCATGCTTCTACTCTGGTGACTGGCAGTGGGTCTCCACAAGGGGACAACCAACTCACTGAACATGAGTCTGTTGCTGGAACCTTTGTCACAGAGGAACAGATCCAAGGCGTGGGATACCTATCAGATTACGACGCATTGTCCGGTGAGTGCCCATGCATGTGTGTGTAATCCATGTGTATGTGGTGTGTGTGACAAGTTCTGATTGAGTACCAGGTGAGGGTGTGTGCACCTGAGTGGTATGGGTCACCCATGTGCTTCCTCCAAAACATTCACGGGCCTTGGATTTGGGTATGACAGTATTCCTTCTGCCCACAGTAGCCATTTAGCGCCACATTACTGCAGTTGCCCTTGAACTGTCATCTTGCAACAACATTGTTCAGAATTTTTCAGTGTTCATTCAGGCTGATTGTTTCAATTCTCCCACTTTTGCAACGCATTTTTCAGCCCTATTGTCACATATGTGACATGCTTCTGTCATTGATTACACCCCACATTGGCCCACATTTGTTACCTTGTTATGTGAATGATTAGACCATTCAGGCTGATTGAGTATTGGCCTGCTCACATTGATTTTTGGTGCCTGTTTGTATGTGGTACATGATAGTTGTTTCCTGTCAAGTTTAATTGACCAACCATTGATGTGTACATCTGCCTGCAATCACTGTATTCTTGTACACTGGATGTGTTGCAGTGAGTGGCACATGCGTATTTTGTCACACCATGTAGCATGTTTCATCTCATCATGTCCATCTCACATGGATGGCTGACAGTACTCATTCACTGACATATGGCTGTACTTGTCAAATGTACTATGGCTATGCTACATGCCATCTGTGTGCTGGCATGTGTCATGGACGTGTATTGGACATGCCACTCACAGGCTAATGTGTGATGCCAGTGCTACCCAGCATGCAGCAAATGTGTTGCTTTTCCATCTTGGTGTCATCAGTGTCTGCTTTTTGCCTTCCCTTCCAACTCAGTGACAGTGCATGCATGCCAGGGTTATAGTCATGTTGGACATGTGTAAATCATGTACTGGATTTCTGGCTTGTCAGACCCATGTGTGTGCTATGGTGCTAATGCCTGTTTCCATTTTTTGTCTTTCATGTTTTTGCAGGTGATGACGCACTTGATGCTGTTGAGGTTGAGGAGATGGTGCAGACCCAGGAGGAATCTCAGGCACGACCGGGCACCAGTGGGGGACGTGGGTGAAAACCCAATCTTACTGCAGACCATACTGTCCACGGGTGTCTCTGGGTGCACCTCCTCAGACCTCTATTCAGGTGCTGAATCGGATGATGAGACTTATGTGCCGTCGAAGGTGAGTGTTTCAGGCAGGGATTCTGTTCTGTCCAACCCACCTGCACCAAGGGTAGAACCCTCTATGAGGATGTCAGTGTTGGTAAGTCTGCCTTTGGCGGTTACGGATGCAGGGTCACACCCCACAACATCTGATCCTGTTCCTGGGCCAGCAAATCAGAGGGGGAATGCAGTCCTGCAGCCTCTGGCAGTGCCAGCAGAGCAAGGTGCAGATCGCCTTGCCCCGAACAGGTATGGTGCCTGCCGACGCGGTGGCCGTACGCCACCAGGCAATACTGTATGGGAAAACTCCATGTACGGTATGGCAACCCAACAGGCAGCATCAGTTGAAATGATGGCTCAGGCAATGGAGAGGGTGGCCACGTCCATTCTCCCCCCTGAAAGGCAGATGGAGCAACAACAGCAGGCAACAGACTCCATTTGCCAATCACACAGGGAAGACATGTTGGCGTCCAACCGGGACGGACGGGCGGCACTGGAGACTCTGCGGGAAGCCATTTCTATAGAGTCACAGGGCCACAGGGAAGCCCTGAGGGTAGAACTCCATAACCTCAGGGAGACTCTTGTTGAACTTGAGGCTTCCACAAATTTGGGGACAGAACAGCAGCTGGAGCGGCTCACACATTCACTCTCAGCTGAGCTGCAGGCAACTTGGGAGGAAATCCGGGCATCACGGGAGGCCATGCGTGCAGAAATGGAGGCAACCCGTCAGGTGCTGCATCGGGATCTCCGTACTATCATCCTCCAGAACGAGACCTTCCACACCCGCATGCTTGCTGCCATGGAGGACCACACCAGGGCTTTGCGTGGGCTGCCTCCCATAGTACCACACCCTCCTGATGCAGCAGCAGAGGGTGATGAGAGCGACAGTAGCACTTCTCACACAGTAGCATAGCCGTGCAGGCCATGAGCCCATGGAGGTGTTTCTTTTTTGCAACATCCACACAGGTGGGTGTTGGTGTGCACCCTGTCCTCAGACCTCCTGGGTGCCTCCCCCCTTGCCCCCACATGGCCATGTTTGATTTTTTTTTTTTTTTTTTACAATGTGTTGCCTTGTGCGGCTTCCGAGGGCATCCACTGTGTATTCCGGCTGGGCACATGCAGGCTTGTCCTGTGTTTGGGTTAGATGCTTGGGTTCCTGACACACACACCCCTCCTGCTTCCCGTTTTCATGGGCTTGCAAAGGGTGTGACCAAGTGACAGTGACTTACACAGTGACATTGGGCTCCCATGCGCTGTGTGGGCAGTCTGTAGTCATAACTGTGTGGACATCCCTAGTGGGGTTTGTTTTTGTATTGAACACTGCATGGTGTATTGATATGTGCTTGAGCATCCATGTCTTCCTCCTTATCTGCAGGTACCTTCTTCATATCTTCACAAGGCCATCTCCTTTGCAGATGCAGTTCATGTTGTATGCAGTACACTGACACATTTGCCTGACAGCAACACTCTGGAGTTGGAAGGGGTCGACGTGCTGGCTTATTGAGGTTGTATAACTTACATTACTTTGAGTTTGTACTGTCATATTCTGGCAATGTTTCATGCTGTGTTGCTGTATTGTGTTGCTGGTAAGTATTTGGTCATGTGTGCTGTTTGTTATTGATTACTGGGAGTATATTGTCTGTGGCCTGTTTCCATTTGGGACAGTGCACTTTGTGACACTTGTGTCATGTGTTGTGCATTCCTTTGTTTGCTTTCACATTGCAGGACATGCCATGGTGTGTTGGGTGGCGGAGATGGGGAGGGGTTGGGTGACATGGCGCTATTTTAATGTTGTATTTTGCTAGGGGGTAGTCATTCATGCAGCATAAATGTGTGCCTTTCTATGACACAGCATTGGTTGTTTTTGGGTAGGTAGGGATGCACACAATGTAACACTTCCAGGTGACCAATCTCAGGCTGGTATGGTTGTGACAGTTGACTGTCCCTTATGTCATCATCATTGATTGTCAGCTGGTATGTGCCAGGGCTGTGTACACTCCACAGGGGTGTGATTTTAGGCGAAGTAATTAGCCACCAGCTGCGTACAGGCTGCTTCACCATGTGCCCTTTCCCCTCCCTTGCGCAGCGGCCGTGCTTGTGGTTGGGGATGTGGGGGCACCACCATGTCCACCGGCATTCCCCGGCGTGTTGCAACATTGTGCAGGACACATGCTGCCACTGTGATCCTGCACACTAGTCGGGGCACGTATAGCAGCTGCCCATCAGAGCGGTCAAGGGAGCAAAAGCGTGACTTGAGCACTCCGAATGTGCGCTCCACTATGCCCTGGGATGCAATGTGGGATGTGTTGTATCTTACCTCGGGTGTTGTGGTGGGGTTCCGAATTGGCGTCATCATGTGGATGCTCAGAGGGTAGGCACTGTCCCCTGGGGAGGTGATGATGGGTATCATTAGTGGGGTTGTGACATTACTCAGTTTCTGACATGCATGCATGTGCAGGGGCACTTATACTCACCAAGCAGCCATGTATCGCCATGCCGCCCAGCTTCTAGGTCCTGGTTTAGGGTTGACATTCTGTAAATGAAACTGTCATGGGTGGACTCTGGATAGTTGGCATATGCTGAGGTGATGATTCCCTTGGCATCACATCCTACCTGCACATTGATGGAATGCCAGTGCTTGCGGTTTCTGTAGATGTGCTCAGTTGCCCTGGGAGGACGTAGAGCCACATGGGTGCAGTCAATGGCACCTACCACTTTGTGGAAGTGTGCCACCCCGTAAAAATCCTGGATGACAGCCTGCCTTTCTGCAGGTGTTCTGGGCAGGTATATGTGCCTGCGGACTGATGGGTGTGCAGTCATGATGGCCAACACCTGGTGCAGGCAGCGTGACTGCGTGGCCTGTGACACCCACCCCCACTATGGCACTTGTCCGCTGAAATGCACCAGTGGCCAAGAAGTGCAGTACATTGAGCACCTTTTCCAAGGGGCTCAGTGCTTGGGAGCACAGGGTGGGTGATGTGAGGTCATCCTCCCACTCACTCACCAGGTCGAGTATTATGTGAGGTGGAAACCTGTACCTCCCATACACCTGGTCATCAGGCATCCCAAAAAGGCTGGTTCTGGGTGTACAAATTCTGGCCCTGACTATCCTCCTCCTCCTGCGGTATCCCACGACCACTGCTGCGAGGAATGGTATATTCATCTTAGCGTCTGAGCTTGTTTGCTGTTTGCGCGCACGTTTATGCTGCGCGGGTCCAGTACGCCTGCTTCCTGCTGGCGTACGTGTTTCCGGATTAGTGCGTCTTTTTTGACGCACTCGTTAGCCCCGTTCGATTCCATGAATACGTGTTGTGGGCGCGCGTGTGGACGTTCTGCGCATTTGCCTCCTGTACTTCCCCCTTGATGCCCACATTTTCAGGCGGTGTTCCCCGTTCCGCGTGTTACGCCCCGTGTTACGCCTACTTTTGTTGTGTGCGCTGCGCTATGTGTGCTTTCGCTGTGCGCGTAGCGCACGTTGTTTGAAGACGTGTGCGCCAGCGTGCGCCACGCAGGATTATAGCACACATCCATGGATTTACACACGCACGGACTTCCATGAATCGCTGTGCGCGGGTTTCGCATGCTTTTGTACGCTTGCGCGGACATTTTCAGTGTACATTAATTCCATGAATCGGCCTGTTAACGTGTTCAAGATTGTTAGTTGCATTAAGCCTCAAGGAGTGCAGAAAATTCATATGACAAATGGAAAACAATATTTGTTCTATTGGTGGACATTAGGACTGTATGTCCATGCAGTAAAGACATAGAGGTATTGAATGATTATTAGAAAAATTTAGAGTTTTGTTGAAGACTATAAATGCCGTTTTCTTGTTCTGTGATGAAATAGTAGTCTCTGGAGGAAAGTGTGTTCTAATGCATTTTTGGTATATTTGCAACAGGCACCTTCCTGTGTTTGAGGAAAGGATTGGATTGGATGGCAAAGCCTAAAACACAATGATTTTATTTAGGTGATTAAGGGAAAGTGTGTTCTGCTTTGGGAATGCACCATTTGAATATGGGTGAGTTTATAGTGGTTTGTATAGGGCAAGAGGTCCTATGAGACATTTCTGGTAGAACCAGTGGCCTTCATTGGTGTAATGAAAGCACATTATTGTAGATAGCTGCATGGCATAGTGGAGAATAGTGGTGAGAATATGTGATGAATTTCGTTTTAGACCACAGATATTTATGAACAAAGAGGGGGGACAGGGGACCCCAATGAAATTAAAAAGCAGCCATAATCGAAGGGAGAATGAAAATGCTTGAAGGAAATAAGACAAAAAGGGCGGATCATGGAGGACAGTAATGGTTCGCATAAAAAGATCCAGGTTGATTAACAGATGACAATTAATTTGGATAAAGCTTAATGAAGTATGAAGTGGTTGAATTGGAAAACCCAGCCCTTTAAGATGAGTAGCAATTACCCTGGACATGGATGGGGATGCAGATTATATTCATAAATCATTACTGAAATGACTCAGGTAGTTGCCAAAAAAGATAACTGTTTTAATAGCAATTATCTAAAACAGGGAGTACAACGAACATCAACGATCACACTCGATCCTCTTGCTCCTCTTACTCAATGAGTATTATAAAAAACGTAGCTTATTTACTAAAAACTCATAATTACTGATGTTTATCCAAAGTGGTACTAACAGCATCCTACGTGGCAAACTACAAAAATCTACGAGTAACAGTGACTGGCTCTTAGTGAACATCTAAGTATATGTTCTATAGCAGTCTAAAAAAGTGTGAGTATGTAATTAGTTACTTAACATCAGGTGAGTCAATTAAGCCATCCCTTCAAAATGGCCACTATGAACATCACTAAATGTACAACATTCCATTGGTTATACAAACTATAGGACCCCTGATTACGTGGTCCTCTACAATTGGTTGGCACTTTAACCTTCATCAGTAGCAGCATGCATGCTGGCCATCCAGGTGCTGGTGAGCTCGCCTTTAGCAGAGTTTCCCACCAATTAACATAATCGTCCATTATCACCTTAGTGGTCTGCTGTCAATCAGGACATTGAACTTGTCCTTGAGAGTGTTCTTAGCTATGGAGAATTCAGGGGAGTGAAGGCATGCTCTGCCCTCATGCATAGGTGTGACCGTCTAGCCAATTTCATCCTTCCACATGACTGAAGTCCACGGAATTGAGCTTTCAGTGTATTAAAATACAGTTTTTTAATAGACCTCTGAAGTCTTCTTGTTTTGTCTATGCCTTCTGAACAGGAGTTTTGTTCCTTCACATGATTTGTATACAAAGTCATCTTACTCCAGTTTGATAAGACCATGGCTTCCTGGGATCATGCCTTATAGAATATCCTGATTCTCTTGTCTTCTGCATCCTCTTATTTACGCCAGCTCGACTCTGTGTGATGTCACCATTCATCTTCACCATTCATTTGCTCTGCTTCTTCCGGACTTTTATTCAAATAGCCATCCTATTTTCTTGTATGCAGGTATGGTTTTCTCAATTGGAACCTTGCTTCCAGGATTCTTCTAGGTATTGGTATCCCTAATGCCACTGCACGGTTTTCACACTATGGCTCCCAACAGATAGGCAATATAGGTGAAGTGGTTGGAGTGGGGGTACTTGGCTCCTCCTCTACACTCCCCCCTCTGGACGATTTATCCACCACTCTCTCATCATCCTTCACATCCAAACATTCATGAAGAACCACTTCTTAGGTGTCCATATTTTTTTTGACTCCCTTCAGGCATCCTGCTGATTTGATATGCTCATCTTTGTTCCATGTCATGAGGCTGCATTGTCCCGTTGGACTGCAGTAAATCCATCTTCCCAAATATTTCTTATGATTCATTGGATACAGGAACTTCATCCCCTCAGGTGCATGGATGCTGGCCTTCACAAAGTCTCTGATTTCTTCATCTGTCAGGTCTTTGGCCTTCCATCCTGGTTCAACATCGATCATGATCTTCATCCCTATGGCTTTCTTTGCAATCGTTTTGCATTGTGAGATTATTATCTTGATCATACAAAATCTAAGCAATATCATTATTATCAGGGCTCCAAGGAATTTGAAAATGTCTGCCATCCATTGTGGGACCCGAGAGAAAAGGGTTCTGAACCAGCAGTCATCAGCAATGTCTTCTACTTCATCTATCATCTGACCGTGTAGCTTTGTCAGCATGTCTATGACATCCGTCAGGGTACCATTCTCGTCGTCATGAGAAGGTATGAACACGCAACATGATTCTCCGATTTTTGCACAAATACCTCCATCCATAGCTGTGATCATGTCCAAAAACATATCTGTTGTGGAGTGTCATCAGTCATATGGCTCTCATCTCTTCTCTGATAGCATTGAATCCCTTTATGGTGTGTTGATCGTCTGTAGCAATTCCCATCTGGTAATCTGCAGCCATTTGGTATTTGCTTCAACCTGGATTCTCGGCATGAAGATTATTGTAAAAACTGATGAGGTTTGGCTGAACAGCCTGTGTTCATATGGTATGGTATCAAAAGCTTCTATAGACTTTGCTGAGAAATAGTTCTCTCTATTTATTCTTCTTATCATCTCCACAGATCTCTTCTTTCTCATGTGAGCAATTGCTTTTGGGAAACTGTCAAGATTCAGGTCACTTTTTGGAATCACCAAAGCTAGAACATGAACATTCACTATTGAGAAAAGTCCTCCCCAATTTTCTAGCAACCTTATATAAGCTCTGGCTCCACAAGCCCAGTAGTGATCCATTATCCTTGCTGTCCCAATCTGCATTCCTGGTACATCGAAGATTTGTCCACAGTTCTGATTTTCTCCCATCTTCCTTGTGCCATTGTTTCTGAAGCACAGTTTTGCACTCTCCAACGGTACTATCTGCAAGGGTCCTCCTCCATCTTTGACCCAAGTCATTAGTTTAGCAAGTCTTGGCCATAATGGCTTGCATACATTTTGCGCTATGTCAACTGTCTCTTTATAGAATCCAATTATTACCCAGGCTCTGCATACTACCACTCCTTCTTCCCATCCATCTGGAGAAAGCACTGATCCCCAGATCTGCATCTGTCCTCTGTTTTTCTATTTTCAAATGTCTTCTGTAGATTCCCCTGGACTTTCAAGTATTCTGTTCACCTCCCATCTGATTCCAGCTCCTTTTACTCCAGGCCTCTCGTACCTGATCACATGATTCTTTGTCTGAGCTCTGTCCCTTGTCTTTGAGTATTACACATAATCATCTTCATCGGGATCTGTCCATTCAGTTGCCCATTTGAGATAGGCATCTTGGCCCAAGAACTGGCCTCTTGTGGACCAAAGTGCTACATGCGACAGACAATGTGCTGTCTGGACATCTTTTCAATGGCTATGAAAATCCTGGATTTCCTCATACTTTAAGGTAACAGTGCACACGCAAAGCACTCCTCCTTTGAGGTTTGTTCTTTTTCCCACTTCCTTCATATGTTGATAACAGAGGTTATTCCTCAAATGTGCTGTACTGTTCAGGTAATCATTTAACTCAGTATGATCCTCCCTGGCATCCCTCTCAGATCACATTCTTCTCTTGTGACCTTCCATAATTATTTCATGAAGTATGTCAGCATAACTATTCTTTTTTGGATCAATCATAGGAACATTCAGGTGTACTTCTGCAGTAGGTTCACTTTTCAACAACCCTTTTCTTTGTCTCTCCTGTAGGGCCTGTTTCTGGTGTCCAGAAATGACCTCTAAGACACTTTTGGCACGAGTACGATAGTTAGTGACATTTACCTCAGACTCTGGTGATTTTCCATCAATCTTTGTGACAGGGATAACTACATAGGGCCCAGGCTGCCTAGTAGTTGCCACTTTTGTATCCTTTTTCTGCTCAGGAAGACTCTCAGGAATCTTAGCTCCATGTACATCTATATAATAGGACAAACACACTGTGAGTGAAAGCAGTATTATTATGAACAGAATGCAAGCATAGATAATACAGAGGTAAGAGAATTTAAAGCATCAACTTTGTACACAACGTGGATGTATCTCAGGATCTGGCATGACAATGTTGCTACTAATATTACCCATCTTTATTTTCTAAGGAATAAAACATTGTCTTTAATATGGCAACATTATGTACCGCTTCTGGATGCTGCTGACTTGCTTCAACAACTTGTCCTCGACCAATCTGTCTGCTTACTGAATGAGTTCAATAACATACACCAGTTCCCAGTCGATGCCTCAAATCTGTCTTAGTCCAGATGACATGCTGAACTTCTTTCAGCATCAAACAAAAGTTCTTTTTAACCAGCAACCTCTCGATCTGTCCCTCGAAGGAAAGTTTCACTCTGACCTCAGAGTTCTCTCGGAATAGGTATTTACTTGTATGATGTCTCTCAAGATTTCGTTTAGTGCTGCATTGTTTATTGGATCCCTTAGGAAGGTTTGGACATCGGTGTGTCTATTAACAAGCTGTGGGCATACTTCATTCAAGTAGGAGAAGACCAAACCGACCAGTCTATTTGCATTATCAGCTTATAGAGGCATTTGCACTTTCCCCACTGTACTCAAGTAGCTGGAGAACTTGCTCAATGATCACAGTGAGCAGTCTCTTTCTGATCGAACCATTCTTAGGATCTTACAGGAAAACATAAACGCTAGTAATTCTCGCTGCAATTGCAGGATATGTGCGTAGAACAAATAAGAAAACTTCAAATATGATCCGTGAAAAGTTGCCATTGGGAACCACCATCTGCAAATCGAAACAGGAACTCAGTGATAAATGAGTCAGGGTATTGTACCCTCCTCCAGTTGTCGAAAACAAAATGAGATTTGGCATACTCTCTTCTTATCAAGGCTTAAGCATGCCTCAGTCCAAAGCTACCAACTTTCTGTGGCTTAAGAACAAAGATCTTTCCTTAACCCTTCAATGACTGCACAGAGTGTTCAAAACAAGCCACAGTCCAATGAACACTTTGCCTTTACTCGACAGCTTCTGCGTCCTTCTTCCTCATCATAGACCTAGACTGTACGTGCTGAGGTTCTTCCCTGATGCTTGCTTCCGATGGGCGTGGGGGTAGAGGGGTTTCTCCAGCATAGATCTTGATGTCACCCAAGAAAATCCAAGCACGTCTGCCTTGCACTTTGAGTGCAGACGGCGTGACGTCTTCTACGATGAAAGGGCCAGTGAAGTGGGGTTCGTACCATTTTATTGTGAAATTACGCACGAGGACCGCATCTCAGGGGAAAAGTTTGGGAACACAAAGTTCTGCAATCCACTTGTTGAAGCATCTCCTTCTGTGTTCTGTACTGCCCCACACCCTTTTCGCCATAGCTGATCTGAAATGACAGAGATAATTGAACTCATGCAGGTAAGGTAATCACGTAACTCCATTCCTAACAGTTCTGCAGTCGGCTGGGCATCATTTCTTACTCTGGATGGAGATGTGAGGGGTATCCTCATTCGCTTGCCTGTCACTATATCATGGGGGTGAGATGGTGGTCCAAACCTGGTTGGTTCCTCAATGCATATAATGCCAGTGGTAGGCAATGCAACCACCCTTTCTTCAAGGTAAGCTTCAACTTGGCTGTTCATTCTTTAAGCAAGCCATTGAGCCTCTCGCATATTCCATTTCCTTGTGGATGATAAGCTGAGGAAAACTTGTGCTTTATACCAAGCAACACGTTTATCCATTCAAAGATTTGGATCACAAAATGCGAACCATTACCTGATCTCAATACTTGACATATTCCCCATCTAGGAAACACTTCCCGTACTAAGATTTTTGCTGCACAGGTGAAATCTGGGTGTGTGCACAGACCAGCTTCAATCCACCTTGAAAAAGGACAAACTACTACAATCATGTATCTATATCCATTGCATACTTGCAGCATGTCAACATAGTCGATATGCAAATGCTGAAAGGGGCCATTGGGTCTTGGAGTAACTCCCCTAATTGTGCACAGTGTGTGCCCAGCGGTAACATTTTGGCAAATGATGCAATTCACTACATAGAATGCAAGGTGTTCTAACAAATTTGGTACAAACCAATCGTCTGCAATAGTTGCAGCGAGATTCTCTCTAGATGTGTGCGCAGGGTAGTGTAGCTGTTCCAGCGCCACCCTCAATAAGGCTACGGCCATCACTGGTTTACCAGTGCTGTCTTGTCGCCACAATGGTTAAGAGGGGTTTAAAGAATACCCCCTTTGCGTCCACAAGTCTTTTTCATCTTGGGGTGCTTCCCCCTGAACCTCTATTAACTCTGTCCTAGACAAATCAATATAATGTTTGGGCATACTCATCATTGCTACCATACTTTCATTTACATAAGGTGTATCAACATTCATCATACTAGAATCTGAATGCGCAGCTGCTTGGCCTCATCATCAGCTGCTTGATTTCCACGTGAGATAAAATCTGTCCTTTTAGTGTGAGATGCGCATTCAGTGACTGTGATGCCTACTGGGAGTTGTGCTTTGATAAGCCTATCCAATAAGGTGGCATGCTGCACTGGAGTGCCATAAACTCAGAGGTAGCCCCTCCTTTTCCAACGTGCTAGACCTGCGTTGAACCGGCGACGTCAAGTAGGCGGTATCACTGTACACTGTTATATCATGATCTGCATGTTTCTCGAGTGCAAGTATCATCACCAATATTTCCGCAGCCTATGCTGAATAATGAGATGGCAATTGGGTAGGCACAAGTACCCAAAACTTCCCATCGGCTGTGTGCTTCACCACAGCAGCACCCGTATATCTCAGTCCGTTATCTTGATCGATTCTTGAAGAACCATCAATAAAAACAATTTCTCCCCCTGCTAATGCATTTTCTTTTATTGGAAGGATCTCATCATAGAAATTTTTGCAATTTGCACAGTCGTGCACAGGGTCACCATTCTGCCAGTGGTTCAGCTATAAACATGGCAGGATTCGCTATTCTGCATCAGACTATTTTAATCGCCGGATTTGATATACCACCTCGTAGGCAGAAGCCCTTTGAGATGTCAACGTGCCTTTTGGTTTCTTCAAAAGCGCAAATAATGCATGATCAACAAATAACATCATAGAACATCCCATCACTATGCTTGCAATCTTCTCAATGGCGAACACAGCTGATGCCAAAGATTGTCCACAAGGAAAATGACCCCTCATTACTGGGTCTAAAATACCACTGTAATACGCAAGGGGCTTGTACCCCAATGTGGTACTCTGCATGCGGACTGCTGTCATAACAGTACCATCCGTGTGTGAGAATAAAAAGAATTCCTCAGCATAATTGGGAATCCCTAAAACTGGAGCCGTGCAAATTGCTTTTTTCAATTCATCAAACCCTTCCTCCATGTTTTCAGTCCACACAATTTTCTCCTGCGTTGCCTGTGCCTTCATTAAGCCTGTAATAAAGGCCTTATGTACGAGCTGTAGTCAAAATCCTATGCTCTACCATAGTTGCATAATCCCAAAAATCTTTGCATGTGTTTATCATCTGTGGCTTTACTGTTTTTAAAATCGCCTCAGCTCTTTCAGGAGTAACCTTCTTTCCTTCATGTGAGATTGATTGCCCTATGTACAACACTTCTTGTTGACAATACTGCAACTTCTCTTTGTCAACTTTATATCCTTTATCAGCAAGTGTGATCATAAGATGAACAGAATCACGTCTACACTCTTCCTCTGAGGTGCTGCAAACTAAAATGTCATCTACATATTGCTACACAATGCTTTCCAGATCAATATTGCTTAACTCCATCTGGAGGACTCTATTGAAAATCGATGGAGACTCACAATACCCTTGAGGCAAACGAGTGCTTTTTAACTTAGTCTATCTAAAAGTAAATGATGTCAGATCCTGCGAGTCTTTGTGCAATGGGATTGAGAAAAACACATTTTTCAAGTCAATCACAGTAAAATATTGTGCGCCAACAGGCATATTACACAAGATTGTAGCCGGATTAGGAACTAGAGGGAACTCGGCTTCTACAATCTGGTTAATCAGCCTTCAATCTTGAATTAGTCTCCACGACCCCCCTTAGATTTTTTTCATAGGGTACACCGCTGTATTTCATCGCGACTCTGACATCACCAAGCTACCTACTCCATCATGGCAGACATTGGGACTCATTCCGAGTATGGTGGTAGGGGGTTAGCGGCACCGGTAACCCCCTACCGCCGCATTTCAAGGTCCCTTAGCGGGAGCCGCTAACGGACCAAGCAGCTAATAACGAGCCCGCTATTTGCGGGCCCGTTATTTGCTCCTTTCCAATTCCCATTGAGCCCTATGGGGGCTTGAATGGGAATGGGGAATGTATTCAGAATGGGGACTTACCAGGTCCGCCAAGGTCGGAATGTCCTGGTAAATCCCTATTGCACCACCACGGACCAGGACACAAGTTTGGAGGCAGCCATGGTGCTTTTAGCACCATGGCTACCTTAAAACTCGTAATGACCCCCATTGTCTTGAAAATGCCTTCATCTACCTCTCGAGACATCGGATACTGCTGTGCTCGAGGTAAAATTGCTCCTGGTTTCAATTTAATCTTCTCCAACCCCCTTTAGCAGGCCTACATCATAGGGGCCTGTGGTCCATAATCACACTGGCACTTTAGCTATGCCTTCATCACAATACTCAGGACGTTTCTGTGCTGTCATAATTTTCTGTGGAACCTCTCATCTAATTGCTCTTACCCAATAAGTCATACTCATTTCAAACACTACCTATCAGAGGGATGATCAATGAACAAATCTTCATCTGTGACATCAGTTAATCTGCACCCTGCCCTGATGGCAATAATCGTACACCATCGTCTGCCTTCATCGTCATTTCCATCAAGCAAAGCTATTTCTCCCCACACTATGGTTGCTTGCAATTCTAAGGGAAAAACACGTCCCTCTTCTTCAAGCATAGGCATTCTGGGTCGAAATATGAACTCATCAGGTATTCTCATAGTCCTGCCCACAGGCCTGGTAGCCATGTTAACAGAATATGTACCCCATAATGGAAAACTTTAGGTTCCAATGGAACTGCACGCACGGACACTTGTCTTGTGAATGCCATAATAAATTCACTTATGTTTAAATATTGCATTCCTGGAGTTGAACACATTATGCCTTCATCAGTAAATTAAATTGTCATGTTCAACTTGGTCATTAAATCTCGACTCAATATGTTAACAGGTGTCTGCCTCAAGTATAGCAATGGCACCGACATGTCACACTCTCCTATAGAGACTGGTAATTCTTCAGTGAAAGGATCTCTACTTGTAGCTCCTGTGAACTCTTGAATACTCATGGCATTGCCAGACATCGAAAATGTCCCCTCTCGTACACACGAGATTGTTGCACCCGTGTCTACTAAAAAACGAAAAAGATTTGCTCCTTTAAGATGAGTAGCAATTACCCAGTAGATGGATGTGGATGGAGATTTTATTCATACATCAATAAACAAAATGACTCAGGTAATTGGCAAAAAGATAACTGTTTTAATAGCAATTATCTAAAACAAGGAGTACAAGGAACATCAACGATCACACTCGATCCTCTTGCTCCTCTTACTCAATGAGTATTATAAAAAACTTAGCTTATGTACTAAAAACTTGTCATTAAGCTACGTGGTACCAACATCATCCTCTGCGGCAAACTACAAAAACCTACGCATAACAGTGATAGGTTCTTAGTGAACATCTAAGTACGTGTTCTATACTAGTCTAAAAAAGTGTGAGTAAGTAATTGGTTACTCAACATCAGGTGAGGCATCTAAATCCTCCCTTCAAAATGGCCACTAGGAACGTCACTAAATGTACGACGTCCCATTGGTTACATAAACTATAGGACCCCCTAATTACGTGGTCATCTACAATTGGTTGGCACTTTAACCTTCGTCAGTACTTTTCCACCTAGGTCTAGCAGTATGCAGGCTGGCCATCCAGGTGCTGGTGAGCTCGCTTTTAGCAGAGCTTCCCACCAATTAACATAATCGTTCATCATCACCTTAGTGGTCTGCTGTCAATTAGGGCTTTGAACTTGTCCTTGAGAGTGTTCTTAGCTCTGGAGAATTCAGGGGAGTGAAGGCATGCTCATCCCTCATACGTAGGTGTGACCATCTAGCTCTTCCAATTTCATCCTTCCACGTGACTGAAGACCATGGAATCGAGCTTTCAGTGTATTCAAATACTATTTTTTTAATAGACCTCTGACGTCTTCTTGTTTTGTCTATGCCCTCTGAACAGGAGTTTTGTTCTTTCACACGATTTGTATCCAATGTCAGCTTACTCCAGTTTGATAAGACCTTGGCTTTCTGGGCTCATCCAGTCTCGCCTTTCTGAGATTCATTTTGTAATTCAGTGTTTTTTTAACTGTGACACACTAGAAATTAGGCCTCCTTTTTATTGTCCAGCACTGCAAAAATGCATAGTGGAATTCTTCCTTCACTTGATCATACACATATATGTACGTTGGCGCTTGCCGCAATCTATTCACTATAAGATAGCCTTAAGAATATTTTGTCTGCTTGTGTTTCTTTGCATCTGTACAAGTGCAAAATAACTTGACATCTTCATTGTTCCTGTGGCATAAGCTTCTTCACCTTGAGCCCGAGATGTGACTTATCCTTATTGCTTTCTTGATGCCTTATAGAATATCCTCATTCTCTTGTCTTCTGCATCATCTTAATTCACGTCAGCTCGACTCTGTTTGATGTCACCAGTCATCTTGACCATTAATTTGCTCTGCTTCTTCTGGAATTTTATTCAAATGGCCCATCATATTTCCTTGTTTGGCCATTATGGTTTTCTCAATGGGAACCTTGCTTCCAGGAATCTTCTAGGTATTGGTATCCCTAATGGTACTGCATGGTTTTCACACTCTGGCTCCCAACAGATAGGCAATATAGGTGAAGTGGTTGGGGTGGGGGTACTTTGCTCCTCCTCTACATGGTGTTTCTTTAGGAACATGACTCACTAAAAAAGAAAGAAAAGGAGACATTTTTATTATATGTGGCAATAATGTAGCAGCATTTAGTATAATTTAAAGAAGATTTGGAGAGAGTGTCAAAATGCCAGGTGGACTTTGGGCCCTTTTGGTATGGGTCCAGGAAATTTAATTAGGAGATGATGAAAATAAATAATTTATTTTAAACAGTATAGGAATAAAAAGCTCAGTTTAATAAATTGACCTCATGCTATGTTATTTTATGTTATTAAGATTTATAGAGCGCACTGGCACCCGTAGGCATCAGGGCGCTAGGAGAGAGGTGGAGAAGAAAGCCAGCAGATGACCAGGAACTTAAGTTAAAACAGTAACGTTTTCAGGTTGCACCGAAAAGTGAAATGGTCGATAGTCTCACGCAAGGATAGATGCAGATTATTCAATTCCTTAGCTACTGATACCGAGAATGCACGGCCACCTTTGCGAGCAAATCTAAAGCAAGGTACCGACAGTCGACACAACCCTTCAAAGCAAAGGGCACGAGTGGGTTGATAACGAGTGAATTTGGCCTGCAACTATTCGGCTCTAACGCCATAAAAGGCCCAATGCACCATGCACATTGATTTAAACACAATTCATTGGGCAACTGGCAGCCAGTGCAGCTGGCGCAACAAAGGGGTCATGTGGGCACCAAAAGGTGGATGTAGAATGTAACGAGCCACAGCATTCTGCATGAGATAAAGCCGTCCTATCAGGTGATCAGATTACGCAAAATAAAGCAAGTTACAATAATCCAGCACGCTCAGCACCAGAGCTGCAACTACTGGAGCCTGGTTAATGGCCGGGATAAACAGAAGGACATTACGAAGGATCCTAAATTAAAGTGGCCGGATTTACATACCTCACTGTGCTGTTCGTCCATAGTCAGAGCAGCTGAGAACCGCACACCAAGGTTGCGTACTCATGATACTGGTAAAGGAAGAGGACCGAGGGAGGGAAGCCAAAACTCAGTGGTCCAGAAGGATTGTGGATTGGACGTGCCTACCACAAGAACCTTGGTTTTACTACCGTTAAGTTTCAACCAGTTTTGTGACATCCAGATGCCAAGTTCCTCAAGGCAGTGCTTAAGGCGAGATGCCGTTTCGGTTTTGGTAAGATCGAGGTGAACCAGAATCTGGGTGTCATCCGCGTAGGAGTAAAAGCAGAGCCCATGAGAGGCTATGAGGAACAGGAGATATCGTATATAGATATTAAATAAAATAGGGGCAAAGCTGATCCCTGAAGGACGCCGCAAGATAGGTGAACTGGGACAGAGAGGAAAGGCGGAGAGACACAGATTGTGAACGATCTGCCAGGAATGCAATGAACCATTTTAGCACTTGGCCATCAATTCTGGCCTCAAAGAGCTGGGAGATAAGAAGGGCATGGTCGACAGTGTCGAAGGCAGCCGGAAGATCTAATAACAGGACTGCCCTGACACCGCCCTGATCGGCCAAACAGAGCAGATCGTCCATGACAGAGTTAATTACTGACTCAGTGCCTCTGCCAGGCTGAAAACCAGATTGAAAAGGGTCCAGAAAATGGGAGGACTCCAGGAAAGCTGAGAGAAGAGGAGACACCAATGCCTCCAGAACCTTCATCAGGAAAGGGAGGAGAGAAATCAGGCGGTTGTTGGCCAGCACCTCAGGGTCGAGTGAGGGCTTTTTTAGCAGAGGGATGACCAGGGCGTGTTTAAGAGAGCCTGGTATCACCCCTGTCATGAAGGAGATGTTAACGGCAGAGGTAATAGAATTGATAATATCAGGCGATGACTCCTGCAAAAGGGCCAGAGGTATGGCATTGTCCGGCGAAGCAGATTTGGGTTTTAGAATAGCGGATAACACATCCGTATTGGAGAAGTGAGGGAAGGTGGACCAGGATCCTGACGTATGGGGAGGTATGGTTGCCGCAGGGACCTTTGTGATTAGCTGAGCGTCGGCTTTAATGGTATTGCGGATGGTAGTGATTTTTTCCACAAAACAAGCGGAGATGGCGTTGCATAGCTCCTGGGGGGGGCGCATTGTGTCCAGTTTTAGGTGTGGACAAAGATTGGACGAGGCTGAACAGGGCTTTGTGTTTCTTTATGGCCTTATCTACCAACTGACCAAAGTAAATATGTTTGGCATTTACTATGTCGCTATGATATGTGGCACACATATTACGATAGAGTAACTTGCATTCAAGCAGGTAGTGTTGGTGCCATTTCCTTTCCGCTTGCCTGCAGCAAAGCTTACTTTCTTTTAAGCCTCGGGAAAACCATGGCTCAGGAGGATGGTCACGCTGTTTTGGTAGTTTAATCGGGGCCAGGGTGTTGGCAGTAGTTAGGAAGGCTGCTTCCAATGTGGATAAAGTACAGATCACATTACTGCTGCACAGAGTTCCGGTTTTTCAACCCTAGTCCAGCTGCGTTTCAGAATGAGTGGTTTCCTAGGCTCAATGGGAGGGCTTTTTTCAGCAGTGGAAAATGGGACCATAAAGTGATCTGACCATAGTATGGGGACAGGGGCCGCTATATTAAAAAAACATAGTCGGGGAGAAAATAAAATCCAGTATAGTGCCGCCCTTATGAGTGGAGGTCATGACCCCCTGAGGGAGACCTAGGTCCGCCATAAGCACAAGGAACTTTGTGACAGATTTTATAGATGCCTGATTTGTGGGGAGATTGATATCACCCAGAGTAACTAGGCCAGGGTATTTCACAAGCAGTTCCAGAACAAATGCAGGGAAGTCAGTATAAAATGCGGTGTCATTCCCAGGAGGGCAATATACTAATAGTACTGTAAGGGTACAAGTAGGAGAGATACAGTTACAAGTGAGAATGCACTCCATTTTCAGTGAGTGTTTAGGAACTAAACTCCTGGTTCTATATATGCTTTTGTAAATCAGGGCTACCCCAACCCCAGGATTGGGGGCTGTACGGTCGACGTGTGCTATGGCTTACTTGTCAGGGAGAGCCTGAAAAATGGCTGGGCCCGATGTCTCCCTGAGCCATGTCTCAGTGATATAGAGAAGGTCCAGATCCTCCTGGGCAAGAAGGTCATAAGAGTCCATTGCATGAGCCACGAGGGACCGAATGTTCAGTAAAGCGCATCGTAGCATGCCTGAGCGCTTGTGTTCCAGCGGTGGTGGAACTGCTGGTAGGAATGCTTCAAAGCCAGCTGGCCATATGCTGGTGCTGGGTGCCAAGGATATTAATTGAGCGCGATTACCGCCACTATTAGGAATAGGGCCTATCCTGGTGGGCATAATATTGTGCACAGTCCGTGCACAGTCCGCAATCTAACATTTCCCATACAGAGAAATTAGCTCTCCAAAGATTACAAACCTATGATGATATCATCATCAAAGAATCTGATGAGGGAGGTAGCATTGTTATCCTAAACAAAACGGATTATATTCTAATGGCTAACAAATATCTCTCAATACCACGATGTTATAAAATAAGCAATTATGATTTTTTTTAACAATACCATTACACTAGGACGGGAATTAATTATGAATGGTATAGGTTACAAATGTTAACGGATGATGAAAGATCTTGTCTTATACAAGAACATCGCACTATTCCAGCTATTTACTTCTTGCCCAAAGTACATAAAGCCTTTGATATATTACCAACGGTTCAATCCATTGTAAGAGGCATTGGATGAGTGACGGAAAATGTACCTAAATTCATTGATGTATTATTGAGGCCTGAGGTATACCTCCTAAATTCATATATGTAAAGATTGGAGAGGGTATCTGTACTTCTGCCTTCTATATGGTTCAGTAAAAGGCACAGAACACCACAACAAGGCTCTCAATTTGGTAGCAATGGACCAACAGCCAGGTTTATGCTTTCAGGAGGTGATGGAGGCTGGTTCTTAAGTACTGTGTTTCACCAAAGCCCCCACAAAGGAATGTCCACACACTATGTTAGGTGAAAGAGGGGTGAAGATTAGCATAGGCAGAGTCAGTGTGTGGGTCTGTGGCAGGCGGGTGAATGAATGTGGCGTCAAAAGCAGCAACTGACACTCGCTTCATCAGTCGAATGACAAAGAAGGAGACTGGTAGTGCAGGCAGAGATTTAGCTGGGGGACCTAAGAGATCCAAGTGAGAGGACAAGCGAGCATGGTCAGACCAGGAGAGAGGTGTAGTGAGAGGGTTGGAGATAGGGATGTCTGCTGTATGAGAGCCTCAAAGGTATGTCCGGTTGAGTGTGTCGGACCTGAGGGATGAATGCTGAGGGAAAGAAAGTCACAGAGGCTGGGGAAGAGACCAGTGGCCAAGCCAAGAGTGCCGAGGTGAATGTTGAAATCTCTGATGAAGAGAAGCTTGGAGATGGAGGCAAGAAAAGAAGAGGTAAGGTCAGACCACTCCGAGAGGAAGAGGGAGACCAGAGCAGGGGCCCTGTAGATAGTGGCAAGAGTCACGAGAGGGTTGGAGAGACACCAAGCCTGCAGATGAGGCATTCGAAGGAAGAGTAGGTCTGAGTGGGAATGATAGTAGCAGCAACCCATTCAGAGAAGATCAAGGCCACTCTGCCTCCAGGTCGAATATGGCTGGGCTTAGAGAGGATTTTGTAGACATTAGGGAGGAGTGTGCCAAAAGCAGTGAAAGAGCTGGTAGTGAACCATGTCTCAGTGAGAGCAAGAACGCCAAGGTCAAAGTCTTGAAGAAGGATATAGATATGAGAGGAGTGTTTAACAACAGAGGGATAGTTGAGGGTGGCTAGGTGAAGCTGGTTGCCACCTTCAAAGGTCTTCGGAGGAGGTATACAGATATGTGATACACCCATTGGTGGAGGAGAAGGGGCAGGAGGGGTGGCAGATGGAGGTGTGGCAAGAGAGGGGAGGACATTGGTGAGAGACGGAAGACACCTATCAAGAAGGAGGAGGTTGGGCTAAGAGCCCTGGGTCATGACAGTGCCATTTTGATAGAAATGAATGATGCACCTAGAGGATGAGAAGCGTGACAAGACTACCTCCCATCTGGTGCCATCATTAATTGGAGAGGACAGAGACCTTGTGGGGAGTCCATAGGTCTGACGCGGGAGCAACCAAGAGGATGTCTATGACAGTCTGCTTGGACGAAACATTGACATAGGTCTCAGCAATGGGCAGGCCTGGATTGGAGACCAGGAGATGTTTTTTTAACCTTTTCCTTTCACATTTTGAGAGAGGTAGGATAGGTGATACAGTAGCAGTTAGAGTAAATGGTAGAGATGGAGAGTACCATGGAAGGAGAAAACAGAGAGATGGAAAGGGACAGAGAGAAAGAGACGGAGAAACTGCAAAGTACAGAGAAAATGCACAATGCACAAGAAACTCACCAGGTGGCCTAGCAGCGAGACATTTGCAGACAATTCAGGTGCATGAGACATCCCAGGTTGCTGAAGACAGGGAGGGTAGCTTCCTTCAAGCCAATTTTAGGGGGGTAAACACTGCTTCCCAGAAGGTTTTAGCAGCCCCTGTCAGTGTGCTGATGATTCAGCCACACAGACCGGGGTGAAAAAGCAGAGACAGGGCGATTATAGGGGTGGGCGAAGGGTGGCAGGTAATTCCTAGCTGAGTGGGATGTAGCCGAGATGTTGCGAGGTGCTAGGAGTCATAGGCAGAAGCGGCTCCTGCTGCTCCTGCAGCAGATAGAAAGGAAGGCAGATCTCAGGTGTGACGGACCCCGCTGCAAAAACACACAAAGTGCATTGAATCACCAATCTCCAGGCACTTATTGGAGCTAGGACATCCAATCTTAGTGACTGGATTTGGAGCACCATACCCTCAGCACCTAGCAACTGCGGTGCACAACACAGCTTTGTGGCAAATTGTACATCTTCATTTGCTTGGGTCTTAAAGAGGGAGAATCGTTTGGCATTTACATATTAAGAGACAGGGTTCGCCAGCGCCAGGAGTACGGTATGCACCCTGTCTGCAGAGAGGGACAGCTTCTTAAGATCAGGCTGTGTGACAATACGTGTGTGTGTGTAGGCCAGTGAACAAAGCTACAGATCAGTGCCAACCTCAGCCATGTCACAAGATGTTAGCAACAATCCAGAAAGAAAAGTTGGCCTGCAGCACTGTATTGTATTTCAATTGCTTAATTATTCCTAAGAATGCCATTTGCAACGCACAGTGGTGACACTGAGGGTCTCACAACTTCCTCTGGTGGATCAAATCAGGCTGCCCTCTGACGTATTAGCTCTCCCTTTCCCCCTCTGTGGTCACCATGTCGCAGCTGGCAGGGCCAGTGGTGGGTCTTACTGAAATTGTAATTGAGGCGGTCAGTTAGACTGGAGTAGACTGTGAGGGTCTCTTTTCGTAGCCCCTGCTTTGGCTTGTGAGTGCTTGCAAAGGTGAGGGCAGATGCGGTCACAAATCTGTCTTATCTTGAGTCAGCTCTTCCCTGCATCCCCAGTTGTCCACCCTGAGGTTGCGAAGCAGCCAGGCCTCAATTACACCCCACAGATGCCCGACCAGGATCTCATCATACCATTAGGCCGGTCTGTCATTGCCGTAGCCGGGCACGTACCTCGCTCACCCATGTAGGCTCGTCAGGACCGCACCACCACGCACAGCAGGCAGAGCGCCGCACATTGTGCCTCTTCAAGCGCTCTCTGCCAGACCCCAGGGGGAGGGAGCGCATCAATGCCCCTCACTGATCATCACCCGATCACTGCCCGGTCACCCTCAAGCCCTCTTGCGGGGCTCCTGGATCCACTCCTGGAGCCCGCTCTTTCCGTAATTGGAGCTGGGTTTGCGGCATCTCTGTTAACAGCTGCAGGCACTCCAGGGTCACTGCAGCTGCCCCCCAGATCCCCCACCAAGGCCTTCTTTGTTGTACTTGGGGATCCCAGCTCAATGAAATCCCTGATGGCACTTCATCCGGATGCACGTAGACCCTCTCGATGGGTAAAGGTAGTATGCTTGAGACATATATTTCAGGACTAATGCTCAAATGCGAGTGGATTACTATTAAACACATCAGTTGCTGGCAATTCAGGCATGTTGGCAGGGGTACCCCAACACAATACAGGCCTTTAAAATGCAGACTGTTTGTGTCCAATGCATATTAACAGATTTAATTAAAAAAAATATATATATATATGTTAGTCTAGTTAAAGGGATCTTTACCTCTTTCCCTCGCTCAGTGCTTTTGAAGAGTTATCTTAGAAGTACTCTGGTATCAATCAGCAGTGTTGTGAATCAGAAAGTGGACCATATTCGTCAACTGCCTCACAGCATCACAGCACTGCTCTCCTTTTCTTCCTTTCCTTTGCGACCACCTCAAACTATAGTTCCACCTTAAAACCCTGCTGATATTACCTTCACCCTTACAGACTAACCTGCTGCATCTGTGGAATGCTACTCCCCCACATCCCCCTGTCACCTTCAGCACGCCCTACTCTCCCTCTTGCTCCCCCTCAGGATGACCAGATTCTCCTTCTGCTACTGCGCAGTGCACGTACACGGCGACATGCTTCGAAATAGAGAAAGGCAACATGTTCTAGACGTGGCAGCATAGGGAAAGGTGAATGATGCTAGTGGCAGTAGACTGAATGCATATGAAAAGGAGGCAGAAAGAAAGAGTGTCTTCCGTCTCAGTGCCACAATGGGTGTGTGACATAATGAGCCTTTCTGGAGGGGGGCTGCCGAGATAATGATAAAGTCCAACTGCTGGTTCAGGATGCAGAAATAAGAAGCAAGAAGTGTGTCAGGAAGTCACCAAGTGGGGTGGCAGTATTTGATTTTAATTTTCCATCTCCGACAGTCATGATGTTGGCCTTGCACATGACAAGTTCTTGATCCTAACTCTGAACACTTTGGAGATGATGCTCCTTCTGGAGTGGAATGAAGTGAATAGGTAAAATGCATGCATCGAATTTGTATGCATGATTTTTACTCTACATTCCATTCATTTTCATGGCGGAGAGGGGGCATGGAACGAAATTAGCATTGTCAGCACCAACATCGACGCCATCATACACATGCACAGACATGTGCACCAGCATTGCAATTTCATGGTTGCATACATGTTTTGTATTCCTCTGGAACTCGGGTGCTTTCTACAGACCCTAAAAGCAAGCATATTTGATTGCAATCAATTTTAAACACCTTTTGTCATACGCAATATCAGGTAGAATTTACTCAATGTGCACTACGAAGTGAAAAGAAATGTTATAAAGGTGATCACCCAGGAATTTGCACCTTTGTTTTGTAGTTTGTAGTGCAAAATGAATAAAGTGCCTACAGGGGACATGTTTGCACGTATACATGTAACCTCGACCTATAAAATTAGGCCTTTTGTTCAGGAATGTTAGAACATTAGCGGAATGACTTGTTTTTTATACGATGAAGGGCCATGCACCTTCCAGGGTAGAGCAAAGAGCATGCATAAAATGCATTTGTAAAAATGTTACGCATGCTTCTTACTCTTTCCCCCATTTTCATTCATTTGCATGGCAGAGAGGGGGTATGAAATGTAATTCTCGTTTATGCCACCCCTCTACCCTCTGCCATGCAAACGTGCCAGTTACGCCAGTATGAAATTTTGATGCTGGGTAAATGCTTTATACTCTTATGGAGACCGACTGCTTTTTACACCAGGTAAAAGCAGGCAAATTCCACGGGAATACATTGTAAACGTTGCTTGCCAAAGCATTGTAAACATGCAATGCATGTTTACTATTTTGATGCCCTTTTGAAGTCACTTTAAGGCTTTGGTTGCCTAAGGTGCCCGCCTCCTCTCATGGTGACAGAAATCATTTCAATGAGTAGCAACTGTTGTCTGCCACAGTATCATGCAATCGACTGATTTCAGAGACTCCATGTGTACCCAGTGGTGCCAGAATCGTGACAGTGTGGCCAGAGACACAAGGAGAAGAGCAGTTGCTCAGTCCTGTGGCGAGCTGCAAGAGGTGTCCCTGACCAGGCGTGTATAAAACAGAATGATAGAGTGGGAGATGATCTGGCGCGGGAGCGGGTGCAACATAGATCAGAGGTCTGAAGCATGACACAATAAAACTTGGTTCCTAGAGAATTTGGCCCTGATCTAAAGGAACTGCTCTTCCAACTGACCTGGTGTTAATCGCTAAAGAGAGGTGGCCATCTTGGGACTGGCAGCTGAGAGAACCTTCATCACTTTACCACGAGGGCACACAACATGTGATGGTATTCACTGATAATCCATCAGGTTGCATTCTTTATAGTGAAATGGTAAGAACTTGGAAATTAATGGATGCCATGCCTCTGAGGCAATAGTGCAGCACATTTTGGGCCTATGGCCTTTGGCACTATCTTGCCTTTGACACTATCCTCCACCAGATTGTGCTTGAGCACCCTCAGTTCACAGGCAACACCCAGGAGGACACTGTCAGAACTGGCTCCCCTTTTCCCTAAAAACCTGTTCAAAATGATCGCGCTCTCCCTTTTTCCAGCCATTAGCCCCATCACCTTCCGTGACCTTTAGAAATCGCCTTTAACCCTGCTAATCTTCCACTTCGAGTTCCAATCTTTGACTAATATCAACTACTATATTTGCTTTAGCTATAAAAAGTGTGTCGATAATATTCTGATGTTACTCTGGATGGACGGGAAATAATATAAAGCAGATGCCCCACTCACCCGCACTCTCCAGGAAATGCAATACACACACACAAAACGGGACCCATTCTAAGCAGAGATTATGATGCTTAGTGAAGGCCATCAAATTCTTCATAAACTGCTGTGTTTCTCTCAAAACCCAAGCACCATCATCAGTTCATACTTGTACCAGCTTAAAGGAATGTACTGTATCTTCCTCTTCCTCTCCCAGTACAGGTAGAAGAACAGCTTCTTTTAAAAAAAAATACTTTATTTTAGTGAAGGGCAGAACACACATCCTTAGAGACAATGATCGACAATATTGCAGTATTTACATCATTCTAGGGTTATACTACCCGCATATGTAGGCATGGTGCGACCAACATATCTTAACACATTTGCTCTCTGCATGGTTGTCATTGAACAGTTCTTCGTTTACTTCAGTAATCTCGGAATGGCTCCCATATGTCCTTAGGTCTGCAGCTCGATGTAACAAGTGAAACCTAGGCCTCTTCACACTCATTAACATATGTCATTTCTCTGACCCACATACCAATGTCAGCAGCGGTTCCAGAATTCCACTTAAGCAATATGCATTTTTTGACCACTAAGCATCCAAGGTTAAAGAGGCGTCTCAATTTAAAAGTTATCTTTCCTATATCTCCAAATATGTATTTTGGGAGTGACAGAGAAGGGGGCACACCTGTGAATTCCTGTAAACGATTAGAAACCTCCTGGCAAAATTGGGCTACCCGAGGGCAGTTCCAATGCATATGATGTGAATTGGCTACATCTGCGTTGAACTTAATACAGCTGCTGTTCTATTGAGTATCTTAAATTGAATGAGTCTGTGTCTAGCAATGAGGGATACCTCCTTAGTTAGGTGACACCACCAGATCCACTGAGTATCGTCCAACGGAGTACCTAAATCTGTTTCCCATTTTTCTTTGGCTTTCTGGGGTTGCTTCAGTGCTTCTTGGTATTTCTTATATAATCTAGAGACCAGCCCTCTAGGGTTCCCGCCTGTTACCACCGTCCCCAGTAGCTTACACTCAGGTTCGTTGAGAAATGTTTGCCAGCACCCCCTGATTGCTGCTCTTATTCTATAACATTGAAGAGTTTATTCTATAATATTGCAATATATATTTTAAAGGAACCAATGCCCAGTTTTTCAGAGAGGTCTGCATGTGTGACAAGGGATCCCTCTGGGAATAGATCATGTAATGTCAAAGTGTTATCAGGATCCCACCCCCTCTGAATAGTCTTATCATAAGTCGGGGGGAGTCATGGACTATTCCAGAGCAAGATTGACCCAATGTAGGGCTTGGTGGTGTCCACAGCCGTGCAAACCGGATCAAATGTGCAAGTGTCCGTGTGTTGATTGGCCAAAACTATTGTGCGTAGGCTAGCTGGGGAATATTCTTCCAAACCCGTGTGTAGTGGTCGATCATGTGGGGAATACCAGTACCTGGCGTACTGTGCTTGCGCAACTTCATAGTACAACTCGAAGTCCGGGGCTTAAAGCCCCCCCTGTTCATTTGGTCTGGTCATGGCTTTCCAACCCATCTGCAGTGTTCCAGCATCCCATATGAACCTCAGACCCAGTGACCGCAGTTTATCAAAGAATGGGCGCCCCGGCCAAGTAGGTATATTAGTGAAGTAGTTTAATAGTTTGGGGACCACAATCATTTTTAAAAGGGACAGCCTACCGCATAGTGAGATTGAAAGCCTAGCCCACAAATTCACTTTGTCTGCCAGTATTTTCATATACTTTTCGTGGTTTTCAATTAATAATGAGTGGTGTTGGCGTGTCACCATTATGCCCAAGTACTTAATTTTATCCTGGACTCATCTAAGTCCTGCCAGATCTGGTGGGGGAATGGTGGCTTCATTTAAAGGAAACAGCTCAGATTTGGCTTCATTAATATGGTATCCCAAATAGATAGCGAATTTGCGGACCTTGTGCAAGATTGGGGCGAGGTTTGTAGCTGCGTTTCCTATATATAGTAACGAATCATCAGCATAGAGTGATATAATGTGAGTTGGTCCGGTCATGCGTAAGCCTCGATGTATATGTTTGAGGCGCATGATGCACGCTAGAGGTTCTATGGTGAGTGCAAACAATAACGGGGATAGCGGGCAACCTTGTCTCATGCCACGTCCAAGCAGGACCCTAGCAGCTGGAGAGGCATACAACAAGCGAATGCATTGAACAAAGAAATCTCCCAGCCCCATACGCCGTAATACTGAGAACGGGAATTGCCAAGAGACCGAATCGAAAGCTTTCTCCGCGTCCAGTGAGGCCACCACCGCTTGTGCATTCGGGTTGAGTTGTGAGATAAAGTCATTGCAAATTAAATGCTGTCGACCGCCTGGGAATAAACCCTGACTGATCAGAGTGCTCTAGCCTTGTCATGTGTGGAAGGAGTCTAGTGGCCAGTAGTTTGGCAAATATCTTTGTGTCTTAGTTAATTAGGGACAATGGTCTATATGAGCCCATGTTGGCAGCATGCTTATTAGGTTTCAGTAGTACTGTAATCACTGTTTCCGAGAGGGAAGGGGGAAGTCTGCCAGTATGAAGCGACTCCTCCTATATGCGCAGTAAGTTGGGAGCAAGTGTGGAGCTCAGTTCTTTGTTTGGTTTCATGCCTAGACCGTTGGGGCTGGGAGCCTTGCCAGAGGAAAGCAATTTAAAGGCTTCAATTATCTCATCAGTGGTTAATGGCCAGTCGGGCCTCCACTGAGAGCATCGTAAGCAGTATCTCATCTAAGTATGCCTCGAGTTCTATGGATGAGCAGTCGTCTGATTTGGAATATAAGGTTTCATAGAACCTAAAGAATTTGTTATTCATTGCTTCAGGGGTATTCAGGGTAGTTCCGGTAGAACTAAGAATTCCAGTAATGTGTTGCCCGCTGATCTCATTTTTGACCACGTGCACCAGTTGGCGTCACGGTTTATCTGCCTCGCCAAGCCTTCTCGCGCATAAAGGATAATAGAGCAGTTGAACCTCCCTGTCGGCAAGTTCCCTGAACTTCAAAAGATTCCCTTTGATGCAACCAAGAAGTGCTCGATCTTTTGTGTTACCATATTCTACTTCCAGTTTTTTAAGATCAGTTTCCACCCTTCCCATTTCACGCCTAGTTTCCTTTAATGCCCCCGAAGCCATGGAGATGACCACCCCCTTAATGCATACTTTGAAGGCTTCCCAGACCGCGCCGTGTTGCCGCACAGTCCCGTCATTCCTTTGAAAAATTCCACCGCCCACTGTGCAGCTCCTCATGGAAAACTGGGTCTGCCAGGCATGTAGGGGGCATTTGCCAAAGTGGACATGGTGTGGCGTGTCCGCTCCATTTCAGTGTCAAAATGATGGGGAAATGATCTGAAATTGTGTGGGGCAGAATCCTAACTCTTCTACCTCTGACATGAATGAGGTGGGAATTAGCCAGTAATCTATTCTCGTGTGTGCATCATGAACTGTTGAGTAGAATGTGTATTCACGCGTGGTTGGGTTACGCACTCGGCATGCATCCATCAAGCCGAGGTGCATTGACACATTTAACAGCATCCGGCCCTCGTTGGTCAGGTCCTGCTGTGAAGCCCTCAATCTGTCCATGACACAATCTAATATCAGGTTTTAGTCCCACCAGATAACGTGTGAGTGGCGATTCCCCAGTAGGATATCTAATATCTGGCTATAGAACTGAGGATCATCAACGTTAGGGCCATAAATATTTACCAGAGCAGTGGTGACACCTGCAAGTTCACCCCATAGAATGACATATCTGCCCCGTGGGTCAATGCTACGCTTGGTCTCTTGGAATGGTATGGATATATGTATTAGTGTCAAAACTCCCTGTGGCAGTGACGAGTATTTGGTGTAACAGCGCTGTGGGCCCCATGCCTTAGCAAATGAGTAATAAAGGCCCCCATGGCGTGCGTCTCCTGTAGCATCATAACTTTAGGAGCCTGCCTGTTCATGTATGCAGTGACCTTTCACGCCTTAATAGGGTGGTTGAGCCCTTGGATGTTCCACGACATAAATGTAATATCAGTTTCTACCATGCCTGGAGTATGCACAGTTGAGGCCCACTCATTACCGGGCTAACCCCAGGATGTGACCATATTATGTACTCAAGGAGCAGTCTGCACTGTTTTTTAATTCAAACATATCAACTTTAAACAATGAACCTACAAGGTCTAAACATTTGCAATTGCAATCAACCTCATCCCTTCTCCCCACCTACATCATCATCCTCAACTTGACGATGGAACCCACATTACAAAGCAATATTTTGATCACTCTTCGGGTGCACTGTGTGCAGTCCATGGAGCTGTTCAGATGGCTGCTTTCCTGCCACCAGCCACGTGACTTGAATTACCTGTGCCCATAGTCATTTTGCATTGAGGGCCTATCCAACCAGATGGGGTCAGTCGTTGTCCATGTTGTTTGGATCGGTGTTGCCTGCAGGGGAGCCGCCATTGTGATCTCTTCTCAGTAGTAGTATAGAGATCTTGGATTCAATGTACGTTGTTGCTTCATCAGGAGCCCTAAAGAACTGAGCCCTTCCTCTGTGCTGTATGCGCAGCTTCGCTGGGTATAGCAGCGCATATTGGACTTGACTGATTCCAAGTAGACTTTAACGTGCACCAGCTTTAAATTCTTAATATGCTAGGAAAACCCAGTAGTGCATCCTCCTCTGCACTTTATATGCACAACCTTAGTCTTTGCAAGGCTGATCTTCAGGCGATTCTCATCTGCAAACTGGACAAGGTTATCAATAGCTCTTTGAAGACCAAGAGGAGTATGGTCAAGTAGAACAGTGTTGTCCACGTAAGTGATCCACTGTAATGCTACCCCTACAATACGAGGTGGAAAATTCTGTGTCGTACCTACTTTCTCCTCCATGTCAGCCACATAGAGGTGAAACAACAGGGGTGCATGTACGCACCCCTATTTCAAGCCCCTATTGGTAGGCATGGTGGAGGAGATGTCACCATCTTGAGAAAGGCGAACCGTAACTGTTTATCAGTATATAGGGCCCTGACAAAATACAACAAATATTTATCAATACCTCAACTTTGTAGTTTTGACCAGAAAATATGACGGTCGACACAATCAAATGCCGTCAAATAATCGACAAAACATATGAATAGGTCACCATCTGCCCCACTTAAGACACCGGCGGCCAGCAAGTGAAGGACCCATATAGCCTGTATCGTAGAAAAGCCCTTTCTAAATCCTAGCTGTTGGGGTTTTAGCAGATATTTATCACTAACCCATTTATTCAATAATTGCAGCAAAAGGATTGCAAAAACTTTACTGCTAGAAACTAGCATAGCTAGTAATCCATAGTTGTTAGGGTCTGTGTGGCAGCCACTTTTGTGTATTGGACTCAATGTTGAGTTGAGCCAACTACTAAGGAGCACGCCTGTTGTACATATCTTATTATACATTTCATGCAGTACTCTAGCCCAAAATTGAGGATTGGACATCAACACAACATTGGTTAACCTGTCCGGTCCTTGGGCCCTGGATGGTTTTAATCTTGCCAAAATGTCAAGTATGTCACCTATTTCTATATTCAAAATTGGGCCACTCCAATTACCAAAGTACGATTTGCATTCTGCAGTGCTTTGATCCCAATAGGGTCCATTTACATGACCTTCCAGGCTTCTTCTGTTATAACACAAATTTCCTCCGGAGCCATTGGAGCCAGATAAGTCCGATATAAGTGGCAGAATTTCCAAGAGTCATTTGTGCGCATCAATCTGTAGACCATTTTCCAATTTGCTGATGCAAAACTGGCTTTGTGGCCACGCAACCAGTTCTTATGTTTAGAGGATAATATCCCAATCTTGATTTTTTGTTCTTGGTGATTCAGGTGCTTATCTCTCTTAACAGCCTTCACCTTCATGCGTAACAAACGCTTTTCAATTTGAATCCGGCAGTCCAAAATTCTGGGGTTTTCCTTACCTTGCACAGTCACAGTCATCTTCCCTGCCATATAAAGGCAAGGCTTAATAAGGGCACATAGTGCCCCCAAATCATATTTACAGTGATGTAATATTTCTTTCGGGGAGCAAAATATCTGCACAATATACTCGTTGGCCCATTTCTTAAGTTATCCTTAGACCATATGAATCTATTTCCCTGGACATTAACTGACACCTTGCCTAAGTGAACTGAACCTTCCTGTTCTTCTGTACATTCACATGTAAGGTAACTTTCATCATTGCATGATCACTAACTGGGGTAAACACAGTTTCATATTTTAGTGCATTATAATGCGCAGTGTCCGTAAGGAATATACTGTCCAAGCATGAAGGGCTATGTCCATTAGTCCGAGTAACCACTTCCAATAGAGTTTCATTCTTACTGGGCAGCAATGGTAGTAGGCTAAATTCCAGTAATACTTCCGATCACCTTTGGCCCTTTAATATGAGAGCATGTGCATGCTCCGTGAGCAAGCTCCATTGAACCTCTGTTATGGTATCACTAACCAAATTAATACATTGTGCATTGAAATCACCAGATATAATCGTGCTCCCAATGGGATGCTTTAACTTCCATGTTGACAGTGTCTTTATCACCCATTTCAACAATGGGGTGGTGTGTGTGCTGTCCAGGGGATCATATACATTTAATAATAAAGTACAACTATTTCCATCATGAAAGTTCTTAGCTTCAACTTCCAAACCGTTGACACACGATGTTCCAATATTGTACCCTACTGACACTTAACCTTGTTTGAGGATTATACATAAACCACCCTTAGGTCACCCCATATGGGCTGTGATTGCTGTTTGAAAAAATATTTGATAACCATCCATTGAGAAGGTCGACATCAAACAAGTTTCTTGTAGCATACATATTTCAGATGTAACAAGGGCTGCGTAGCCAATAGGTTAAGTGGTGAACGATTTATATCCCTTTTTATTCCAAGATAGGAGAAGAACCAAATAAAGGCCAGCCGATGGTCAATATCATCGCTCTACAGCCAAGGACACCCAAGGCTTCTTAAACAAAGTTGGTTGTGTTGATTTAATATTGTCCTAAAAGACTCAACCTCTTTTTGGGCCAAACAGATTTTTTTGCTGCATTTCCCTCCATGGTATACACAAGGGTCTTGAAGCGTTCCTCTTTCAGTGTGCCATGATATAGTTGCGTGCAGTAGCCCATGGTATACATCTCATCAACAAATTTCATCAGCCTTTCCTCCACCACACAATTGACAACCTTTACCACTACCCAATTAAATTAGCAGTGGTAACCGGGTAATTCAACCCTTTCAATATCTCGCAAAGTAAAAACAGACAACTCCTCAATTTGTTGAAACAATGTTATCAAATTTCCTTTTTAAAAAAAATAGGCTATGGCTGGTGGGCTCAATTTCCTCAATACAAATGCAATGTGGATAATATGCAAATTTAGCATGCTGTCGATTATAACCTTGAGTCCCCACAATTGCACAATATTCCAGCAAGCCTTCTGTGAGGCCTAGTTGGTCCTCAACTATCCTTGTCTTTGGGTAAGGGCTTAAATAAGCCCATTATTGGCAGATGACTTAAAATTTGGCTTTTATGGCCCGATTTCAGTTGGCATCTGGGCGGGGTCACTAAACATGGTCGATCTACATTGAGTACCCATATCAGATTTGGTCTGTTATGCTCTAATGACTTGTGCTTTGGACCTTTGTGTGAATGGGTTTATGCATTTCACTACAGGACCTGCAGACACACTCTCTTTGGGAAATTGTAGCCATTTATCTAGGGTACCCGTTAGTCGCTTAGGCTGTTTGTTTTTGACTGTGGTGTTCTGGGAATTGGTTTGCTTAGTCTTCATTGATGAGTCATTCATGTTTGCATTAGAGAAAGCCACCAGAGCAGATGCATTTTAGGGTGCTTTCACAGTCACTATGATTAGGCCGTTGTTTAGTTCTATTTCTTTTTTTTGCGTTTCTGTGTTGTTTTCAAATTATTATTAATCTGCGAGCTGGGGACGCTTTTATAGCTGGCTGCTCCTGCATAAGCTTCCTTTGATCTGTGTCCTCAAATGACAGTGGATGATCAGAAATGGAAAAGCGTAGTGTCTATTATACTAAGCTCAGTTGATGAATCAGCATCCAGCTCTTCCATATAATCAGCTTCTAATTTTTCTTTTGTCTGACCCTAGTCCTCGACACTATTCACCAAAATCACATCCACTACCCTGGCCAGAATCCTTTTTATCGCCCTCTGCTCACTAGCCAATGTGGAACATAACCCAAAGAGGGCGCCCATTGTAACAGCGATTGTTTTCAAGCTTAAATGTAGAGTCATTAAAGTTGGCCTCATCTTCAATCGTACTTTTTGAAGTGTCTAGACTTGAGTCTAACTCAGTGGATAAGTGTGTATTCACAATTAATTTTAAACATTTTTTTATTAGCAATAGGTTAAAAAATCAAACCTTACAGATTTAAAAAAGTCAACATAAAAAGAGAAAAATAAAAAAACATGAGACTAAACAAAAACCCCAAAAAACAAGAAGAAAATATTGAATTCAGGAGGGACAAAACATAAACAAGAATAGTCAGTGCAAAGAAATACATGACATTTCATAAAATCAAAAACAATTCAAAATCATTTGCAAATAAGTCATCCAGTTAAAATGATGAATATTCAGTAAACAATAAACCACTTGCTTTTTTTTTTTGCCACAAAGACTTTCCCAACCCTCTCGCAGGGCAAAATCCCACCGGAAGCTATTTCTTAACTGCCATTCGTTCGAATACTTCTTTCAAAAAGGCTAGCAGAGCCATAGTCAAGGAAATTTGAAAGCTTGACATCAGCTTTCCCCACCAATAATCGGCAGACATAGTTGAAAAGTCGGTGAAGAACTTCGCCAACCATTTCAACCGGAGTTCTCTTGCCCCCAGGCAGGAACGGGTAAGGTGTATTAATCATTCTCTATTACCTTCACAGAGCCTACATTGGTAGTCCCGTACAGCTGCCGGCTTCAGACTCTCTATGACTTCCTTAGTAGGGAACACATTCAATCTCACCCGCAGAAAATTGGCCCCCTTATGCCTGCATGGATATTTTGCTAGAGATTGAGTCAGTGAGCCCCTTGCTCTGATGTCCTTAAAGTTGTTCCCATAGAGCTTTGAATTGGCCCTTTTATCAAGAGCTTGAATCCAATTAAGTTCTTACAACTTTCTCTTAATTCTCGCTGGGTGTGACCATAATGACTCCTCATATTCGCCTAAAACACCCAGAGTGTCTTTACAAAGTGAACTCCAACTGTAGAGGAGAGCCTCAGTGGGCATTAACATTGCTAAGCCAATTGCTACAAGACCTCCTTCCAACGTTCCAGCGCAACATTTCCGGTAAAGTGAAAGAGTTTTCCGAATCGTGAATGAGTAGAGGGAATTCAACCCGAATTCTACCCTATTCACAATTCTTTCGAGGTCCAATGTTATGGACAGGCTAGAGGGTGGCAAAGATTTTGAGGTTTTGATGTTGGGAGCTTTTCCTGATAAAGATGCTCATCTTAAATTCAAGCACATGTTTAGTAGCAAGTTATTAATGTCAATGTTAAGCATAGTGTTAGGTGATCTTGTTACTACGGAAGAGCAACCAGGTCTTGCTATGGCAAGAGTTGGGGAAAAAAGTGTGATCTTCTCTTGCTCCTGTGGCAGGCCGTCTAATGGCCGTATTGGCCTAGCGCACTGCAAGCTTTCAGGCTTCTTAATATGTTCAGGAACCAAAGTCAGTGGTGCAAGGGGGCTATCCCATCTCTCTTCACACAGTGTTTAGTCATTGGCGCTAATGTTCATCCTCTCTAAAATGGGCTCAGTCACCCCCTGCATAGGGTGTGATTTCAGAATATCCAGGCTTCTTTTACCAACAGTCCTGCGGGCAACCCCTTGGCTACGCAAAGAATATACACAAGGGGGCGGCGATTTAGTAGACATCCTCTTGCTGCATAGTCCTTCCCTTTTTGACATTAATCTAAATGTTACTTGTGTGAAGTCGATATTTTATGTAGACAACAGAGGCCAACCATCCCTCAGGTACCAAAGAGCCACCACCACCACCCAGTCAAAGGTTGCAGCCAAACCATAAGCTGCAGGGACTATCGGGCAAAGTACAATTCAGACTATTTACTCCATTTTCTGGTCACAGACCAGTCACTGAGCCAGTGACTAATTAGTGGAGCTTAGCCATTTAATAGTCTTACCCCTAATCAGGGTTCAAGCAGTAATCTTACTGATGAGGGTGAAACACAGGGCGAGGGCCAACACAAGTAATTGCAATTGAGTGCTTGATTATATTATAATGAAACTGCAGTGGAAGTCGAATGAGCTGACAGTGTATTGGTTCAGCACATGCTCTTGTCTGAAAGGGAAAGTGCAGCAAACATATATGCACTTAAGCAAGCACACGTAGCAAACACTATCATGCAGCCGCAGCCCACATCTGACTATGAGCTGCTATACACTGCAAAACACATCAGGGGTAAATCAGATATGACAAGATATAACAAATATATGTCAGATGAATCAGGTGTATCAAGCTGCTCCCCAAGGAAGAAAAAAGATGGGGCAGCTTCTGACACAGATGTTCACACTTCTGCGCAACTACAAACTTCACACCACGGTGGTAGCTCCAGCCAAACTCACATGTCACAGCTTCCAGAGTATTAAAAGTGGCCTGCTTCCCGCCTCCAAGCTACAGACCGCCACAGGCCACAGATGAAATAGGCTACAGTCAAAGCAAATCGATGCAAAATGGCAGCCCAGCAAAGATGATGGAGTCATGGTAAAATCACGCAAGGCCGGCAAAGGCGATGGGAAAAATAATGGGAAAAATAATGGGAAAATCACGCAGAGACAGCAGTGCAGCGTTGGAACATCGAGAAACGTGCAAGCCGGTGGCTAGCCATTGGCTAGGGAAAAGGACCCAGAGAAAGGCCAAGCTGCACCGCACAACGCACACCAACGGCCGGTTTCCAACGTTCCCTGTGTTCCGACTCTGTGTGGCTCGACTATGGCAACTGCTTCTACCTGGGTCTCCAAACAAAAAACATCCAAAACACCTCCAACATATCCAAAATGCAGCACCAAGCTTTCCTCTGTGTCTTGCCTGCAAGATCCCCTCTCACCAAATCTGAATGCTCTTCATTGGAGGTCTACTGCAAGAAGAAAAACATTCATGGCCTGTGCTCTGAACTCCTAACCTCCAAATGTATACCTCACATACCCACAAACTACTGCACGTAATAGATGTAAGACTCTTTTGCAACTCTAACATCAGAAAGAATTAATTTAAAAAAACAGACCCGTATAGTATCTTGCTGCTAATTCATTAACTCACTACCAACCAGAATTTGCCTTGATCCCAATAAAGAATGCAAAGGAAGTGCAGGTTCTTCCAAAACAAATCCATGCTGCACCTCCAGACCACCCAACCCGTCTTCTTCCCAGTAATTTTGTGCTCATGTTCTGGGCTACCCACCATATGACGCTATGACCTGGCCAGGGCTGTCTCAAAGTCCTTGCTGTTGTCTGATGTTCTTTCTCTTGATGGACGCTCTCTGTTGTAATGGTCCTTTGGCAGACAGTTCTTTTTTATAGGCAGGCAGCAAGTCTGTGGGGAACTCAAACTCTTTACTTGGGCTGGGCTGCTATGTCAAGAGGTAGTCTGGCAATTCTCAGCATCGTGGCAGAGCCCATTCAATAAATGTAGCCATGCTACGCATGCCATATGCAGCCCAGCAATGACTGCAGCAGTATGCAGGACCCCGCTACACTCCTCAACCCGGGTGTCATGCACCCACGCGAACTCTGATCCCTCGGACAGACACCTGGCAGCTTTATCAGCGTTGGAGCCAGCCTCGGTGGGTCATGCGGGGCTGGAGATACAAATCATTCCCTCCTTACCTGCGGGATGGCGCACTCAATTCCTCAGTCTTGGCCCAACGGGTTCCACTGTCTCTGTGCAGGCTGGTCGGATCCGTCACGCAAAAATGCAATGCATGTTTAATATTTTGATGCCCTTTTGGAGTCACTTTAAGGCTTTGTATGCCTAAAGGTGCCCGCCTCCTCTCATGGTGACCGAAATCAATGAGATGAGTAGCAACTACTGCCATGGTGTGATGCATCCGACTGATTTCAGAGAGTGCATGTGTACCCAATGGTGCCAGAATCGTGACAGTGTAAACGGAGACATACGGAGAAGAGCAGTTGCTCAGTGTTGTGGCCCGCTGGAAGAGGTGTCCCTGAACAGGCGAGTATAAAACAGAATGATAGAGTGGGAGGTGATCTGCCGCAGGAGCAGGTGCAACATAGCGCAGAGGCCAGAAGAGCAATACAGTAGAATTTGGTTCCTATAGAGTTCGGCCCTGCTCTGAAAGCACTGATTTTCCTGCTGACCCGGTGGTAATTGCTAAAAAGAGGTGGCCATCTTGGGACTGGCAGCTGAGAGAACCATCATCACTTTACCACAATGAGTAGAGAGCACACAACATGTGATGGTACTCGGTGATAATCCATCAGGCTGCACTCTTTATAGTGAAATGATAAGAACTTGGAAATTAATGGATGTCCTACTTCTGAGACAATAGTGCAGCACCTTTTCGGCCTATTACCTTTGGCACTATACTGCCTTTGGCACTATCCTCCACCAGATTGTTTATTGTATATTTTTAAAGAACTCTTTTTAAATATTTTACAAAGGACTCTTTATATTTTCTAATATTAGTAATGCAGTTGCTTAGGTTTTACATTAGTTTTATTTCGTGTCTTGTGTTTCCCCTTTTTTATACACAATCTTATAAAATCCTTGCTGGTGTACAAGAAGAAAAAAGTATATATAAGTAAATAACAACTAAAGAATCGTGCACCCCCATTCCTTTGTCTGCCTTTCCTTTTGTGTAAATTATTTTAACCCATTGTCCTTCTCCTTAAGGGTATTTGGGGGAAATCCATCTTGCCCTAGCCTTTGGCGTCCATCCCTTGTCCATGCCACAGCGAGGCTCACCAGGGTGATCTCAAACCCAATTCAACAGGGTTTGGAGACAGGTAAGAGGTGGGTCAAGTAGTAAGTTAAGGCATAAAAAGTGTATTTGGTGCACATCTACACTTGCCTCCAAAAAGTTACATGGTACGATCCCCCCACTACACATGCCTCAGGCATCATAGTCCACAAGTTACTAACAGTGATGCCCGGGGAGGGGTTTGATTGGGCATGCTCACCTAGAGATTCTGATTCACAGGCCACATAAGGTATTGTGGAGCCAATCTAGCCCCTATGGAAGCTGTGGGTAAGATGCTGATATGTCATACAATGGAAATTGAAGCTTTGTAGAATGTTACTTGTAGGGAATATGCCAGGTGCTTGCCTCATATCATAAGCATATTGTTTTAATGTCTGTCATGAAGGTGAGTGCCCAGTGGTAGCATTGACTACTGGATCCATATGGCTTTTCTTCTTTTAGGTGTCCATGAGTTGTAGAACATGACTGTTCCGTGGCTTGCATGGGGAAAGTTGCAGTAGAGATATGAACACCATACAACTATGATATATCATGCATTTCCTACTACTCAAGCTCTCCAACATGTGGGTGTAGGTCTCCTTGAGAGAACACACTTCAGGTTTATACTTTACAGCAAGATTACACCCCCTTTGGTAATCCTTGCTATAAAGGGCATGTCTCCTGCTTTACCACCTCCAGCTGTTACTACTTTGGCTTCACTGTAGACATGTAATTGTTTGCCCCTGCACAGATCTAAAAATGTGTGCTTTTTTGACTTGTGTGTTCTTCAGCCTGGCGCTACCTGAATACATGTATCTCTTGTTCACCCATTTCAAGGACTGTCATGTAGAAGAAATGTCTGGAGAGTGATATTGAACATGTTGGTGTGGGATTTGTGTTAGTCTGGGATAGAAGAATTCATGACAGGGTCTCTCGATAATGATTAATTGTCTTGTGGCAGCCTTAATAGTGACATTTCTACTATAGTGCCATGTGACACGACAACCACTGTCTGGGGGCAACTGTGAGCTATACCCTTCACCCGATGTGCTAGGTTAGACATTTTGCCCTCAAGCCAAATGAAAAGTTGTAGTAGGTGTAGTACTGGACAGGTTTGCATCCCTAAACCCAGTAACCGTGTAAAAGGTCCTGTGCCACTTTCACCTTATATGTCCTTATTTGTGGCTGAATAGTGATCCCAGCAAATCACTTTGGAAACGCAGTAGAGTATACACCAGAGTTCCAGCTCTGCCTATAGCAGCCCAATCCCTCCCCAACTCAAGGAAGAAGATAACACAACTCCTAAGTTATTACACGTAGTAGCATCTACAACTGCTTTCTTTCCAAGTCCCAGTAGAAGTTGTGAATTAGGTTTTTCATGGACACAAGCACTTTGGTGTTGTTAATGTTTACCAAGGGGTGGTTTCTTTCGGTACAACGTCCTTTCATCGACACAGGTTTTTACAACGGGTGTTTTTACGCTGCGTTTTTGCATTTTGAGGGGGGAGGTGGGAAAGGGCATATAAAGGGTTGAGGGGATCAGGAATAACCAAAAATAGATTGAAGATGGGTCTTGGGGGGAGAACCCCGCAAAAATAATAAAAAATCTATTCAATGAGCGTTTTCAGCAAAAACTCAGCGTAAACACGCCTGTCGTAAAAATGGGTGTCTATGAAATGAACTTTCACGCTTCTTTGGAGGTCCGGGGTGGTCAAAAGCGAGTAAAGCAAAACCAGGCAGGCCAAAATACCCAGTGTCACATTCATCCCATGCACTATGTCATACATTATTAAGTGCAACATTTGGCCAAAAGGCATCGAAATCATAGAAAGCAGCAAGAGAAATGAGAGGTTCAATGGGGTACCTTGTGGACTTAAATTAATTCTTCAATAAAGGGTTTTTTAAAGGGTGGGAATTAACAGCACCGAAAAGGCTCTGCTATTTAAATGGCTAGAGACCACAGAAGGAATCAACAGATAACGACGACAGTCCTAGGCAGCATGATCCAGTAGAGTTTGTCAGCTAGAAAGGTAGACTTTTTGCTTGTGGAAAAAGCACAAGGCCTTAGTTTACTCAATGGGTAATCAATGCAGAAATCAGATCACCAAAGAGTCATGACACACAGGGTGAGTTTCCTCATAGCACTAGAATGTTGGCAGGATATTGTCAGAAAGGGGTCAGCAGAGGGCCTAAACTGCTGTAACAGGCATGAGGTTTCTATCCTGCATCAATGTTCTGTGTCCCTTTTCAGTTTGATGTTGCATTCAGCTGACGCGAGCGAGTGGAAAAGCCTGCTCCTCAAGTAAGCGTCCAAGGAGTAGAACAGGGCAATATGGCTATTAGAACTCCAGGTCAAACATCTGTTGTGCTAAGGTACATTATTTGAGAAAAAAAACTTCAAGAAATAATTCTGCTATGGAAATGGCTGCTGCGGTTCCAAACGGAGCCCCTCTTCCACGTCCATAGCTAATGGAGCGGTTTTGATAGTGGAGTGGATTTAGCAGATATGGCCACAGCGGCGATGGTGGTGAGATTCTAAGAAGAGTGGGGGCTGTGGCAATGCAGGGCAAGGCTTTGGGTCCAGTGAACAAGGGCCTTGTGGGGGCTGGCAGGTAACGGCAACCCAAGTAAGTAGAGGCTGGCCAGCAGGATCAAATGCCGGTTTAGATCAATAAATAAAGTCTGTGCCATGGCAATCCTGAGTAGCCAATATTCAACTTTGCAGACCCTCCTGAGTGGGCACCTTCCCGAAGAACAGGTTCTTTGGCCGTGTTAGTCCTCGGTGGAGAGGCTTCCAGACCTCTTTTTATATGTTTAGGAACTTGGGGTTTCACCCTTAGTCACCCAGGGTTATCCAGACGTGGACCCCTTGCTCACTGTGCTTAGAGAGGCACAGCATCGCCTCACTGATAAGGCCCGACTAGGCCAAAACACGTGTCTGGGGTTGCTGTTGATACTCATGTTCAGAGGAGAATTGCCTAGCATTTCAGTGCTGGACTGCCCCAGGGCAGAACAAAGACTGATATGCAAATTGAAATGTCTCCTCTGTGAAAGGTACAGTGAGCTAAAACGTGATTGCAACCCCTCCGAGTGGGCACCGTCCCAAAGAACAGGTTATTTGGCCATTACCATTCTCGTTAGAGGGGCTTGCTATGTTTTAATAAATTCTTTAAGAAATTATCTATTTACTATAGTTCATTGTTATGAAAATGTGAATGAATGTAAGACTTGCCAGTCACTCTCAATATGAATGAATATCCGTGTGTCATCATCATACTTACATCATACATATAAAAAATAAAACCAAATGGTTCAGTCAAAGAGGCAAGCAGGGTCTCATTGATTTAAAAACGGAGAGCAAGATCATGGAGTCCTTTGGTATGGCACAAAATAAACCCTATTTAAGAAATTCAAATGGGTTCTCGCACGGACTGGCAATGATCACTTAGTTAGGACATGATCCAGGACAATGCTAGATAACCGATACCCAGAAGATTGACATTGTTTGCAGTAGCATTTGGTAGACAGTATTGAATGCTGCTGATAAACCGAGCTGCATCAGCGCTCCAACTCCAACCCATCAGCCATCTTTCCCTTAGGTTCAGCGTACTGTTGAATCTGCGTGGCTACTGTATGCTCAAGCAATTTAGCTTGATACGGAAATTGTGTAATAGTCTACAAATTCACTGAAATATAAGGCACCGGAAAGGTTTTGTTCACTAATGGCACAGCAATTGCACGTTTTAAAGAATCAGGAACAATGCCTGCCTTCAGGTATATATTAATAAACTGACACAGATGTGTACTGATCACTGAAGCTAAACCATTTGCATTTTGGCAGGGCATGGATCCTCAGAGGATCTGAAAGGAAGCCTCTCATTAATCAATTCTTCCACTTGTCGGACAGTCAGTGTTCATTCAGTTAAACACTCTAAAATATGGCTTGTCTTTCAACTAGAGAATTCAACATTAAGCGATTAACGTCACGTGCCTCCATATATATTCACAGGGATTTAATTTTCTCCGAGTAGCACGTAGATAGTGTCTACAAATATTCCAGAGAAGCTTGTCTGGCAGACACTAAAGAATTAGGCCCACAAAGTTAATGCAAAAATGTATCCATTTGTTCACTGAGTAGATTCAAATTGCAAGTTTATGGAAGTGAATCTTAGAGTTCATAAATTTGTTACTACTTCACAATAGGCTTTCCTCCACTTTATTTCTTTGTGCAAGTTTTTTTTCAAATCATAACGCAGTTGTAGCTTTGCTTTGATAGATTTTAATTATATTAGCACCAGGGGTCAAGTCCTAAAACTTAAAGTGGGGGGACTCATCAACAAATGTAATGGGATGCGACGTCACCAGAAATGAGCATATCAGGTTGAACTATGCACATTTCATTACATTGGCTTTGCATAACCACTAAATTGCACAGGAAGAATGGAATTTGCCTTTCATAAAATCAACACAAACACAAAACCAGGAGACGATATTTTCCTCTAATAGTGTTTTTGAAAACTTTAAAAGGTGTGCATGCTTTAAATTCTAAGAACCAATACAAATGTTTTCCCTGGAAGGATCTGAGGGCGTACTTCGAGAATGGGTCAAAATTTGCAAGGAGATCCTAAGGAGTCTGGAAGCCACTGTTGATCAGCTTATAACAAACCCTTGCAAAGTAAAGAAAAAGCTATTGGAGAGAGATTGGATACAAACACTGGAGGAGAGATTAACCTGTAAACTATATGATAGACCGCCCTTGGAAATACAGTCCCTTAACTCCTTGCCAAAGTACTTGGTCAGATTTCTGAGTAGCTACCTTCGCAATCAATTTCTGTGATTTCGCTTAAATGTCCTACCAACTAGAGAAATCACAAGCAGATGGTGCAACAAAGATAGTGGAAAGACGGACCGTACACAGTGGTCGAAATGGTCGGGAGCGGTTGGGAGCAGTGCGCCTGTACTTTTTTAAATTACGTTTTACTGTTCCTATACTTTTATTTTAAAAAGAAACCGTTCCGGAATGGTTTCTTTTTAAAATACAAGTGTAGGAAGCAGTTGAAACCTGCACTCCAAAGCACTGCGCTGACCGTTCCCTCAAATAGCAGGGCCGTTTATTTGGGGGTTTGTATTGTGCGTGGGGGGGGCCATGGTGATAGGATATGTGAGGAGCGGGGCAGGCCAGCAGGGAACATCGGTCCACTACTTCTTTTCATGCACTTCGACCACTGACCGTACATGTAGACTCTGTACTTCAGAATGGGCAACTGAAACTTTACAGCACCTGACCCTCATGTGCCCTGCCCTAATGGAACTGAGGACGAAATGGCTGGCTTCCAATATTCTTGCCCTTCCATCTTTGTCAGCAGACCAATGTTGGGACCGACTAGTTTTTGGGGAGAGCCTATCCATAACCCTGGCCCTTCTAAACTACACAAGCAAATTCTTTACTTGTTAGGAACAAATGTAATTGTTAGATATGCAGAGTGCCTCTGATTTTATGACAACCAATTGATGGCCCCTAAAGAAACGGAGCTTGAAGTAAAGCTGGTGCGTCCGGTGGTGAATATTAAGGAGGGAAAAATGGAGGAGGAGTGGTAGAGGAGAAAGGAGGGAGGAAGGAAGACATGAATTCTTCTGTTTTTTTTCCTTTTTCCTTTTTACTTTTTAAATTACAGAAATTATGTATTTATGTGGATAAATGGAATTTGGTAAAAGGTTGTATTTCAACCTAATACTAATTTAAAAAATAAAATAAAAAATACAACTGTTTTCCCTGGGACTTGCAGTACCGAAATGCGACCTTTCACCTTGAGTTGTTTGTTATTTTTCATCAGGTTATGTAGTGCAGTGATGAAGTGTCCTACCTACAAAACTGATGACTGCGGTTTAATCCCACAGGTCATCTTCTATTCATAAATTCAAAGAAGTGATTCTAGCTTTCATATTTTAGCTTGGGGGACTGAATTCACCCTCTGAATAAAGTGGGTGGACTCCGTCCTCGCACGTGTACCCTCGACTTGAGCCCTGATTAGCACATGGAAATCTTTCTTGACCTTCTCTCAGCCAATCAGAAAGTTTAGAGTGCAGTCAATAACTTCTGCTACTGACTGCATTCCGACTTCAAAAACAGGTAGGGAAAAAACAATGCAATTTAGAGGCAAGATGTCTTTCAATAAGACACTTCTCTCTAAGAAAACCTTTTCTCACTGCAACATGCTATTTATTTAGCACAGCAACGAGAAAGCTATAAGAAGGGGACATACTTTCAATTTCTTATAGAAAATACGACCCCTATTGCAAGCTCATGTTGGACCACGTTTGCAATTGAAATGCTTAGAGAAGAAAGCTTGTTATTTAAATATCTAAAAATAAAACCACATTTAATTTACTAAGACAGTTTGTCGTTATACTTTCTCATTATTAAACTAACGTTTTTTACTTCAGCGCAAAACCTTCAAAACATGTGTTACTACTACCATTATGTGCTAGTAGCATTACAGACGTCATGGGGTGCTGGGAGGGTGCTTTGTTATCATTTGTTCCCCAACTAATGGCCTGAGGCGAGGTCATTATACCATTATACCACAATAATGATCCCTCGCTTGATCTATAAGGTTATATTATTGCTTTCGGTTCAAGATGCTCAATCGCAGTAATATGTTTGTATTGGTACTATTAAGAGCAGCAGTATGATCATTTGTACCTGCTTGGGTGGAGCCTCTAGTAAATAGCTTATGTTATCTGCGTTAACCAAAAAATGTCATGGTGAAAAGCTATTCATAAATATTTGTCTTTCAGGCGGTCTGCACCATTGCAGAAGAGGACAAGCGATATGCAAATTCGTCATGGACCTGCCAATAATGGAACCAGTCCAGCCCAACCTACTAGGACATGTCACCTCTGCATGGAAACAAAAGCAACCTGAGAAGTGTTTCGGCCTTGTTGGGCCTCATCAGTGAGCTTGTTTTCCTATGATGCAGTGGACATGGGATCCACGTCTGGGCAAATCCTCCTCACTTATGGAGCAATCGAAAAATAATATGTGTTGGGTGGGAGGTTATCTGTACATCTTAACCACTGGCTTTGTTCTAGGCACCCTCCACATCATCGTTTTTTATCCCATCTGAACCATTGCCGATGGGGACCAGCCATATGAAAATCTGCCTTGTTCTTATCACCAATGGGATCAGAACATGTCTGGGGTTGATTGTCCTCTGGTGTAGAAAGGATCTGGCCAAGCGGTTGAGGCGGGTTTGCATACGCCCTTTCCCCTTACTGTAATGGCTCGGCAGGCTGAAGAAAGACGCTATGGAGGGTTTCCCGGAGTAATGGCAAAGCTTAAGATACATTCAAAACCTTCCAGCCATCACTCCTTTTGTTTTGCTTTAGCCTCCGCAAGTAGAACAGTTATGCCCAGATGTGTATCCCTTGCATGCTGGGCCTAAAGACCTAAGCTACACATCACTAATGATGCCCATGCAGGTCAAAATATGTTTAGAGTTGTTTGTGGTTTCAAACACAGAGGAAGCTACCAAGCAGTGTGACCTGGACTTCATCTTTTGGGGTGTGAATCATCATGATGTGCATATGGTCTTTCCCCTTACTCTAATGGCATGGCGGGCTGAAGAACGATAGTCTGGTGGGTTGCCCAGAGCAATGCCATAGATTAGGATTACGTCCAGACCTTCCAGCCATCACTCCTTTTGTCTCGCGCATTGTATCTGTGTTAAAATGTTTCCATGATATAGTCAAATTTAATGAGACAAAGATGTTGGTTCACATGAGTTTCAGCATTGATATGGAAAATTTAGGTGTTCTTGCTCATGGAGTTAAAAAATATTGCAAGCAAAGGGTGCATCACTCCCTTTCTATATATATTATGTTTGATACCGGTACTGTTTGCTCAGATTACATCTTTTGTAGTAGGGCAGAGGAAGGTGCTAAGGGGGCACAGTGGCAATGCCCATACTCACCTATTAAGGGGCACAGAGAGACAAGTATTGCAGGTAGACACAGTGGTTTGGCTGCATACCAACTTGTCTTGAGTGCGTGGCCTTCAAGATTGATCAGCAAGTCTGGGCATGTTTCACATGTGCTGGAATTATTGATTATAAATTACTTTTACATTCAAGAGCAGGGACCTTGGCAGTGATTGACTGGCCCACAGGGAACTCTGGAGATTTCCTAGTGGGCTTCTGCACATTGGGCCTCTTTGTGTGGTAACCCTGTTTTTATTCTCCTGTCGCCTATCTTCACTGCCCATTCCTTCAATCTCTCCTTCTCCCCACATCCATTTGAAGTAAAGAATTTGTTATAAAGCTTCCAGACTTGTTATTGAGCAATCCACAACGGGCAAAACAAAAATGTTACCAATATGATTGGATTGAGAATCGCCACTCCTGTCTCAAAGACTTCAATACCAATCCTTTTGGTCACAAGCACTCTCTAATTATGGCAGATTATCTCATTAAATGTCTGTCCTCACATTTATGTAATCAATACCTAAGATTTAGGTTGAATTTATGGCCGACTAGAGAGATCATGGTGAGGAAGAAACTCATATCGCCAGATTTAAATTTCTGTCGATTTTGTGCAGACAAAACTCAAAAAGAAACTATAGAACATTGTATTTGGTTTGCTCAATGTTGGCTCATGTACGGAACATTTATTTTAAAAAACATCTGGTTCATCCCTATTCCAACATGGACATTAGTGAAACGTGGCAACACATTTTCAATAGCTCAATATTAGCGATATGAGTCGCAATTGTGCAATTTGTGAATGCAATATTTCCCAGAATGCTGTAAGATCAATTTGCATCATAATTAAATGATATGCAATCATTATTATTCTTTCATGTAAAATGTGATGAACTATAAGTAATCAACTATTGATACTAACTGTATATGTTTATATGATTTTACGTTTTCTCTCCTTTCTGACTTTCTGTATGAATTTGCAATATCTGTTAAGACTCTGAAGAGATGAAAAGAATTATTTTGGAATATTTGAAAGGATGATTTTATTATCCAATCCAAATAAAAATAATTAAAAAAATAAATAATAAAGCTTCCAGTATGTCATTCCTCATTCTTAGCAACTCCATATATATATCAGTTTTGTTATGTTTAACTACTTTGAATCTATACAGGGATATATGTGTTTTAAATGACACCATTGGACCACTTTGTTCCAACACTCCACCGGGGGATGACCCTTCAAGCATTATGTATAGGGGTGGCCTCGCTCCCCACATTCACTTGCAAAGTGGGCCACTTAGACATCATTCCCACGGGCACTTTTGGCTCCCAGTCCGTCCTTGGCTTCTGGTGTAGTGAACAAACAGCGTCATGCCTCATCTTATCCCATGAATGCATGTTCGTGTGCAGTCTGTATTCCCCACTCTACACAGCCCTATACTTAGATACAAAAGCGTTGTCATGGCAAAGAGCCTGAATCATTGCAGGAGGCATAACTTTCAGCACAGTCTATTTGAAGCAGGTGGCAGGGGGCCCATTTTCTGCACTTACCACATTATGTCGGTGGACAGAACCTCTTGTTTGCATGGCTTTATAATAAAAGAAATAGTTTACTGGTACAAAGGGATTGCCAAGCTCACAGACATCTTAACACACAAGCTCCACGGGTTGTCACTAATCAGACAATGACAGGAGTGCCAGGGGAAGAAAGGTAGGTGAAAGAAATGAGGAAACATCTAGATGAATGTAACAATATCCCCACAGGTTCTTTGGAGAGCACCTTTCAAAACGTATCGACCACGCTGTGCACAAAAGAACCATTCATGGCAGTAACAATTGGTCACTATGTCATTGCACTGTATTTGGCATTCTTCGTCTTCGAGATAAAGAGTGACTTTGGGAAGGAACAAACAAACACAAATCCGTCTCAGATCAGAAACTTCATGAAAGATCAATTAAGTCCCAAAAATGTGTATACCCCCGCACCCACACTTTAACCCATTATTATGGACAACACACCAAGAAAAGACAGTAACGCTCCCTCTAGTAACCTCAATTAATACACAATGATTGATGATCAAACCCATGGGAAAACCAAATCAAATTGTATAGAAGATGGCATGAGGGTGAAGTTATGCAAAACACACGTTTCTCTCCCTATGTGATTGAGGGTATGCCCCGATGTGGGTCCCTTTCTTGCTGTGCCATGAGGCCCAACAAGGTTCTGAATAATTCAAAGCCTTCTACCCATCACTTTTTTGGTTATAGATAGTCTTCCTATGTAAGAGCTAGTGTATGCCCAGACGTGGGTCCCTTGCTCGCTGTCTCATAGGGAACTAAACTGCACCGCACTAATAAAACCGAAACATGTGTGAGGTTGCTTGCGTTTCTGTGCAGAGGGGACCTGGCCTAGAAGTTCGGCTGGCCTGCTCCCATTGGTGGCAGTACCTGCCTGATTTGCATATGGCTGGACCCCTTTTGGTGGTGTGGAAGGTTGCTCACAGCAATACCAGTGGTGCAGATGAATTCAAAACATTCCACCCATCACTTTTTTGGTTGTAAGGGTGAAATTAAACGAAAGATGGTATCTGACATCCTTCATGATAGAGCAATCGATACAGAACTGGGAGGGATACCTCGCTACCAAGTAAATCAAGAGAAACGGAGAACATGAAAAAATGGTGCAGTCTGCTTCAACCAGTGTCAGAGTTCTACATGCTCAGACAGGTCAAACTTAAAATATGAAGGTTTCTGTGAACATCTAACTGGTGCTCATTAAAAGAAGGAGCCCAAATATGGGCATGAGTAAAGAAAAGATACACAAAGGCGCATATTCATACCCAAAACCTGCGTGCAATTCTTCATAAAAAAATTACAAAATGTAATGTCCTATTTCAAGGTAAACAAAATATCATGTTCGACAACGCAGAGAAACAAAAAGAAAGGGAACAAAGTGACACTTTGTGGATAGTAGACTCTCAAATTTCCTTCACATCACTCCTTTGTATTAAACCCTGATTCCAACTGCTCGGGGTTCACATTCTCACTTACATGTTTTGCTAATCAACAGCAAATCATGAAAATCAGATCAACGTGTACGCATACAGTCACATTTCAATGCGATAAAATAAATATATTTTTGAAAAACACGTTTCTTGAGAGGACCCATAACACTCATCTCATTTCTACTCCTCACCTTGCCCTAACATGCTCACATAAATGAAAAGATACCACACTGGAGAGTGGTCTTTGTGTATGGTGCTCTTTTTTACCATAGCCATATCACCAACTCGCCCTGCCGCTCTTCTGGCACCAGGTTATAGCTGATAGCGCTGTACGTGATGCAGTAGCGTTGTCACTAAATGTCTCCTTGGCATTCATCAGGGGTTGGAGTGCATACTTATGCTAGACCTCTACAAAATGCACACTGATACAGCATTCCCAGACACCGAAGCCTTCAGAGACCTGTCATTCCCGTTGCATTGATAGACCAGAAGTTAGGAAGCTTGGGATCCCCACAATCAGCTGGGATCCATGGGCTGTCGGTGCCATGTCACTCCATGTTATTTTCTGAGTATAGACATTGTTGAACACATTTATTTTCTATGTATGCTCTGGTAATTTGTTTAAGGTACATTTAGTGGTCATTTCAAGCATTATTTCACTGTTGTCATTTGAGTTTTGTTCTCCACGTTTTTTCTCACAGTCTAATGTTATGGTGCTTTTAACTCTGCCACACTTTGCTGGATGTCAACACAGTGTTCCATTCCACATATCACAATGCCCCCTCTCTTGATGGACAATGCCCTTTCCTTTGCTTTTGTGAAGCTCTGTCTCCCCTGTGAGGTTGTTCTTGGTGGTGAAACTCCACCACCCCCAGCTGTAACTGGAAGGGTGACAGCAGCATCTTCACTAAAATGACTGCTGGTCTCAGGCTCTCTTTGCCCACATCTTCCCACAACAGGGGAATCCCAGAGATACAGTATACATGCAATTAGCACCCGGCACGTGCGGCGCAACGGGAATACTGCGTGGTGATTGGCTCATTTGCGAGCCATACCACACGGTATTCCCTTTTACGCCGTGCATGCCGGCTACTCTGTTCCCAGTGAGGGGCGTGGCAGCCCCTCAGCCAATGAGGAGGCTCGAAACAGGGCAATCCCCGCTCCGAGCCTCCCTATGGCTGGAGGCTTCGCTTCCTTCGTCCCCCGCCGGGTACTCAGGTAAGATTATTATTTTTCTTTTCCGCCCACCTCCCACCCCACCCGACTTACCTTCTATCCTGCGATCTCCGGCGGGGGACGATGGAAACCTCCAGCCGTGTGGAAACTCGGAGCGGGGCCATCCCCGCTTGAAACTCCAAAATTACAATCCGTAAAACCCCAAATATGTGCACCGTGTTTACAAATTATTAATAATATCATAATTTCACTGTAATTTTGGCCAAGAATTGAGGTTTCGGTTGGAATTGTATATTGGGCGATATTCACTAAATTGGCGACATTACCAAAGAATGACTGCACATTGTTCATGAAGCACATTCATAGGAATTCACCACCCTACAGAACCTTGAACAGAAAACTGCACCCACCCACAACTGAACGCTACTTATTTATTTATTTTTAATTAAAGCACACATACTTGTTACACCAGAATATGTAATCAAAAACAAATACACTGTAAATCCCTGTGTTTGTTTTTTCTCTTTCTGTAAGCACAAGGGCTGAGGTCAGAGCTTTGGGAAATTACTTGGCATTACGAAACATAAGGGTTATAAAGTGCCCTCCTCTGCGCCACACATTTTCACTGACCCCATCCACTCCAAAAAAATGTGGAATACAACCAGCATGTAGCTATTTGATTGCAAACTATATACAGCAATGCAGAATGATAGCAGCTTCCTCTGAAATGGGTGAGATGTATGCATTTTGAATGTACATTTTGATGGGAGTTTATTTATTTATTTCTTGTGCATTTATAAGACCCTTATACATCAATAAATTGTGTTTCAAAGCGCCCACAGAGCAGAGGGGAGGGAGCATGGGAACAAAGGCAAATAGAACAATCAGATAAACAGGATAGGGGCGGTCCTACTAGGCCTTGTGAGCATTCAGAAAGTGCAAGTGCAGGGAGAGGGGGAAGGGAGAGGGAAGAGGGTACGTGCTACGAGTTCCACAGAGGGAAGTGCCAAGGAGTAAGTTGTGTGCAACAGTAAGTGCTTGGCAGAGATTGCAAGGTACAGAGCGCTGACCTGCCAGTAATAAGTGCAGGCCTTTGAGAACATAAGCCAGTGCTGTCCGAAGGCAAGTGCTGGGATGGGGTGGAGGCTAAGGGTGATTGGGCAGAAGGCCAGGACCCGGAAGGACACACAAGGTCCCAGGCAACCAATCTCAGTGACTGTGGGGTATCAGCACAGGAGTGAGAGGGGGAAGGAGGAGGTGAAGAGAAGAGTTTTGAAGAGCTTCTGTAATTTGAGGAGATCTGACTCAAGATGAAGAGGAAGGGGGAGGCTGTACCAGAGGAGGGAGCCAGCCGAGGAGAGAGATCTGCCACCAGCTTGCTGCTTAGAAAAGCACCTGACACACAGAGAGTTGGAGCTGGAGGAGCGTAAAGACCAGGAAGTAGAATATTTGGTGAGAGCAAGTTGTGGATAGATTGGCCCAGACAGCCTTACTGATGATTCAGAGGCATTTGAATTTGAGCCTTGCAGCAACCGGGAGCCAGCGGAGGGATTTTAGGGCTGGAGAGATACAGTGCCTGGGCCTGAGGCCAAGGATAAGGCTTGCAGCCTTATTCTGGACAAGCTGGAGGGGGCGGAGAGAGGAAGAGGGTAGATTAAGGAAGAGGCTGTTGCAGTAGTCCAGCCTAGATAGTACCAGAGCTTTAGAGACTTTGGGCCTCATTACAACTCTGGCGGTAGCCGTGCAGTTAAAAACGGCATGGCTGCCGCCGGAGTTGCATTTTTTCCAGAACCCATGAATGGGCAAAAACCGGGTCATGCCGAGTTAGGCAGACCTGGTACTTGCCCATTTTCGGGTGCCGGAATCATAGGGCTGAATGGGGATGGGGACGTCAGATGCACCAGTACATGCAGAGTTGTGCCCGTGCATCCGACGTGTTGTGCCTTTCTTGGCAAGGTCCAAGATGTGAGGGAGGAAAAATAGAGAGGAGTCGAAGATGACTCAAGGATTCTGGCTTCAGAGGCAGGAGAAGGGGGATATTCCATACAGGGCGTCCAGAGTGAAGGGAGGAAAGAGGGAGTGGGAGTCCCAATAGGAAGGAACTCAGTCTTGCAGGCATTGAGGCAGAGATCATTGGAGGCACAACAGGAGTGGATAGCAGATAGGCAGTCGGCAATGGTAGAGGAAGTAGGGAGAGTATCAGTGGGAAGTTTGAAGAAGAGTTGGTGTAATCTGCATAACACTGGTAGTGAGGGAAGAAAGTGGAGATAAGGTGAGCAAGGAAACCAAAGAGCTCAGTATGCTGGGCCAGTTGAGGGAGAACAAGCTTCTCCAGGAGTTTCCAAAGGAAAGGATTGATAGAGATGGGGCAGTAGTTAGCTGGACACCTGGGGGTCGGCGGAAGGCTTTTTCCGGCCTGGGCGCACAAGAGAGTGCTTGAGGGATGAGGGGAAAGACCCAGTAGCAAGAGAGCGATTGCAGAAATCAGCAAGTTCAGGGGCAAGGGAGCCAATGTTGTCCTTAATACTTCTGGAAGAACAGTGGGGAGACCTAGTTGGAGGAGACCTTCATAGAACGGAAAACCCTAATGACCTAGTCCGAAGTGATAGGAGAGAAGGAGGAGTCAAAGGCTGAGGGAGGTTTGGAGAACAGGGGGATGGGAAGAGGGGGGAGCAGAGGAGAAAGAAAGAGTGCTCAGAATGTCCTGAGTTTTTGCAGCAAACTGGGTGGCCAGTGCAGTGCAGAGGGCTTGAGAGGGATGAGGCAATGTGGAGACTGCAGAAGGATTGGCTAGTTCCTTGCATATTTTAAAGAGTTCAGCCGTGTTGTTGGATTCTCCAGAGACACAAGCCTGGATGTGGGCCCTCTTCTTAGAATGAATGACGAGACAATATTGTCTTTGGGAAGGCGACAGGCCAGTTTGTCAGAGGATGAGCCTGTGGTATGCCACTTCCATTCTGCAGCTCTGCATTTACACTTCAGGCCTGCTAGATCGGAACCGTACCAAGTATTACGCTTGTTGGCATGTTTCAGGTGGATCCTCATGACAGGGGCAAGAATGTCTAGAGTGTTAGAGATGACAAGATGGAGGTTGTTGAGAGAAGAGTCAGAAGGTGGGATAAAGGTGGATGCAAAGGCAGCAGCTGACACTCATTTCATTGGGCAGATGTCCGCGAACAAGGTTGGCAGAGCTGGAGGAGGTGCGTTCCGAGGGTTGAGAGGGCACAGGTGGGTGGAGAGGAGGGAGTTGTCTGACCAGGAGAGTGGGGTGGAGAACAAAAGATCTGTGTGGATAAAGGCATCAAGAGTGTGCCCAGCTGAGTGGGTAGGACCAGAGGGTAGAATGGAGACGGGCGCGAGGTGCAGAGATCACAGAAGAGAGTGGACGCTGTCAAGGTGGATTTTGAAGTCACCCACTACGAGGAGTTTAGAAGATGTCAGGAGAGAGGAGGTGAAATCTGGCCATTCAGAGAGGAACATGGTGATAGAGCCAGGTGGTCTATAGATAGTGGAAATGGTCAGGGAAGAGGTAGGAGAACTGACCTGTTTGCAGACCAGGCTCCCTCCCACTCAGGGAAGATCAGGGAAATCCCACAGCCACAACGATTATGGTGCAGCTTAGAGATGATCTTGTAGCCATCAGGGAGAAGGGAGTCATAAGCAGTGACTGAGCTGGCATTGAATCACGTCTTGGTAAGACAAGGATATCAAGGTCAATGTCTTGAAGCAGGAGGTACATATCAGCAGAGTGTTTGATAGCAGAGCGAGCATTGTGTGTGGCTAGATGAAGCAGGTCTCTTCCTTTGAAGGTTTTCCGAGGAGGAATACAGGGGCATGGTACACCAGTCAGAGGAGCAGGAAGAGGGACAGGGAGAGAGAGGAGAAAGGAGTAGCAGGCGTAGGAAGGAAGTTGATGAGGGATGGCACGAGGAGATCAAAGAGAAGGAGGTTGGGTTGAGGACCCTGAGCCATGATAGTGCCATTGCAATAGATATTATTGATACACCTGGATGATGAGAAGCCCGCCAAGAGTATTTCCCATCTAGTGCCACAATTAATGGGTGAGGATAGGAAAGAAGAGAGAGTAGAGATAAGATGGGGGGCCAGAGATCTGGAGAGGGAACAGAAAAGAGGATATCAATGACAATCTTTCTGGAAGTTACGCTGACATAGGTGTCTGCAATGGGTAGAGCAGGTTTTGTGTTCAGTAACTATTTTTAAAACTTTTTTCTTCCAGACTTTGTGAGAGGAGGATAGGTGATAGTAAAGCAGTTAAATAGATAGGATAGATAGTGAGTGCCATGGGGGTGTTGGAGAGGTAGGATGGAGGGTAGAAGGAGAGACTGCATGGCACAAGCACAAACTCACCAGGTGGCCTAGTGGCCTCAAAGGAGAGAAACAGATATAGTGGAGACGCTTGGGTACAAATTGGTTGTACAGTTGTTAAAGCACACCTAGAATCGAATGTGCCCAAACAGCACACAAATGGTGGGGGTGGGGGGCACAGTTGTTAAAAAAACTCCTAGAATCGAATTTGCCCAATCAGCACACACATGCAACGCAAAATGGGGTGTCTACAGTTGTTAAAACACACCTAGAATAGAATTTGCCCAAACAGCACACAAATGCAGTAATAGGAGGTAAAGAAGCTATAGTAGGTGAACAGCAAGAATTTCGTTTTAGCACAGCTCAGCTCATCATTAGTCATTTAGTGAAGGACACCAGGAAGTCAAGACCTAACTCACAGGTGCTCTGCAGTGGAGGGACAATGCTCCAGGAGTGTCACAAGTTCTTGCAGTAGCCAGCTGCATGATGTGGACTGTTCCCTAAGGTAAGAGGTGTCAGAGCATGAGGTGTTGCAGGGGGAGGAGAAGGGGGGCCCTCCAGACAGGTCCAGACAGGTTCCTTTGGTGAGGGTCTTGGGGGGGTAGGGCCAGCTAACACGCCTGCTGGCTCTCCTATTGGCCAATCACTGCAGTTGCATTGCTCGAGGAAGCTGAAGCACTCCGGTGCCTGGAGGAAGAGAGAAGGCAGCGGCCAAGATGCACAAACCGAGTGCCCACTGATGATAAAACCCAACTGGGCAACGCAGGCACTCTGAAGTAATAGAGTTCGAATAGCGCTTAAGCGCATTGCTATGTGCATAACAAATGAAACAGCTTACAATGCCGCCATATGTGCTCTGACTTGAAAGCACCACTGAAATTGTCCAGAAATGGATGGATAGCCCTATTGGGCTTACCTAGCAGTCCGGATGATGCTGCAACAACGATGCTGCCTCGTGGGTCAAAATGGCTGAGGCGGATTCCCCAGAGCTGTAGGTGGAAGGAGAGGAAGTGGAAATTGAGAAGGCAGGCACAGACAGGGGACTTTGGTGAGGGCCTTGGGGGGTGGGGGTTGGCTAACACGACAGCCGGCTCGCCTACTGGCTGTATGATGAGGAAGTGGGCCAATCACTGCCATTGCATTGCTCGAGGAAGCTGAGGCACTCCGGTGCCTGGAGGAAGAGCGAAGGCAGCGGCCATAATGCACACACAGAGTGCCCACTGATGATAAAACCCAACTGGGCAACATGAGCACTCTGAAGCAACAGAGTTAGAATAGCGTTTAAGTGGGTTGCTATGTGCATAACACATGAAACAGCTTACAATGCCCCCATATGCGCTCTGACTTGAAAGTGCCACTGAAATTGGCCAGAAATGGATGGATAGCCCTGCTGGGTTTACCTAGCAGTCTGGATGATGCTGCAACAACGATGCCGCCTCGTCGCTTCGAAATGGCATAGGTGGATTCCCCGGAGCTGTAGGTGGAAGGAAAGGAATTGGAAAGTGGGAAGGCAGGCACATCAGGGGCATTTGGTGAGGACTTTGGAGGGGTGGGCCGGCTTACACACCTGACGGCTCTCCTATTGGCCGTATGATGAGGAAGTGGGCCAATCACTGCCGCTGCAGTGCTCGAGGAAGTTGAGGCACTCCGGTGACTGGAGGAAGAGTGAAGGCGGTGCCCATGATGAACAGAGTGCCCACTGATGATAAAACCCAACTGGGCAACCTGCGCACTCTGAAGCAACTGAGTTAGAATAGCGCTAAAGTATGTTACTGTGTGCACAACAAATGTAACAGCTTGCAATGCCCCCATATGCATTCAGACTTGGAAGCGCCACTGAAATTGCCCAGAAATGGACGGATAGCCCTACTGGGCTTACCTAGCAGTCTGGATGATGCTGCAACAATGATGCCGCCTCGTGGGTTGAAATGCCGGAGGTGGATTCCCTGGAGCTATAGGTGGAAGGAGAGGAAGTGGAACGTGGGAAGGCAGGCACAGTTGTAGGCTAATGTGACTAATTGGATTCTGCTCTGCGGGAAGGCAAGGATGAATATACGTAAAATGGCCTACTCAGCCCCCACGCTTCTGAAAACCAAAATACAACTCAATCATCAAGGTAAAACAGGGAAAGTTAACAGATATACCTCCTTTGCTTTTTGTGGTAACATGGGCCGAGGGAAGGCTCTGCTCATAGGAGGGGTGTGAAGGTGAACCGGTAGTGACCTAAACAACACAGCAACACAGCCCAAAATAAAGGAAATGTCCAATCAAAGTTCTATACCAATATATATACTTTATTAAACACACCAATTGTAAATAGAACAAATAGAAAATACTGTACAAAAACCAACCCCGAATGAAGAACAGAGCAGTTGCGACAGACTCAGGAAGCGTGGTTACCGGGGTGGTAGGATATTGGTGATGAAAGCAGGAGTGATTGTGACGTAACCAGTCTGTAGGGTCATTTCTGAGTCAACAGTACCTGAATTCAGCACTTGATGGGCTGACAAAGTCAGACCCAGTGTCAAGCAAGGAAGCGAATCGATCAAGCTCAGTTCAGGCATGTTGGATTGTGAAGGTCCAAAGGGCAAGTTGGTGTTCAGTAGGAACAAAGATGGTTGCTCTGTGAGGTAAAAGGGTGGCACTCAAGGATGCAGGTCGGGGCGGTCTCAGGAACACTTCGCAGTTGGCCAGGCTGAGTCAGGTTTTAGCCCCTGGGAGGGGTCATTGAGTAATGCTCCAGCAGTTCGAGTCGGAGGGCAACGGTTGACGAAATGGTGATCTGGGTGCATCGATATGCAGGTCAATGAGGTGGCGGTTCAAGGGCTAGCTGGTTCTAGCTGGGGTTGTAACCAAGTCAGAGTTAGCATGTGACTCGCCAATGATTCGGTGGCATTGAGCAGGTGCTTCGGGCGTGGCAGTGGCAGGCTTAGCTAGGGCATGATGCAGCAGCACCTTCCCTTTGTCCAAGATGTGGGGAACACCAAGCGACAGGTTTGTATATAACAGCTTTGGCTGGTCTGGCCGCCTGGTTGCTGTAAGGCCCACGCAGGAGGCCTCGAGGATAGGATGGTTCTGTTCAGGGTCTGCTCTCCCAGCTCTAGGAGATTCTGGTGCAGAGTGATAGGTCCTGGTCCACAGCAGAGGTCACTCCCAATGTGTCCTGGGGGTGGGTATTGGACGCATTTTCCTCCCACCTTGGATGGCTCCCTCTTCACCTCAGGATGAGTGCTTTGGAAAGTACAACTTTCACAAAGGAATTACAATTTGTCCTTCAGAGTGAATCTGCGGACTAAAGAATTCAAGAGCATCTGAGAGAATCTGATGAAGGGGTGTAATACTGTTTCTTTTAAGGGCAACAGTCCTCAGGTGATTGGTCTAAAGCTAGCCTGCCTTAGTGGAAATGGAGGGGACAGGAAAGAGAGAGATATAGAGGCAGAGACAAACGAAATGGTGGACTTCTCCCTCCATTGAACAGAGCACTCCTGTCTATCATAATCCCACCCCCTTCCCATTTCACTAAGAACACAGAGCTTTGGAGATGCAGCACCCTGGTGTGAGGCTACTCCTTTTGGGTGGGTGTGTCTGCCAGCTGTCTCAGGAATAGGGTGTTGCCTGCCCTAAGAAAGAGATCAAAGGGGAGGCACGGCCATCCAGGTTCCCGTCCTGCCATTTGGTCGGCTAAACCCGTCTGATCAGAATACACATGACCTTCCACAGTGGAGCTGACTCACAGGAGCTGACACATGTGCAATATCAATTGCTATATGGCCATCATGGTTATAAGTAGTACCATGCACTATGCCTAAACTCAGGCATTGCTTTATTTTAGAGATCATCCTGCCTCCATCATGGGTTACTTATGTTCATCGTAGTTTGAGTACAAGGGTGCATATCATAAATGCAGCCCCTGTGTGGTACAGACTTGGCTGCCACTGCCACTGTCAAAGACACATCTGTGACCTCTGGACCCACTGTGTGACACTGGTAGAGCAGGCACTGCAAATCAGGATACTGATGCAGCAGGACACAGATAAATACTATTCTTTTGGCATGGAGCTTAGCGAAGGGGAATTTGATCAGCAGATTACCCTTTCAGATACTGAATTAACCACATTATTTTATTATTCAATACAAATCAAAAGAGCCAGGGCTTTGCATCCTTGCCAGCTGGCACATCCTCACAGCTAAACCATCTGCAGAGCCACAGGCCTAGTAAAAGCATTGTTCGCAGTGCCAGAACGAGTACCCATGAAATATACAGTATGACGTAGCCCAACGCTGCACTCGGACCCATGTCCTTTAAATAAATAATATACAGATAACGATTATACACCTACTGTCTACAATGTACAAAGGATGTCACTTATCAGAATGATACCTGTGAGCAGACAGCTGATTGTACATGTACAAGGAACAGTACTTAAATGTGTCCCATTTGCAGCTGCAACATTGCAAAGTGCAATACACGTCATCGGCAGGCATGTATATGCTGCAGGATAGGCAGAATGGCAATGCAAATGTAGAAAAGCATCAACACCTGTAGGAATGTTTTGCATGACCTAGCCCTATACTGTAACATGCACTTTATCACTATGTGTACCTGACATAATCCCAGGTAAAGGAATGGTATGCTCCCTGCATATACATGAACACAAAACGCTTTGGCGTAAGGCGCTTTATAAATCAATAAAACACAAATACAAAAGCAGGAACAGGTCCGTACAGCAGAAGATCACCATTGTAAAGTGGCTTTGGGGCTACAGCAATGCCATGTTTGTGGTATGCTGGATATGAGTGTGATGCCTAATGTTTTATTGTTTCACAAACACCCCAAATAATTTAATGTGTGAATATACTTGCCACATCACATGTTTGTTACCCCATTCCTCTCAATGTATATGTCTCCCTCATCATATCTGCAAGCACGTGGGCACCATACGAACAGTACTGAATGTAATAAGGTGTTGAAAGATTTTACTGAATACATAAAGTATCTTGGGTCTCTTGTCCACTCAAGTTGCACTCAAGTTGCAAGGCACACATAGTGAATATATTCTTTAAAAGTAGTACTTTAAAAGCCTGGTCTGGTAGCTAATGTGTTCATAGGGTGTTGGATTCCATAGAGCTCCCAGCTTGATGACTTACATCCCAGGTAAACATCAATTGCTCCTTTGAAAATGTGTGATCCAGTACCTTTCAGAGTCAGTATCAGACACTTGATGGATCCCTATCAGCAAGGCACCCCTTTAATGGCGCTGTGAGTGCTACTTTATGCTGAGTCTCTCTATAATCATCACCTATTCAATATCTTTGTCGTTTTTTGTATTCAATCAACATACTTACAAATACAGAACATTGCAATTAAATAATTTTTGTTGGACATTCACCCATGGGCTCATTCTTCAGTTTAGTTTGACGCTGCTGGCCAATGGTAATCCCATAGGTCAAGCCCTACAGCTGCCTGGACTTTAATGTCCCCGAATTATTGCATGTGTAGTCCTAAATAAGTCTTAAGGCAGAAATGTAAACTATTATGCTAGATGGAGTTGACGTTTTCTACTCCTAGATTTCTCTGCAAACATGTAGCTTGTTATACATTTTAAAACAAAGCAGCACTGGCTGTCTAGGGGCTCCGCATGAGGCTACATTGTTTTGCTAAAAAAGGATAGTTGTTAACCTGTTTTTAATGAATGTGTATGTAAAGGGTGTGGATAACTTGACGGACCCTCACTTTGAGAGGGCCTGGACCAACCGCAGTTCTTACTAGCGAGTGACTCCATAGAAATAGCAGTAAATGGAAAAGAGGTAACCTTGTAAATGTTCATGAGTTGGAATACAGTGTGTGGATGGGGCAGCTAGTGTGCAATATACATACACGAGGAACTCCAAAGCAAACGGGAACTGAGTGGAGCAGAGAGACTGATATATAACGCAAGAGTGTTCCCGGGCTAACTGTAATTATGGTCTTATTTCAGTAGCTGACAGTACATATTCAACTGATAGCTAAAACAGAACAAAGCAGACAATTATTCATGTTTTCTTGTACCTCATCAATCAGAGATTGCTAAAACATGATTTAGAAAATATGGAAAAATGATTGTTTTTCCAAGGTTTTATTATATATAAACCAAGAAAAAGAACAGTTTGGCCAAGCTAGTGTGCAAGCCTCGCCAATGGGGATGCCTGGCAAAGGGGAGAAGTGGACTGGGGATTGGGAACCTAGGTGAACAACGGCAATGCATGGGCTATGGAACATTGCAGTATAATGGTAGCACATGAAACATATTCACAATAAAATAACGCAATGTGAATCTGAATGCACACACACAAATGGCTGCAGATTGAAGGCAATGATTACTGACAAAGGGAATGGTAATAAGAACTCAGTTTTAGTCTAAATGAATTGGCATAATACGATGCAAGGTAAATGCAAATGAAACACAGCAAGTCAAACACACGTGCAAGGTAAATGATAATCAGCAAGGCAAAATAACGAAAGTAGTATTCACACAGTTTAATGAGGAAACCTGAAATACTAGGTTGAATACTACACAGGTAGAATCAATGCAGACATATCAGAATGTGTAGGGGTTATTCTTTATACAGAGGCAATTGACACTGTTCAATGGAAATACTGTACACATCGGGCCTCATACTGAGTGTGCTGGTCCGGTAACAACGGCGCCGGTATGCCTACCGGGACCGTTGTTACCGGTCAGAACACTACGACTCTGCTAGTGGGTGTGGTCCCGCCCGCCAGGCTAAGACCAGGCGGGCAGAACGGCACCCGTCCGCAGAGTTTCACGGAAGCACAGGCACCATTATTAACAGTGCCGGTTGTTCCGTGCTCCCTATTCCCATTGAGTCCTCTGGGACTCAATGGTACTCAATGGGAAGGGGGATTTACAATCAACGGCGCCTGGCTTGCCAGAACACCGGGATTGTAATGCCCCGGTGTTTCCAGTAAGCCAGGTGCCGTTAAAATGTGCAAGTCTGGTGGCAACCTTCCTGTTTTACAGGCATTGCTCCCGCCGGACTTGGCATGAGGCTCATTATCTTCAACCGGGAAACAGAATCGTCATTCTCTGGTAAAGCCTCACAGGATGAGTTAAGACTCCACACAAAATGATTCTAAGTAAAGCACACTTTATATTTGAAAGGGTAACTAGGTGTTACTGTTAATTATAACCTACTTTAAAAAACTACAACCTGCTATTTATATTTCAAATAAGGAAAACACACAAAGAAAGCGCATCTTTCAACTATATTTATTCTGAGTAGCTATACTGGAGCTCTAAGTAACTCAATGCAATTCCTAAAATAGCACAGAGCAAGTGAATCTACCTCCAGTGGCCCTGTTTCATTCACATACAAATTGAATATTGAAGCTCAACAGTCGGAACGTATTTGCAATAACTTACATTTTTTAAACTATCTTTTAGAGGCACATGGGGGGGGGTTATATGAACAGTACTTAAAGGGGGAAACTGGATGGGTCAAGGGTTAAGGTACTCCAGGTAAGTTTAGTCAGGGGCTAACGTAGGGGGATGTAGGGCAGGCTGTACCACTAGTCCTTTATACAGAGCGGGGAAGCGAATTACCCAGGCCCCAGCGATTGGGAGACCCTTTCCTCCTCCTGTAGTCTTCAGACAGTGTAATTGGCCTTGCGTGGTGAAGGGCAGCTGCAGCAACCTTCCTTCTCCTTACAGTTATTGGTGCTGGAGGGCTCTGGGTGACAAGACAGGAACAAGCAGTGACAGTCTGGTAGATCTTCTTCCTCACTCCCCTCTGGTTATTTTGATTTCATTTGAATTTTTGTTCCGCTCTGGCCCTAACCACAGGGTCTCAGGGCACCTTGCACACTTCAAATGTTCAAAAGGTCAGAGGTGAAACAGAAGTTTCACAATGTCTTCATTATAGGATAGGAAGATTAGGATAGAAAAGTGGTAGCTGGTGAAATGGAGAGGTTGCATGAAAAAGGTATATTTTGAGACTCTTTTGGAAAGTGGTGATGGAGGGTGCAGTCTGGATGTGAAGTGGTGGGGTTTCCATGCTCGTTTTCCTATGCAAGTTAGCTTGCAGAGTGGAATGTGCAGAAGAGGCTGGCTAGCCTATATAGTGTTTCCTTGGGGGATGGGTTATAGTTTGTCAGTAAGAGGGGTTTTGAGGTGAATGGCTTTAAATACAATGGAAAGTTATTTGAAAGCATCTCTCTGAGGTACTGGAAACCTGTGGAGCTGGGCGAGAGCTGCAGTGATGTGTGAATGTTTGGGTAGGTGGAGGATGAGTCTCCCTGCTGTGTTTTGTATTGTTTGCAAGGGAGCAAGGGCTCTGTTGGTGAGCCCAGTGAAGCGAGTATTACTGTTGTCCAACTTAGAAAGAGCCAGTGCTCGGACTAAATTGCAGAAGTCATCCGTCGAAGGATGTGTCTCACAGTTAGAAGAGGAGTCTCAGTCTGCAGCTGAGTCACCTCAAAAGCAATCAAGTCTGGCTGGAGGGTAGGATAGGGTATAGGGAAAAACTCCCAGCAACAAGGCCTAACCCACTGCACAACTTAATGAATTGACAAAATCCGTGGAGGAGGATGCAGGTGCCAGAGTGACAGTGTTAATCCCCATACATGGAGTCCCAATGACGCTTTTGTTGCCCTTACTGCACCCGCCTTACCTCCAACTTTTATCTGGAAGTAGCTCAGGTGCCCCACCGGCTAACCCGTAGTCGGTATGTCTGGTAAAGTGCTGGTATCCATGAATTCCAGCACTTTTTTACCGGACCAGCCGACATAGAATGAGGTCCAATGTGTGCAGCAATGCAAGGGGCAAGATGGGATTGCCAAACCAGGGCATGGCCCCACTTTTCAAGCGGTTGAGACCATACCAAAGACAGGTGCAGTGGGAGAGGGGTTTCAGGAACGATGTATCAAGTGACAATGTGGGTATAATAACTATACATTTGTGACACACCATATAAAAGTATATGACAGGAAAGGTAGTGAACAAACAATAAAGTGATATAAACACAACCATTGGTAAAAGATTTGCACAATGTTGTATTAAATAATAAAGTGAGATAATCAGTTAAACATCCATACATGTTACGTGCGCCTCCTGGGTAGTATCAGGTCAGAGGAGGGGACATCCTCCTTCTCTAGTAGGCGCCAGTAAGTCTGCAAAAGAATTCAATGCAAAGTATAGAAGAACAACAGGTGGTAGGAACAATGGTTTGCAACACACCGGTTCCACTTGAGCAGCAAACCAAGGAAACACAGGGCAAAGGTGGGGGCCGGGGAGACTTGGTGTGTGTTCTGAGCTGTGGAAAGTTCCAGCTCTGCTGAGTCATTGTCCATTGAAGCACATTGCTGTCCATATAGTCCAAAGTACATTTTAAACACTCAATTCTTTATTTGACTAATGTGAATAAAAAGCTATAACTGGCCACATAAATGGTTCCGTTGTCACCTGTTCTAGCCTGATTGCAGTTTCAGTCTGTCCGTATTGGAACACTGCACTATGAATAACCTCTCGGTGTCTGGGGAACCACAGACCACTGCCACTGTGGTGCAGGTGTACTGTTCATACCACTTGTATTTCACAGAGGGCTACACATTGGTGCATACACCAACAGAGTCGACAAAGCCAAGTCCAATAGAAACTATAGAGGAAAATGTCATTCATTCTCTGTATAAGAATAATATTGAACTTGTATTGGGAGACTATGACTCTCTCAATTGAATATAAGTCAAGTTCATTTCATTAAATTAGTTTGCATGTAAATATTTTTTATAGCATTTGCAGAATAAAATATACATGTACGACAAACATTGCAACATTCAACAAAGTATTCCATCAATGTACACAAAGATATATTTACATATAACTTGCAAGTTCTAACTTACACATAGCGATTTACTAAGTTGGGTAATCACACTCTGTGTTAATAGGATTCAATGTCACTGTTGGGAAGTAGTTTAATTAAAGGAAATATTTCTTCAATTTAGGATTATCCCATGATCTCTATGTGTTTTAGATATTGTGTGACCCTGCTTCAATAGCAGACTACCCTGACATCATATACACACTATAAACTTAAAATAAAATACATCAACATTTTCTGAATATCTTCCTCCTCGCCTTGGAGTCTTAACTACTTCCGAAATCTGAAACTTTATCTGTGCAATAGAGTGTTCGATTTGTTTGACCGTAGAAGGGCTATTTGAATTCTTTCAGAAGTACAGGCCGGCGACAGATGCCCTACGCTACCAGTGAAGCAGTGAAGCTGATTGATACCCCAAAATAAAAGATAAGATTAAAAAGAAAAATGCTGACTTTCCAGGTCCCTTTGGCAATAGTCTGTCTGTAGCATGTCCCATGCTGCTTATCTGAGGTATGCCTTGCTCTGTTTATAGCTAATAGTCAAATATTGCTTTGTTTAAGATGGAAAAGTATGCTTTGCACAACTGATCAGATTATTAGTCATAGTTTGCTTTAACTGTAGGGCATTGTAGGACATTTTAGGTTACAAGAGTTCACATAAAAAAGGCATTGTATAAAAATGTTAAACTCAGCTTCCAGGCTGCTCTCTTTTCTAAGAACACTGCTGAAGCCTCTACTGTACAAGTGTACGTAAGCTTAAGTACAGCACTGCATCTCACAATATACCACAACCCACTCTGTGCCATATTGGCGATGCCATTTAATGCCTGCTCTAATGTGTCTTTTTTGGTATGGCCAAAACCTTGCGCGTAAGCAGTCAGATTTGATTCTAGCACCACACCGAGGATAGAGTTCAGATGCGCAGATAGTTTGTACTTAAGTCCATCAATGTTGGGGGAGAAAATAAATGTGAAGGAGGCTGCTTGCCAAAAATAAGGGTCTCGTATCTTGGCAAAGTGTACATCTATATTACAAACACCAATGACTGCATGCTCTAGCAGTGGGGTCTAATCACTCACTCCTTCATTCAGCTTTGTTTTCTTATCAGCGTCTGTGTTTATTCATCACAAAGTTGCTATATGGAAAGTTGGCAGGGAACTTCCTGTTGGAGTGTACCCTTTACAACATTACACCCAGTACCGGCATGACAAGGATCACTGATAATCAAGGTAGATGTAGGGACTGCAATCAAGGTATATACCACTCTACGATCTTAGAGAGAAAGTAATCAAAGTGTAAATAAAGTAAGTGTGGGTGCACACTGGAAAAGGGTTCTGCCCTCGAGAAACCCTCAAGCAACCAATAGTAATGAAGCCTGGACAAAAATTGTCCAGAACCCAGCTGCACACTATTAGGATCACTGATAACACCAACCCTCTTTCACCAGCCTTGGATGCAGCCTTCGGCACAGAGGTTAGAGATATTCAGTAATCCACAAGAATGGTGTGATGGTAGGGGCAGTGGGTCTATCAGTTCAGAGCTCAGCGGGTATGCTTCGATCAGGTCACAGATGATGAAAGGATCTGTGAGAATGAAATCCCTAAACTGCAGGTGGCCTGTCATTTTTCACGCTTTGTCCCTTCTGCTTTACGAACAGTTTACTTGACAAGCACTAATTCACGAGCTTATCAACTATGCACATACTGACAGGCACTTTGCAGCTCACTGTGTTCATTAAGGTTAGAGAGACTTCATGTACTCAGATTTCCCCTTATAAGGAGGAACATAGTTGGCTGTGACAAAGTCCAATGGATGTTGGCATAACATTTCTCCCCGTACAGCTGGGCCTCAACTGGACTGTAACAGTCGGCCACCTACACCTGTTTCAGGTCACCTTCGTGTGTCCCACATCGACACTTCCACATTTAGCCCCTAAACAAAAGTCTGTTTGGAAGCTTCATTCACAGCTGAAGCTGAGGAGCACAAAGCAACTGAATATTGGAAAGATTCACTAAAGGAATCACAAAAGCTCTAATCGCAATGTTGCAATTGCTTGGCAGCCCTAACAAAAGGACCTCAGTGGTTCTGACAGTAGCTACCCTCAGGCTCAAATCCAGCTCCAGAATACACAGGGACAGTAAGAAATGTAATTAGGAGAGACACAGAACTGAAAACCATGAGTTAGTGAATAACCTACACCACGTACCCAGCATATACCATTTATTTTTTCTGCTCTGCATCAGACAATCATCTACTATTTAAGTTATGTACCTGCAACGCAAGGTAACCTCACATCACGGTTGGCTGAAAGTATTCCAGCATCCCTTGAGTCCTCCCTCATCCATACCATCCTGTTTATCCTAACATTCAAGCTAGAGGACAGCTCACCCCCTGTTTCCTTCCCTGGATGCTTGTAGATCACTTGCTGTCAAATGACCTGCCTTGTCCCACCCTCTTGTTAGATCCCAGCTCCCTTTTATCTCTTCTGCCCTCACTATGTACTTCCCCCTATAACTTGAAAAATATTTTCATGCTCAATAAATACCCAGTTATTATTAATAACAGCATTATTATTTTTATTATTATTCTTCTTATTCGTATTCTTATTATTCTTCTTATTCTTATTCTTATTATTATTATTCTTATTATTATTATTATTATTATTATTATTATTATTATTATTATTATTATTGTTATTATTATTACGCCCACTAGTTGGGTACTATACTAATAATAATAATAATAATAATAATAATAATAATAATAATAATAATAATAATAACCCTTGTTATACATTATTACTTTGTTACCCTATATCCTGTCCACCTGGCTCCCATTCTTAGAGCTTGGCCTTGTATGCTTGACCAGCATTACTAATAAAAGAGAAGAGAAAAGACTAGTGGCCCTGCCTTACCTGTAATTGGAAAATTACAGGGACAACCCCATCCCCTGCACTCTATTTAAAGGCCAGAATAGCCAAACAATTATGAAAATAATATCTCAGTAAGTTCTCATGTAGTATATAGATTTAAGGAAGACAATGAAATACACATCCAAGTCTTTAGTGTCCTCTTCCAAAGTGATCTTTATTCTTAACAAATTCAGCTGAGCTCAACACGTTTCGGGACATGGGTCCCTTCTTCAGGAACAAATACAAATCAGTCTGTGAAGTCAATAAATATAGGAACACCATCAGTAGTGTAGTTTACAAAAAATCAATGGTACCATTATATTAAGGACAAAAGGTTGGGCATGAAGCTCATATTCTGTAGAAAGACTTCAAAAAAGAAATTATAAAACCACCAAAAACCATTGGCAAACAATCCAAATGACATCAGAAGGGAGTTCAGATCTAAAGATCAATATAGCATAGTAAGTATAACGCGGTTCCAAATATAATAATATAATAAAGAAGATCTCTATAATGTTGTACCTTTATAGTTGCCAAAAAGGGGGGAAATATCCACAAGAACCCAGATAATGATGAGGGACACTACAATAAAAAAAATAGGACTGTATTAGGGCCATCTTAAGTAAAAATGTATTATCTAAAATAATTCAAACATTCCCTGCACCCACTGAATTATGACTATGTCATTTTCAAACATCAATGCCTTAACTACGAAATCAGTGCAAATACTTACATTTAGTGAGGAAAAAGCCATTTGGATACTTTCATCGATTAAAGACATAGATAACGACAGTTCTTCAGTCGATAGTCCAGTTAGACTCATTTCAAAACTAGAAAAATTTATTAGATGTGAAATATCACCTTGGCCCAATATTATAAATCCCACTGGATTCCACAGGGACTCCGAATTTATTTACACCCAACTCTATGTAAGGAAAGCCAAGAGTTTGTTAAAAGATGGTAGCAAATCCTGAACAGGTACTCCCTTGACCTTATCCTTTTAACTATTCAGGAACTGGATTATCCACAATCAACCAAGAGATTGTAGAGAATAAGGAGCAATTATTAACCTTCCATGGGAAGAGTCCTGGAGTACATTAATGGTAAATTGCCATCTTTACCAGAAGGACATTGAACAATGAGAAATTAGTAAATGTCGTTGAGATACTTAGGACTATTCCAGGGATAGTGTATACACATGAAAAGCATTTGACCATTCTTAAGGCCCTGAGAAACTGGGAGCACCTAGAAAAACACACTTGAACAGTAGTGCAGAGAGTTGTGAAACACCAAATAGTGAGGGGGAACAAACACATCAGCAGGACATTGTGACACCTAATGTAACCATAAGTGAACAGACAGAAGCATCCAGCAGTGCACCACAAGCTACAGCCACTAACATAATTACTTTTTTAGACGTTGCAAGACGCAAAGAAGTCAAAAGAAAGCAAATGGTCAAAAAAAAGCATCAGAACAATTAGTGATGAATATTTCATCAAAACAATTCAGTCAATCACATATCAATACCTTCAATTTAGGTCTCTCTTATACACTGGTACAGAATACTACAAACTTTGAGGAAAGGATCAATGATTTTAAACTAGTCAGGAAGCTGGAATTGAAGGTATTTTTCTCAAATCAATCATAAACCACAAATAAATTTACTGTATTTGATTATATCGACATTTAATCCAAGAGTACTTTTCATTCAGCCATAAATATGTTCATGAAAAAGACTACCAGTGATTTGAGATCTATTCATAATAACCCTAACAAACCAGGCAACTTTAGAAAACATGAGATACGTCTGATTAAGGAACTAGCAGAAGACTGTATAATTACCATGAAACCAGCAGATAAAGGAGATGCCCTTATAATCATGGACTCCAGCTTTTACAATGAGGGTTGTATAGAAATGATTTATGATCAATCTGCATATCTCGAGTTAGAGCAGGACCCCAACAATTCTATTATGATATAGAATTCTAACCTCTAATCTAAGGATGACACGGATACTCTGTGCAACATTATTTACGTGCTGGGACACTGCCGGCATACGGCTCCAGTCCGCTTTCTTTACTCAACTAGTGGGCGTGTTCCTGCCTAATTTGCAGTAACGCTCAGCATTTAATGTGCCTGCCGAGTCGCCCGTGCAAGGATTAGAGGTGAGGTTGTCCCTCTGGGCTTCCATTATAAAGCCTCTTTCCTAGCTTGTTAGGTGTTTTAACTTTGGGCAAAATTGTTTTATGTTTTACTATTACGTGTGTGTGTGTGATCTTTACTCCTGACACGGATACTCTGTGCAACATTATTTACGTGCTGGGACACTGCCGGCATATGGCTCCAGTCTGCTTTCTTTACCCAACTAGTGGGCGTGTTCCTGCCTCATTTGCAGTAATGCTTGGCATTTAATGTGCCTGCCGTGTCGCCCGCGCAGTAGACGGGCACAACGGGCGCCCCGTCAATGCGCCAAAGGCGTGCTTAAGGCAAGCCCGTCTGTGCCCTTCCGTGCACGGGAGATGCATGATTCTACCATCCTCAGGTCAATGCCCATATAGCTGGACCGTGAGTTACAACTATCTCTTGCCCCCACCACTACATCCTGGCCCCTGGGTTTTTCTCATACCCTGAGACCTATTAAATCTAAACCACCTCCGGTCTCAGTTCTGCAATGTGGACTATTGAACACACGGTCCCTTGTAGCTCATGCCATGAACTGTCACGACCGAATAGCTAATAATGACTACGATCTCCTGTTTCTCACAGAGACGTGGCTGACAGAATCCTCTGGTCCGGCCATTGTACAAGCCACCCCCCTAAATATGAATTGGTACATGCAGACAGCCTAACAACCTGGGGGTGGGGTAGCGCTGATTCATAAAAACAAATACAAGTTCACCCATGTGGTCCCTAAACATTTATTAAAAATGGAGTGCCTGCTGACTCGAGTCTGTATTTCACCTAGCTGCACTCTCACCATCTTGATAGTATACCGGCCCCCAGGAGGCGATAGTACGTTTTATGCTGAATTTCTGGCTTTTGTATCAGAGCGTCAGACTAAATATCCAGAGATGATTATTACTGGAGACTTTAATCTTCCCCTTAATTCCGCAGGTGGCCAATTTTATGGCCCTAATGCGGGACCTAGGACTACCTCAATGGGTTACGGAACCCACCCATCGACATGGGAATATTTTGGACATGGTTTTCGCGCCTATGGCAACCATTACTATGATATCCTCTTTTCGCTTTCTCTAAAAACCTCTCTGTCCTTCCAGCCTAAACCTGCGATCCATAAGCAGAGCTGGCGTGGAAAATCTAACTCGGATGTGGCTGATTCCATCCAAGCCCACTGTGGTCCAGTCACTGACTGCTCTCTTTCTGGACTTGAGGCCTCTTTTCTACTAACTGCCGACCTGCTGGCCCCAGTTAAACTCTCCTGACCGTCGAAGTCTCCCCCGGAACCTTGATTCTCAGAGGAGCTTAGAACATGTAAACTGCATTGGAGACAGGCCGAAAAAAAATGGCTCCTCTATTATTCTGAGGAAGCTAAAACCGAATTTCGCCTTTCTGCCACTGCCTATCATAAAGCTATTACCAACGCAAAAAAAGCCTACTTTGGTCATATTGTAGAAGGTGCATTGAATAAACCTAAGACCCTATTCGATCTGGTACATGTTCTACCTAACCCTGAAAAAGGACGCTCCTCAGTATCTCCCTCACAGGAGCTCTGTAACTCTCTTTCAGCCTTTTTCGTAAACAAAATATTTACTATTCGGGATGATATCCAAACTGAGGCACCCACATCTCCAGCCACTAAGGACTATGATGAACCGGGTGTGGCGAAGAACGAGTGTTCTACATTCCCCCTCTTTTCCAACTCTGACATACTTGATGACTTGCAGCGTCTGGTAGATCAGGGCGGTATCGGAGCAGTTCTTTTGTTAGATCTCTCAGCTGCTTTCGATACGGTTAACCATGCAACCCTGATCTCCCGCCTCTCTGTGGCCGGCCTTTCAGGTCAAGTTATAAATTGGTTTAAGGCCTTCCTGGCCGATAAATCTCAATCCGTATCCTTGCCCCCTTCCGTTCTGATGCAGTTTCTTTATTCTGTTGGGTTCCACAGGGCTCTGCATTCTCCCCTATACTGTTCAACGTCTATATCAGACTCCTCCTGCATTTTATTCAATCGTACGGGTTCCGTTATTATTCTTACGCGGATGGTACCCAAATTCTTGTCCGCCTTGACCTCACACAGACTGAAACAGCTAGTCGACTCAAAAGAGGCCTTGAGGACCTGGGAGCTTGGATGGGAAGTAACTGGTTAAAACTGAACGGCAGTAAGACTGAGGTCTTGGTTGTGGGTACTGCATCCCCCCACCTACTCTGGACCACTGAATTCTGGCCTTCAACACTTGTCCCTCTCCACACCCCTGTTACATCGGTAAGAGACCTGGGGGTTAGATTCTTTGCATCCCTTTCTATGGATGAGCAAGTGGCAGCGGTATGTAAATCCGGCCATTTTAAGCTCGGCATTCTCTGTAAGGTTCTTCCTTTTATCCCGGCAGCCTGCCAGGCACCAGTGGTTGCCGCTTTAGTTTTGAGCGTGTTGAACTACTGCAATTCCCTCTATCAGGCCCAGCCCTGCTATTTGATCGAGCGACTTCAGCTATTGCAGAACGCGGCAGCCAGAGCAATCAAATGGTACCATTATATCCTCCCTCTGGAAAACATATGTCTCCTTTACTTAGGAAATTGCACTGGCTTCCAGTGGCAGTCAGGATCTCTTTCAAATCTTTGTGTATTGTACATTGGGCTTTTTACAGGAGTGGTGCGGAATATTTGCAAACTAAGTTCTGGTGCTATGTACCTACTCGAGCCTAGCGCTCCCAATCATCTCTTCTGGTAGAAGTATCCTGTTACTGGCGTGCTCGTACTAGAGGACGGGCTTTCTCCGTGGCTGCTGCGAAAGCCTGGAATTACCTTCCTTTTTCTCTCCGCAGCACTGCTGATCACCTCCTGTTCAGTCGTCTACTGAAAACAACTCTGTTTAAATAAATCCTTGCCTCTGTCAGAACGTACTATCCTGCTATCCAACACCAAGATGCCTTAGGGTGTACGTGCGCTTTCCAAGTTCGGTTAACATAACATAACATGTTGATTGAAGAGATGATCTGTACCACCTGGGATTTGGAATAGATACCTGACACAGAGACATCCTTTCATGCCTGTGATTTATGCTTTACCAGAGGTTCACAAGAACTTGATGAAACCACCATTTAGGCCAATTATTGCGGGAACGGATAGCGTGTTTGATCCCCTTGTGAAATACCTAGACAAGGCACTGCAGCCATAGGTACAATAGTCTATTACATATTTAAGAGCCATCTCACACTTTTTGCTATCATTGAGTCACTTACAACTGACTGAATCTGACCGGAAACTTTTCTTGCTTGATGTGCAAAGCCTTTACACGTTAATAAAGGCAGAGAGACCAAAAGGTGATACACAACGGTTTATACAGAGACCTAAGGCGGGGACATTCCCATGCCTAAATTGCCAGCTCTGTGGTAATATTATTAAAGGTGATTCTGTTAGGCACACACACACAGGGAAGAAAATCTAATTACAGCATTATGCCACATGTGACTCACATAATGTCATTTATGGCATACAGTGTCCATGTGGCAAATATTATGTAGTTCAAGCTATGAGAAACGCGACATAGAGGCAGATTGAACATAATTCTAACATCAGAACATGCAATGAAAAATCCCCAGTATACAGGCATTTTCGAGAACACCATCACACAATTGCACAGATGAGATTCGTATTGTTAGAATTGTTACATTCCTTACCAAGGGGAGGATATCTCCATTAGAGGTTACTACAGAGGGAACATTTTCTGAATACACAAATTGGAGACTATGGATCCACCTGGGAGGAACAAGGAATGTTACTGCTTGGTTATCACTATTGCTTCAAAAGTACATCTGTTAAAAGTTGAAGGTCAACAATTTTTATATTTTCGTCATTTTGTCTTCTTGAGAGTTCACACATATATTATGACAATCACATGTCTAATTTGTCATGACTGCATACCATTCTCTCGGAAGATGGGAAATAGTACTTTGATGTACAAAGTCAATATTGATTAACATAATTAACTACTGTATAATTTTGTGAGGTGAACACACAATCATTGTCACGTTGAGCAATGTGATATTTTAACATGTCACACTTATATGAAACTGTGTACATGTTTTATCCTACAACAAGCTGTCACAATTATATAGAAGTGTGAACATGTTCTATTATATGTTATTAGTGTGGAAAATTCGGTATATGATATAGCACCTAATATCCTGTAACAGCTTTTGTATATTGCATTATTTTTGTTGTCAACATTCATATCAGTCGTCCAATCAATATTGCCCAATGGCAATCCCTATCTCCATGGGGACATATCTCTTTCAAATTGATTCTTTTTAATGTATTTTGCACAATTGTTGGTGAGAAGAAGACTTTGCCTCCTATATGATCCAATTATACCTACAGATGATTGTAAATAGTGATTATCGTTGCTTTTGTCATTTGCCACATATTGGGTATTTAAATGGATTGTCCAGATAATTTTTCTCATCATCATTTTTACTAACTCACATTATTCCATTAGCTTTATTGGAGCTAACATATACTTTATGGGCTGAACACCATGGCGTCGAGTAGCTCATTATCATTAAGAGAGGCCATCTTTGTTTTCCACATTTACAGTGGCGTTTCACTTCACATGTGGGCTTGGACTCAGCCATCGATGTAGTAAGTTACTCCTTGGTCCTTGAGTATCCTAACCTCTTTACATCACCATTACTAATTCTTAATGGTTATAATAGCTTACCTCTTATTTTTGGGAATTAGAAGCTCATTGACACACTTTTATGAAAGTGAGTCCTACCATAATATCAATAAGGTAAGCAGAAAATGTAGGAATTATTTTAGATAATACATTTTCACTTAAGATGGTCCGTATAACTTCATAGATTTTATTGTAGTGCCCATCATCATTATCTGAGTTCTTGAGGACATGTGTCCTTACTTTTTGGCAATCATATAAGGTACGACATAATAGAGTTCTACTTTTTATATTATTATATCTAAAACTACTTTAAACTTACTATGCTATATTCATCTTTACACCTGAACTCCCTTCTTGATGTCATTTGGATTCTTTGCCAATGGTTTTTGGCAGTTTAATAATTTCTTTTTTTAATTCTTTCAACAAAATATGAGATAAATGGCCAACCTCTGGTCATTAATATAATAGTACCTTTGATTTTGGGTAATTTATACTACTGATAGTGTTACAAGACTTCACAGACTGATTTGTATTTGTCCTGATGAAGGGACCCGTGTCCCGAAACACGATGAGCTCAGCTGAATGTTTTAAGAATAAATGCCACTTTGGAAGAAGAACCTAACTGGGATGTGTATCTTATGGTCTTCCTTAAATCTATAAACTTCGTGAGAACTTAATTAAAAATACCATTTCATCATTGTCTGGCTATTCTGGCCTTAAAATAGAGTGCAGGGGACTGCGGTATCTCTGTCAGTGGGATCTCATTTTGTTTGCTGTTTGTTGATGATCTATGTGCCAGGATAGCTTGTTTCTCCTCTGCACCTAAAGTGTTAATTGAATACTTTTGTTTTTCACTTAAACATTGTAGCTACAACCGAGTGCAGGGTGATACCAAAGTTTTTTTCTCTCCATTGTTACCTGCAATTGGAAACAACCCATACTCTAAACTTTAGTGCTTGAGCAAAAACCCATACAAATAACAGTCAGTAGAAGTGAACCACCTGATTTTATGGCATGTCCAGGAGGCGCAGACAGTTATATTAAATGTGGACCTTTCTTTGCCTCCATCTCGTAAAGATTTTGATTGGGCCCCCTTTGAAAGCTGCAAAACCCGTCAGCATTATAGTCACCATTCACAAATTGAAATTAATAATTGTGTGTGTTGCACCCTGCACTGTGGTGGGCTTAAGCCCTTGCATATTAGATGTTGCCCTCCAGTAGGAGCGTGGCATACCTCAAAACATATTTCCGTGCCAAGTTCCTGGGTTCAAGCCCGTTACTGAATACTAGGACTTGTGGGTTACATGCACTGCTGACCGGAATCCTGGACTCACACATATGGAACCACTTTGAAAATTGTGTGACATTATAATGTACTGATTGCAGTCATGCTGCCTTGTTGCCATGATCTGTTGCCATTAGCTGAGTTAGGATAAACCTAGAGAGAGTTGCATGTGGATTTGCTCAGACAGACGCCGCAAGTGCAAGGGGTTTGTTCACAGTTCTGTATGTAATGAACAGGATTTCTTCCACTTAATGAATAACAAAAAGAAATGCTGTTTATGCGATACCCAATGAGCACCTCAGAAATGGGTGTTCTGCCAGCTGCCATGAGGCTCACAAAACCACACATGGAATTCCGGTACCATGTGAGACTATGAGTAATGTCTTATTGGGCTTGCTGCCGATATTTGAAATATTAGCTGCCACATGATGCACCCTTTGGGTGAACCATATGGGCTCACCTTCAGAGTCTAGTTCAAGATAAAAGGCTTATGCCTGCGTGATAGGTTAACTGATACAATTATTGAACCGTGTTTAAGATAGCTTGAGCAAGATGCTAGAGGCTATATGAACGAGACAATGTGCAGTGAGTAATGGTCACACCTAGTTTCCATGCACATTATTACACAGATGATGTCGCTATCTTTTTGAAACGTGTTGAGGCAGTATGTGTCAGACTAACATGAAATTAAAGATCGACGCATAGTAGTTCAAGAAGAAAATTCCAATATTTAAAAGACAGTTTTGGACAAATAATTTACATATGGTAATGATAGCATGAACAAGGTGAAAAACGTAATTTTCATAAAAGTTTACATTTAGCAAGAGCTATATTGAGAACGAGGTAAGATATAGTGAAGAAGCCTGCGCTCAGAAGAGGATAAAAGGGGGTGATCAAGGTGCGGGAAGGTGTTGATGATGTCACTGTGATGGGGGATGAGGTTGTGGGGTGGGCTGAAAGATGAGAGTGAAGAGGAGTCTATCTAGCCTTTACACATGCTCAGAGCAAGGAAGCAGGTGGGAAGGAATCCTATACATGTGCGGATAAAGCAGTAGAACAAGGAAAGCAGCCTAGAACGCCTTTCCCATGCCCGAGATCCGGGAGTGGATGGTAAAAAGCATCTATGCTGAAGGTGCGCAGTCCTATCGCTTTCCTGCACAGGGACTGTCCTGCCACCTCCACAGCATCCTGGCTCTCCAATCCAAGTCCACCCATATTATAATGACAGCCTCTGTCCCTAGATTAGGCTCCATCGAGAGCCCGACCACCCAACCTAAAAGAACCTCCACCCATTGACCAAGAGAACCTCCACATAGCCACAGAGCTGACGACTCGGGACAGGGTAGAACAGGTGAAATTCCAGAGAGCGATGGTGCCTACCTGCAGGATGGTCTGGTTATCAATGTCTTGCCCTTCCACTCCTTCAGAGGTAGATTACCTATCTCCCCACCCTGACATCAAAACAGAGAATGTCACTACGCTCTCATCCGGGAATTTCTGGCTCACTGCTCAGAGTCAGCACACAGGAAGTAACTGCATCATCAGGTAACCTTGCGTCCTGTGTCTCCCATGGAACAAAGCATGTTCTGAAAGCCCACCCTGCCCCATGTAATTAACTCATCGCAAGGGACATGAGGCACATACCCCACCTCAATCCCACCGATTCAGTAAGGACAAAAAACAGGCCCCAATTGCTCCAGGCACAAAAATAACTCGAGGCAATCATCTGTGCTCCTTGTCCATACCAGCTGTGGACAAAAGAAAGATACCAGACATCTGTAACCCTCTTTATTTGCATACTGAACCCCAATAGCCTAGGCAATCTATTAGCAGCATGCATCCCATTCCTCATCCCTGAACTCAGAACTATTTAACCCACTCCACTTCTGATCCCCTGCAAACCTATTATCCTCATAACTCCCCTCCCCATGTCTCCCACCATCAGCAGTGTACCCCAACACCATCTGCCCTATTCTGTCCAGCAGTCTTCCACCAGCAAACCAAATCCTGGAAGTCTCAAATTCCTGACCTTTTCCTGGGAGGAAACATCAATTGTGCCTCTTTGTGACAATGCCCACTCGCTGCGCTGCCTTTACACAAGGCTTCAAGTGGCTGATCATGAGTACATTGGTGTGGTGATCAGCGTAATTAACATGGAGTCCTATGGACTCCAATAAATGGGGACTAACACTGCCTATCACCAATAGGAGAAATTAACATGGAGTCCTATGGACTCCAATAAATGGGGACTAACACTGCCTATCACCAATTTTAATCCGGCGGTAATTCCGCCGTACCAAGTGGTGGTAATGGTAATTCCATTTGGCAGTACTGCAACATTTGTAATGATGCCACAGTCCCCAAATTCTCAGAGATCATATAGCCAACATTTGCACAAAAGGTCTCCCAACAGATCAATCCTTGCCCATGCATCTCGTGTCAACATCTTCAACCCTAGAGCTGCCTCTGTGTCGCTGTATGCCAGTCCTGACCAGGCACTCCTTCCCGATAGTCTGCTCATCTTGAGATTTTTTGCATCCACATCCCCTAATAAAACATGGAGGGACCAGAACCCAGTATCCAGTGGACCCATGGCCGGCCACCTGACATTTAAGATAAACAGTGAAATGACACAGCAAGGAATCTGAAGGCCCGCTGACGTTGACATTATTTGTTTTGAGGGATTCCCTTTTTACCAAAACACCTCCAGTATTCAAGTGACATTTGACCAATGATCCCCTCTTACCACACTCTTCCTGGCCATCGTCTCTCATCAAACTGGAAGGAACTATGCAGGCTACCCCTTCCTCCCAAGAAGTGTCCCGATCCAAAATCTGAAACTGCGACCCTTGACACTCCACTTATAATCATCCCTAGCTGGTCTGCCATTACCTCCGGAGCTCCTCGTTCTATCCTTTGTCCCCTCATGCACTGCCCTAACTATCGCCATATTACAGACTTTCATATCTGAACTTAACGTTACTCAGGTAAATTGTCCACATGTCCCTGACATGGAAGCACTTCTTTTTAGATGTACCGGGTCACCTACTTATTCATGCCATTTCCTTTTAATATATGTTGTGAATTATTTCTAGATCTATTAGCTGAACTACAAATTTGTCACACCCACCTTATTATCTTAGGCAATTTTAATTTGAAATTCAATCTTCCTAAATCCCCAACCCTTGACTCATGTTTTTGAGAGTCCATCTCATCTTGACTTACACCAATTAGTACATAATCCTACGCATAAATTAGGCAATACTTTAGATCTGATTTTCACAAGTAAACCCTTGCTGACTATCTTATCCATAGAACCAGTGCTTTGGTCTGGTCACTAGCTTATTACCTGTCTACTTAGAGACACATGTCCATCTGTTAAACCTGTAGTACCTAAAGTATGGCTCAGCTCCTGGCGCAATGCTGATGTTCAAGGGTTTATCTCATTGGTCAACTCTAAGTGCTCCACTCCGTCCACATCTCTTTTGCAACTGTCCCAGATTTTGAGTGAGGCAGCTGATAAAATTGCTCCCCTGAGATTTGCTCAACCACGTAGAATGCCATCCGAACCATGGTACTCGGACCAATTAAAAAGTACTAGGCTGAAAGTTAGACAAGTCAAACGTAAGTGGAGCAAATCCTATGATCCCCTTTATAAGGAACGCTACAAGGCTTGCCTTGCAGCTTATCATGAAGCTATAGAAGCTGCCAAAACTTTGTTTTTCTCTCAGAAGATCGAAGTTGCCCTATGCAAACCTAAAGCACTGTTTTCAGTTGTTGAGTCTCTTTCCTCATCTGATACGCTGACAGAAAAGGTTAGACCCACGCAAAAACATTATGACGACCTATCCCAATTTTTTATAACAAAGATTGGTGACATCCACCGCACTATTGCAAGCACATCGGCCATCTCTCTTAGCGCCACTACTCACCTTGACCATCTTATGCATACAGTTGATCCTGCCGAATAGTCCTCTTTCCCTATCTTCTCAGAGGATATTGTCTTGGCAGCAATCCAAAAGATTAAATCCTGCTCTCCATCAGACGCCATTTCAATTGACATTATGAAAACCATCTCCCCTAATCTTGTGTCAGTACTTGCAGCTGCTGTGAACAATTCCTGTCCATCCGGTTTGGTCCCGCCTGAACTTAAAGCGGCTAAATTTATTCCACTTCTAAAAAAGCCATTGCTCGATCCTACCATCCTGGCTAATTTCCGTCCTATCTCTCTTCTTCCTTTTCTGGCTAAACTAATTGAATCTCTGGTATCACCCCTTCTCTCTTCATTCCTTCAATCTTCTCACATGCTTGTCCCTTTGCCTCCACCCCTAAAACACATTCTTGCCACTGGGAATTCAAAGGTCTGCAATCTTAGCCTCCCCAGAGCTAATAGCGGCATGGTTACCCCCTACCTCGTAATGACCTCCATTGTGTTAAACACCAGATAATAGACACCCATTACACAGAATGTGTATTCATCACACACTCCATTCACCCAGGTCCCACCCCACTGGTGTACCCACAACATCGCCCGTTGGGAACAGTCCAGCCAGTCTGGTCAGCACTTCCCCGCACTACCATATATGGAACTTCCACCCAACAGCCAGTCAGGGGGAAGGGACAGAGTCAGGGCTTCCCGGGACTTCGGAAAAACCAAGGTAACAGGCAATGGAAGGCAAGAGGCCACAGGGGTTATCTTGTCTCCATCAGGAATCCACTGATTTCAATGACAGGGCCTAGGCATCCCAAAATGGAGGACACTCAGGGCACCTGTCAATTCGGCACAGAGCTGCCACCAGCCTGTACCCACCTCTGTGGGCCACACACAGGTGTCCAAAAACATAAACTAGGAGTTCCATGTTGTACTCCCACCCATGGGTGCCATAAGGGTATCCGAAGGGTCTGTTCACCAAACCAAATACAGGAAGAGCCGCACCGCCAGTCGTCCCACATGAACTCCTGCATGGAAAACAAGTCAGAACATACATGATAAAGCAATAAAGGACAAGGATTCAGAGGCCCTGTCCCTCTGATGCATTTCCAGCAGCAAAGGGGGACCCTAGGCACCAGATATCCGATTAGCTCATGAGACAGAACAGCTATACTGTTACCCCCAACTCTGAGCCAATGGCTTACATGCTGGGCTGTGATAAGGTCACTTACAATCCTGCAGACCAGCTCCTGGTGCACCACAACATTTGGAGCCGATTGGGAAGCCCCAGGATTCTTTTAAAAATGATGACTCTACCACCTGGATGGGTTCAATCTTGCCATGTCCCCACAACTCCATGTCATAAACAGACACAGAGGTAGCTTTGCCATTGTAAACTTTGACCAGCAGCTCGAAAGGTTTTCCTTTAAACATGGTCATAGCTCTAGCCACACCCCAATAACCTGTTTGAATCTTACAGTCTGCTTATTCAATGAAAATCTAACCCTTAGGTAGTCAAACCTATCTACTCTGGGGATTAAAATACCCTTGCTAAACATGGTCCAGATGTTGCGTTGACACTTCCCCCTAGAATGGTTCATCTGTGTTCCTAATCTCATGATTTGGTGCTACGCATCGGTTATACTCTCAATGCCCAGCAAAATTGTCCTTTAGGCATTTTGTTTGTAAATATTGATTAGGTGCTATATGTCGATCCTCAGCCAGCCCAGATGAACATCCATGGACCGATGCTTGCCTCGTGGTTGCAGGAGTAGCTCCATCTCCCCATCTCAATGCAAGTTAAGCCCTGATTGTCATTGTGTGTTGATGCAGCAGATTTGACATGCTTGATGCGACAAACGCTTTGAGCATGCTAATTTAACCTGTTCAGCTGTATTTCATTTTTGGCAGCGCTTCACTGCTGTTTGGGGCCTCTGTTTTGAAGAGGGAGTCGCGGGGGTCCCGAGACCAGCCCTCCGCCCTCCGAAGTTCATGACGAGATGAAAGGCCAGAAATGCTTGCAGCCACCCATCTTATTTTGGACAGATCCTGAGTACACCAATGATTGACAAGTATACCGAAAGGTATTGTCTCAGCCAGCCATACAGACCGAATACAATGCAAATCTTTCTATGTGTGGCAGAAGAGCCCGTGATCATGGGCAAAGACGCCTATATGGACAGCCTCTGCTAAACACTAAGAAGCCATGAAACTGACGTCATTAGTGACACCATGCACCTCGACGTAGCAGCGTTGGAGATGAAGCACATTGACAGTCCTGCACTGCACTACATAAACACACACTCATATACACGAAGAACATGAGCGCAGAGTTCTATAGTTACTGTTTATTTTATTTATTGAATTTATAGTGCGCTTTAGAGGACACGTACACACTGTCAATGATTTTATTATTTTGCCATTAGCCAAATTCAGTAACGCAGAACCTTAAAACACAAAAGATCCTCAGAAAGCTTGCTGATGCTTAAAGCTAATATTTGCATGGATATACAGGAGTATATGTGGAATCTGATCGAACCACATACAACTGACCTATAGGGAACTTAGCACAACATGGACAATGAAGAAACCGAATACTAAGGTTTAGGAAAATTACAGCAGGCCTCAAGCCACTGAACATGAGACAAGCCGAGCTGACTCAGGCTGCATATAAGACAAGACATGCAAGACGGGCCCACAGCCAAGGTCAGAGATATGAAGATATATTCCAATCCCAGATGACAAAGGGTCCAGCTGCAGAGAAATTGAACAAATACTCATAATTGTGAGTTGCAGAGCTCAATTTTGTGGTCTCTAAACACAGAATGCAGCCAGACGAGACAATGGACAGTTATCTATGGTGAGAAAGTGGAGCAGATTCTAGCAAACCAGACGCAGACTGCAACAAGTGTTCCAATGTAAGGTGCATATTCTTATAGGCAAAGGTGGTACTTACAAGTTACAATACAAACACAATCTTTCACATCTCTTGTAGAGGTTCACAGCGAGCTGAGAACTCGATTGAGTCCTAGGCCACGGGGCAGCAGCTCTAACCAATCACAGTTTAGTATTCCAGGGGTGGATAGCAAGGGATAAGAACCAATCATAAGCCCACCACTCTGCAACAATGTAATAGATAGTTTCTTTGGGGATGGAACAGGCCAGCCACCTGACATGCAAGAGCCAGCAGAAAAACATTTATAGGTGACTGCATAGGTTATGTGGCTCTCGATACCGAATCCCTCACGCTTATAGGTTCTTTGGAGAAGAGCCCAAGTGATGATGCCAGAGTCATAAAAATCTGGCCTGCATGCCTTAGAGCATCGAACTGTACCTGAATCTTCCTGTGTTCTTGTTCTGTTCCCTGTGGCTTTTATTTGCAATAAACCGCAGTTTGTACTTGCCGTTGACTGAGTCCCCTGTTTGTTCTGGGGAGGGTGCTGGGCCCTCCAAGTCTGTGTACCCTCAGTCTTGCTCTGGAATACCTAAGATTCCCACCCAACAGTTTCATAATCACCCCCAAACCCAGCTGGGCTGCATGTTTCTTGGCCATCACAACTCACTGCAACATGTCCGCCGCCGGAAAAAGGCACAGAAGTGTCTGTCCTGACCTCTTCAGCCTTTCATTCATTGGCCTGCACAATTACAAAAGACCCAATTGTGGAGCTGACAGGTGAAACCCGGCCCCCTTGTCATTGCCCTCACTAAGGCTTCCTGTCTGGCTTTCTTCCACTTCAATTCAGAGCCAGCCCAGATGGACCGATCCTTGCCTCGTGGCTGGAGGAGCAGCTCCATCTCGCCATCTCAATGCGAGGCAAGCCCTGGTGGGCATTGTGTGCTGCTGCAGCAGATTTACCACGCTCGATGCAGCTAGCGCTTTGAGCATTCCAATTAATCCTGCTCAGCTGTATTTCAGTTTCATCAGCGTTCCACTGCTGTTTGGGGCCTTTGTTTCATCACCACCAAAGTCCAGTTGGGCTGCTTGTTTCTTGGCCAAGCCAACTCACTGCAACCTGTTCACCGCCTGAACAGGCAGCAGAGTGCCTGTCCTGCCCTCTTTAGCCTTTCATTGATTGACATGCACAATAACAGAAGACACATCGGGGAGCCGGCAGATGAAAGCTTGTCCCTTCGCTAAGGCCCTCACTAAAGCCCTCTGTCTGGCCCTGTCCCGAGCTGGAGGAAGCCCCTTTCCATGCTGCTGCTTCCTGCAAGTTTCCCACACACCACGCTGTTCAATGAACAGACGTACAGTTGCACCTGCATTTAGGGACCATGAAAAAACGGCTTCTACATTGCATCAGTTCACCCTGTCCTGGACTACAACCCTCTGTCTGGTTGCTGCTCAATCCTGCCTCCCTCCCCCTCTAGCCTATCTGCAAACTGTAACTTCTTGTTATCTCTCAACTTGATATCTGCCTACTTGATATCTGTATCTTCCTTTAACTCACATATTGCTTGCTTGCCAGTGCTTGTTAGTGCCTTATTCATAATTCCTTAAATGTACTTTGAAATGTGTACATCCTGCATTCTGTGCTGTATTTAGTGCTTTTTGGGACATTCAAATTTAGGTGTGCTTTTTAAATCTGTGCATCCTCCATTCTGTGCTGTATGTAGTGCTTTTTGGGAAATTCAAATTTAGTTGTGCTTCTAAATCTGTGCATCCTCCATTTTGTGCTGTATTTAGTGCTTTTTGGGAAATTTGAATTTGGTGTGCTTTTAAATCTGTGCACTGATTGTCTTCCAATGCACAACTCCTCCTTCTGTGCCTGCCTGTTTGCTAGGTCACTTGGGGAGTCCATGTGCACTCTGCAGATCCCCTTTTTATCTCTCTCCTTCACTACTCCCATGGCACTCTCTATCGCTTGATCTATTGTAACTGCTATTCTATCACCTGTCCTACCTCTCTCAGGAAGTATGGAAGAAAAAACTTAAAAAAAGGTCTTAGGCCAACCTATTGCTGACAACTACGTCAATGCCACTTCCAGGCAGACTATTATGGACATCCTCTTCTCTGCCCCCTCTCCTGAACTACGGACTCCCCCATTTGGTCTCCACTCTTTCCCCTTTCTCCTCCTCACCCATTAATGGTTGTACTAGGTCGGAAGTACTCCTTGCACATTTTGAATCCTCTGGATCCATCATTAATGTCTATCACAATGGCACTATCATGGCCCAAGGTTCTCAACCTACTATTCTCCTTCTCGACTGCTGCCTGCCCTCTCTCATAAACGTCCTCCCTTCTCCCGCCACTCCTTCCTCTTTTCCTCTTACCTCTCCACCACCACTAATGGGAGTACCACTCCCCTTTGCCACACTTGGAAAACCTTCAAAGGTGGGTACCAACTTCACTTTGGGAAGAAACTGTGTGAGCCTTTAGATTGAAGCAGAGCAGATACTTCTCTCTTGCTATATACTTATAGATTTTCATTTTTTGTCTCTTTCAAATTACTGGAATTACATTTTGAGCACATTAGAGTTGGTTATCTTGTAATCTTTCATCATTAGAAACGGATCGCCATATATTTGAATTTGCTAGCCCCAGAATGTCTACTTCATTCAACAGTGGTAGCATAGGGACCATGGAATTGATAAATTATACGATTGAAAATATTGATGTTGAGATTCTAAATTGTAATGCGGATTTTGTTAGCATGTTCATGAACATTTGTATCTGAAAATGTGATTCTCAGTTAATTGTTTTAAGGACTTTGGGTGAACATACCTACATAACACTATCTTCTTTATTATTTGTAGAAATCAAGACCCCAGGTTAAGAGTTTCTGAATCATTGGCCCTCATTACCGGTCTGGCGGTAACCGTGCCGGTGCTACCGGTGGATTGCCGCTGGACCCGTGAAAATTTATTACAAGTCCAGTGACCGGGAAGTCAGATGCCAGTAATTTTGTTAGTCCATGGGACTCCATGACAATGGGGACGTGGGAACACATGCACTCTTAACAACGGTGCAGAAGCTCCCGTGAAAACGCTGGAGGCAGGTGCCATCCCGCCGGGTGGGATGGCAGCCGCCCGCAGAATTGTAGTGTGCTGGCCTGCAAGCAACGGTGCCGGTATGCTTACTGGCACCGTTGTTTCCAGACCGGCACAATTGTAATGAGGCCCATTATCTTTTGTGAGAATATGATGTTGACATTTATTGAAATTAAGTAAATTTACACATTTTAACCAAGTTGTTGCTGAGACCTAATAATCAAACTAGCATTAAGATTGTTATTGATGAAAACTGGATGTCAACTCCATAGCTGATTCTTCGGCCTGTGAAGGTGTTCAGGGGATGGGATTTCGCTATTGTTGGGAACTTTATCTTGTTTTTCATTATTGTCAGTCCATGTGCCAAGACAGTTTTTTCTCCTTACCTTAAAATAGTGAATATTAAATCTCTACGTTTATTTAATGGCGTTATACCTAGAATAATTATACTAAGTTGTGCACTTTGACCTAGACAGTCTCGCTCTTACCGAGACATGGTCCAATACGAGCTCTGTCACTGCTCTTGACAATCTCCTTCCTGAGGGCTACAAAATCCTTTCCAAACCCAGACCAAACAGGCCTGTAGGTGGAGTGTCCCTGATCTATCATACCTACTCAATCCTGCTCTTTTTGAATGCCTTGTCTGTAGGCTTGGAGTCTCACCTACTCTCTCTTTCACACTTTCCACTATATACAGGCCCCCTGGCCCTATCTCTCTCTTCCTCTCCGAATGGGCCGAACTCGCCTCCCGTCTCTCAACCTCTTCTTCCAAACTCCTCCTACTTGTTGACTTCAACATCCACTGTGACTCCCTTGAATCATTCAGCTCCCAGTTCTGTATCCTCTGTGATTACCAATCTCTCCGACCCACTCTGCCGGCCACACCTAGGCCATCCTCATATCTAGTGACATTCCTATCTTTAATCCAGTCAACACTCCCATCTAATGGTCTGACCACTCTCTGCCCTCCCCCCACCTGAGTCCCCTTGGCTCACTCTCCGAGCCACAGTCGGCACTGCCAGCCTCCTTCACCATCATTCGACCTATAAAGCGAGTGTCAGTCGCTGCTTTCGCCTCCACCTTCATCCCCCCTCCCACCCGCACCTCTGGCTCTCTTGCTGACTCTCTTTGCTAACATGCACGTCTCCATCTCTAACACTCTTGACATCCTTGCCCCTGTCATGAGGATCCACCTAAAACCTGCCTCCAAGAATGACACCTGGTACGACTCTGATCTAGCATCTTTGAAACGCAAGTGCAGAGTTGCTGAATGGAAGTGTCAGACTTTGGGTTTACCCTCTAACAAACTGGCCTGCCACCTGCTCCAAAGGAAATATCTCTTCTCTGTCCGCTCCAAGAAGTGGGCCCACATACAAGCCTGCATCTCTGGAGCCACTAACAACACAGCCAAACGTTTCAAATTATGTAAGGAACTCGCCAATCCAACTGCAGTCTCCACCTCTCTCCTCCCTTCCCAGGCTCTCTGCCCCGCTATGGCCCCCAATTTAACATCAAAAGCCCATGTATCTTGTCCTCACTCTCCTCCAATCCCATCTCCAATTGTGTCCCTGTCTCCTGCCTCCCTTGGCTCCTCTCCTTCCACCCCCTCACTCTCCTCCCTCCTGCCCATAGCACCGGATGAGGTCTCTAAAGTGGTCTGCTCTATGAAGGTCTCTTCCAAGCAGGTGCTGCCCTGCTCCTCCAGAACCATTAAAGATAACATCTCCTTTATCGCCCCGGCTCTTTCTGACTTCTGTAACCACTCCTCTGGCGGCACTGGTTGTATCCCTCAAGAACTCCCTTGTGCACCCTCTCTTAAAATAAACTGCCTGCTGACCCCTCCTGCCTGGCTAACTATCGCCCTATTTCCACTACAATCTTCCTGGGTAAACTCTTGAAGAAGTTAGTCCTCTGTCCTCCCTGTGGTCCAGGGATGCATATTGGTTTCTTAACCATCAATCAGCCCCACACCTCTAGTACACCAAAAGGGATACAAAAAGATTGGAAACACAAGCTAATTATAAACCTCATTGTTCAATTTTGGTAACATGGACGGTACATGGACGGAACAGCAGGTTTATCTCTGCAAGATCGTGGATCGTTGGTTAGTTGCAACATGCAAAAATACAATTATTAACCAAAGATAAAAGGGACTGTCCAGTCAAGGTTGTACACAAATATCTAATTTATTATTATCACAACAGAAAGTTCTAGCACACTACAAAATACAACCTACCCTGTCAATGAATGCAGAGGACAGACAGTTTCAAGAAGGAAAATGGATGCACTCTGGATACTGATAGGAGGATAGTTGGTAAAGTAATTAATCACAATAGTTCAAGGATCCTTGGTTTCAAAACAAAGGGAGCAATGGGTCATAGAATGTCACCAGGGGCCTACTGAGAAGGACCAGGGGGAAAAAACCACAATGTACCTTGTGCTTGTAGATGTTCTTGGAACTAGACAGGGTCGAGACGGTTTCAGGGCGCTTTGCAGCTCCTGCAACAGCGTTCAAGACAGGAGATAGCTGCAGGTATCAGGCAGCAGGCAGTTCGGCGAGCAAGGCTTGATGGACAGCTGCAGGCTGGCCTACATGGTGCCCAGGGTCAGGCATCATTGTCTCAGTGCTGGTTGGTGCATCTGAAGCACCGGTCAAGGCATCTCTTGTTACTAAGAGGCTGGAGCTGGATGGCTTCAGGTTGGCTCAGATGCATATCAAAGGTTGTTGGGGTTTTCTTGTATCCTTTTTCAGTCCTGCAGTCAGATCCCACATGGGCCTGTTTGGAGTATACTCTATGAGTATGTTAAATATGTTAATTGCTGCCACCATTTGCATAGGGTAAACAAACAGACAGGGCGGATCCATGGTGCCTTTGATAGTTAATTAGGTTGGCCATGGCAGGAGGAAGGTTTTGACCCTCCCACTTCCGAGATGCATCGTTTTTTCCACCTGTCAGATCCCAACTAAATATGACAAGGAGGACTGCGCCTGTAGGCTGTGTCCACCCAGAGTACACACCCTATGTGTATGTCGTGCAGTAAGCATAGGAAAATGTGTGCATATTAGCCCCACACGTTTTCCAGAGGTTGATCTACCATCATTCAATTTCTTTTAACTTTTCAAAAAACCCAGCCTAGCGCACACCCACCGTGCTGATGGTCGAATTCCTCACACTGACCCTCCACAGTGATCTTGTTGGTTGCCTTCATGACCATCAATCCGGATTCCGGGCATCCAGAGGCACAGAAACTGTTCTCCTGAACACCTCTGAAACCATGCTTGCAAATCTTGACTCTAATTCTACTGCTGTCCTCATTCTCCTTGATCTCTCCTCTGCCTTTGATACGGTCAACCATTCCATCCTCATAAAATGACTATGACACCCTCAGCATCACTGATCGGGCACTGGATTATCTGACCTTGTTTCTCACTAAGCGCCCTCTGAGTTGCAATTGGGCCCTTTCTCTTCCACCACTCTATCCTATGTCCATGGCTCTTCAAAATCAATCTTGCCCATCTTGCTCACCTGATTTCCTCCTTATCTCCTCTTTTCAAGTGTTATGCTGATGACATACAGCATTCCTTCAAACTTCCCTCTACTACCCCCTCTTCCTCCTCTCTGATCCCGGACTGTCTGTCCACCATTCAGGCATGGTGTGCAGCCAACGATCACTGCCTTAATGCCAGTAAGATGGAAATCCTTCTGATTGGGAAACATTCACCCTCTTTTCCTCCTACCCTATGGCCACCCTCTTTGGGCCATCTAACCCCACCATCCTGTGAGGCCAAAAACCTCTGTGTCATCTTTGACTCTGCTCTCTCCATCATCCCTCAAATCATGGATCTTTCTAAGAAGTCCCACTTTTAGCTCCACCTCCTCAGAGGCATTCTTCCTTTTCTTACCTTCCCCCAGAGGTTGAATGTCTCCAGAGCTCTGGTCCTCTCCAGGTTGGACTACTGCAACAGCCTCTTTTTCAATCTCCCATTTCCCTCCCTATGCCCCCTCCAGCTACGCCTCAAGCCCAGGGACTGTTTCTCTCCAGCCCACAAATCTCTTCCCTGGCTCCCGGTGGCTGCAAGGATCAAATTCAATACTTTTTGCATCATCCACAAGGTCTTCTGGGGCTTGGCACCACACTATTTTCAACTTTCCTCCCTATATATGCCCCTGCTAGAGCTCTACACACCTCTAACTCCATCTCTTTGACTGTCAAATGCTTCTCCAAGCACAGATTGTGGGGAAGGTCTCTCTCCTCAGCCGGCGTCTCCCTTTGGAACAGACTTGCTGCCCCTCTGATACTTGAGGCAGACCTCCTCAAGTATCATAAACTTCTCAAAACTCTGCTCTTATCTACCTCCTTCCCTCTTTCCCTTCCCTGCTAATCACCCCACTGCTGCTGTAACTGGTGTCCCGATCCTCATGAATCTCACAGGATTCCAGGTCTTTCTTCCATGTCGGTACCAGCCCTCCCCCACTGCACTACGCTTGCAGGCCCCTGCTTGGCAGCTCTGCATCCCACTCTTGGGAGTCGCCTGCACTAGCACTTAGTCTGAGGTTCTCCCTCTAGGCTCCCCTTACAACTTCTCTCCCGGATCCTCCACCAGCACTTGCCATTCTTCTGCTCCCCATCCCTCCCCATCTCCTGCACTTCTCCTCACTGCACTTGCACCCCCAAATGCCACAGGGCCCAGTAGGACCACGACTGTATTTTTCTGTTTTTGCTATTGTTATTTGTCCCCTGTTCCCTTCCCAACTAGCCTTGTGGGGCTTTGAAACAGTATTCAGTTGTATAAGCGCCTACAAATGCTCAATAAAATAAAATATAAAATAAAATGTTCATTCATTGAAGAAAGTATGATAGTGCATATGTTGGTTATTTGGGATATAATCAGGTCTGAGGCCTCCTTGATTCAACAATTTGAAAAAAGGTTCTCCATAAATGAATTTTATTACCCTTGTGGCTAGCATGCTCACAGACGTGAAGGGGAATAAATAAGTAGTGTTAAAGTTCATCAAGGGCCATATTAAGTACATTGTGGGGCCTCCAAAGAAGATTACTTTGGTGCAGCTGCCTCTTTTCCTGATTCGCATATGGTCATCCACCATGCATATGACAGACTATGGCTCTGCGCCAACCCAGGATACTATATCTGCATTGGAGCAAGCACAGTCTTGCGAGGGCAGAGAAGGGTTTTACACTGCAACTGAGTTGGGAGGAGTGTTACTGCCAGGGTGAAAGGAAGGTCCACACCCTGGCCAAGATATGCCAGTGCCCACTGGCCAGTTGTGCATATCTGGTCTTTGCAGATGAGTATGCTCTGAGGCCATTCAAACATTCACACACCTCACCTATGCTTTCGGAGGCCTGAGTGGCCAAACACATTGGGTGCTGTATGTGACAGATTCCTCCATGGGATAGCCTCAAGCCTCTTCAAAGGACGCCTTGACAGAATTCCAATCCATAAGGGTGCAATGCATGCTCGCAGCACATTCTCAGGTTTGGCTGCAGGGTTTCACTAAAACTGTGTACTGCGTTTATGTTTGGCAGAAGTCGAGGTGTTCCCCCTGTGCCCACCACACTTTAATGTAGGGCACAGCATAGCTCATTAAAAGCTAGAGATGCGTTTGATTGGAAAAATAGTAGGTATGACTACTCCACAACAGCTGAAAAGGCTCTATTCCCCGTCTTATGAAAATTCACAAAATCAGTCGCAAAGCGGTGTTGCTGTGAAGAACAGAACATTGGGACTGTCAATGCAGTGATGGGGATACACATATATTCTTATGTTGCTGCCTGCAATATGATTAGTAAAGCAAGGAAGGAAATGCCTACAATGACCCCAGATAAAAAAATGTATTAAAATAAAATTATATTTCAGCAACCTCTCAGCACCCCATGCCCAAACATCCTTCGCCACCAATCTCTCCATGAACTTTTTAACAAATAGACTAGCCAGCTTGACGTGTCGCACAGAGCTTTGCCATCACGCCAAATGCCCTAGGCCTACCGATATTAGGAATCAACTACTAGGCATGCGCTTCTCTCATGCCTCAGCTACCACCAAACAAAAGTCAAAAAATCAGCCCCCTCACCCCACCAACCACATGCCCCCTTCCCGGCCTAACACTAACAGGATCACACCTACCTCTATGCCTCTTGGACGCAAGACCATTTCAATCTCTCCTCCTACTCCTCTCCAATGTGCACTTATTAATGCACATTATCTCCCTGCCCACGCTACAGAGATACACGACTTGCCCACAAACCTGGATTTGGATGCTCTCGCCATTACTGAAACATGGCTCCACGAAGAAGTGGGACCATCTATTTCCCTAGCACTCCCACTAGGCGGGATTGCAGACACCCTATCAGTAAAACGTTCCCTCTCACCAAACTGCACGATTGATATCCATATCATCTACTGCCCCTCAGGCCCACTACTTGACTTTCAAGGGAACCTACTCCACCTACCAGGCGAGAACCTAAAAAACACCACAAAATCCATATTACTGGGTGACTTTAACTTTGGCTTCCATGATCCTAAGTATAAACAATCCAGGTCCTTGGCTAAAGCTCTCCAGGATCTGGGTTTCCTGCAATGAATCACGCACCCTACCCACTCCAAGGACGTATTCTAGACTGAGTAGCGGACCACAACTGTGCAGCAGACTTCAGCTCTAACACTCCCCTCCCCTGGAAGGAGCAACCTAATTCACTTCTCAATCCCTACCATTACCAAAACCATTAAACATAACACGCCCTCCCCACCGGCATTAGCTAGATGTTCATGTGATCTTACCAGAAGTAGGATCCTTCTGTTTCTAGAGGTTCCTGCCCTCTAGCCTCCATTCTCCAATGACCCCCTGGCACTGGTAGAACTCTATAACACCAGAATCAAAACAGCGGTAGATGCTATTGCCCCATTAGAGAGAAAAAAAGCAAAAGGGAAGAAACACACAAATTCTTGCTTCACAACTTAACTACAAGAACTACGCTCCCTTAAGCGCATTGCGTTCACCAAATGGCAGGCCGATCCACAGAATTCCACGCTAGAGGCCTACAAAATACTTGCCTCCCAATACAAAAAGGCCATCACACTAGCCAAATCTACAGCCTATATAACGCCAGAATTGTGAATGCTGAATCGGAACCAAAATAATTGTCATTTTCAAGGAACTGGCCACCCCAGCCACTAGCACTCAAGAACTCTTAAAAGACGAAGCTTGGTGCTCGAGTATCCAAACAGCCATGCTAAAAAAAAATAGATCTCTTGCAGAAAAAAATCATCTCCCACTATAATGCCTTGTCTAAAGCCAACCTTCCCACCTCACTAATAAAAAACCCTGACACTACGGATAAAACACTCTTCTCTTTCAGAGAAGTAACAGAGACTGAAGTATTGGCCATCCTTAAGCAGATAAAACCCTCTCATTGCATGGGTGATGTCTGCCCGGCCAATCTCATAATAGATTGCGCCGACTCACTAGCCCCATTCATGACAGCCTTCATTAATGCCTCCTTCGCTTCTGGTACAGTCCCCTCCTGTCAGAAAGAGGCATGGGTTCGCCCACTGCTAAAAAAATCATCCGTGGGCCCAGAAGCACCCAACAACTATAGACCCATTACCACTGTTCTGTTCCTTTTAAAAATTCCAGACAATGCGGCTTATATACAAATCCAACATTTCCTCGAAGTGAACAGCATCATTGGAAAGAGGCAATCAGGCTTCCGCCAAGCCATGGCACGGAGTCAGCCCCAATCTCGATCTGAAGAGTCAATTAGGAGAAATAATGGACAATGGCAAACCTGCACTGCTCCTGCTTCTGGACTTGTCTGCAGCATTTGATCTTGTCGACCACATGACCCTTTTTAGACAACTCAAGAATGCAGCCCAATTCTCCCCAGAAGTTACAACCGGGATTGCCTCCTTCCATGAAGGGAGACTCATTAAAGTGTATTCCGATCAGGCTTGCGCTGCACCAACCACCTTCCATTGTGGTGTCCCAAAGGGTTCCTGCACCTCACCCACATTATACAATATATTCACTTTACCACTCTTCAATGACCTGGACAATCTCGACATAGCATACAAACTATGTTGACGACACACAAGTCCTCCTCCCTCTCACTGGCTCCTACGAACAAGACACAGTAACACTTTGTAAAACACATGCCACCATCCAGGCTTGGATGGTGGCCAATGGATTGTGCCTCAATGGGGACAAAACAGATTTGCTCCTGGTAGGCTCCAAGGAAATTCTCAACAAGCTTAACACTCAATATAGCTCATTCAACATCACAATGTTTCACCAGCAGTCAAAACCTTGGGGGTTTACATTGACTCCTCTCTCTCCATGACGCGTCAAGTTAGCGCCAACGCATCTTTGGCAGCACTCCCTACCAAAATCATCAATGCCGTCAAAACTTACCTATCTTCCAAAAAAGACCTCTCCATAGCCAGAGCCACTATTGGGACCAAACTAAACTATTGTAACATCCTGTTTGCGGCACGTCAGCCAAAAATCTCAACAAGTTACACATTACTCAAAATAATGCCCTTAGAGCTATGCTAAGCATCCCCAAAAAGGAGCACATCTCTAGTGCAAGGCGGGATGCCCACTGGTTCCCAGTTAAAGAGCATATAATGTTTAAGACCCTAGCTATTACTCACAAGTGCCTATCACTCACAGCACCTCCATAACTATCAGAAAAAATAATCCGAGCCACTTCCTACAGACCTATGTGATCTCACCACTCTAATCAGCTTAACGCCTCTACCTTCAAAAGAGCCAAAGCTGAAGGCTTGAGCTTCCTATTTCCAGAACCCAAAAACTGGAATGCCCTGCCCACAACTCTAAGGAATGAGACCTCCCATGCAGCCTTCCGCAAATCGCTCAAAACTAAGCCCTTCAACTAGGAACCCCCCGCTAAACTAAGCTCACCCCGAGTTTCAGCTGTTCCCCTGTAACCTTGGAACCTTTAGGAAGAATGCGGCACACCTTGTAATTGTCAATGCATATCTGTACTTTTTTGTATCTTTCTCACTGTACACATCTACTGTCCACAGTTTGTCATTTGGTTTCTCCCCTGTAACTAAGTAAGCCCTACTGTAACAGCGCCACAATGCCCTGGGGCTGCCTTGTGCGCTTTATAAATGTAATAAATAAATATTATATGTGTTATTAGCACTACCAGCAGTGATTTGGGCATAATATGGGATGGTAGGGAACAACTTAGTTGGTCCTTATGCCCCACCTCTACATCTAGGAATGGGTCCAATTTAATTACTATTGAGCATGGAAAAAATATGGCTGAGCCACTTGGGCCTCATTGCACATTTGGTGATAAGGAATCACATTGAGAATTTCGGGACAGTTGGTGTGTACTAGATGGAAATTTCAGACCAAGTTTAAGATGTTGTGTCCTCTTATCTGAAGGCCATGTTGACGTATGGATCAATGACATATATGTTGCACATACTATCATCCAATCCATCATGTGTCTAATTCTCAAAAATATGCACCAGTTTCAGTTCTCAAAGAGGACATGTGCTTTTTTATGGGACGGCCAGCAGCAGAAATGGTGTGATGGCCAGCCCTCTTGTATCCATTATTGTCAGGACCGTGCTCCCAACACTATTGTATGTTTGGTTCCCACAAGCACGCAGGTGCTCGGAGTGCACTTCACAGAGGTAGGCCCGCAAAGGGCTTACATAAATCGGAAACCTCCTTTTCACCTGATTCCCCCTGTGAAAATCATTGGTACTTGCATAGCTGTTACAACAATATCTTCTTGCAATGTTTGTTTTATTGACTACTGGGAAGCTTGACAGAAAGGAGTGGGATTTAGTTCTGTGACCATCTGTGGGATCATGTTTTGAAAGACTTCTTTGCCTAGGTAAAGGAAGGGAAGACAAAGTCCATAGTCATTGACACAATGTGGCAGACTCTCTGCTGGGCCTCTGTATAAAGGTGACACTGCTCATTTCCAAAGAAAAGCATGTCCTTAAGCTAGCCACCTGGTGATCAAAGAGCTGTAAGATCAGAAAGCAATTCTGACCATTTATTGAAGGGCACCAGGAGATCATCATCACTTACACTACAAAGCAATGGGCTTTGGAAGAACAGGATATATTATCCTTAAGAAGACTGTCGACCTTGATGACCCTCTGGTCTCCCACAGAAGCTCCATGGCAAGGGGCCAAACCATTATATTTTCATCAATAATTTTACATACTGTAGTTTCAGACCAAGATTAGAGAGACAGAAAGTCTGGGGAGAAGTGTGTGCCATGGCAGTTTGAGCAGGCTTCTGGCAGACATTTGGTCCAGGCTGGCCACCCTGCAGAGCTAAATCATGAAAGTCAATTCTGGGGCAAGCTTGTGGTCAAGGCCAATTTACATGGAGCGATATGGATGGTTTGGCAGTATGCATTTGTACCCCTGCAGCTGCCCTTTTGGCTGTGACAGCAGAAATCTGCACAACACAGTCTGCACAGGTGAGTCCTGTGCCAGTCATTTGTGTTGCTTATAAGTGCATACACATTATCTAACTATCATTTGTCCTAGCGCCTGCCCCTGCATTGATACACAGATAGGCTGTGTTGTATCTGCTCCAGTAGCGTCCTTGCCCATTTAATGCTGATCAAGTGACATGTGACACAGGATTGTGTTGGTGCCTCAATGCCAAGATTGTGTGAATCTGAGAGAATCGCAAAAACTACAAGTCTCATTTACATGTCATATTGAACAATAAGAAGACTTCTACCTCTCGCAAAATCATGGGATTAAATAAAAGAAGAGCAAATATTGGCTCAATGGAGGCATACAGAGGCGTTGCTGGGGGGGGAGGCTAAGGGGGCTATAGCCCCTGGTCTTTTGGTTGTAGCTCCGGATAGAATCTCAGGAGCTACAACCAAAAGTCCAGCTAGACCCCAGTTCCAATAGTTCCGACATTAGCGTAGCCCCCGGTCTTTTCCAGAACTAGCAACACCCCTGGAGGCATATCTCATTAAAGCTGATGAAACTGACAATTGCTTAAGAGTCCCAGCATAGTGGGGGGGGGATTCAATATCTGAGGCGACCTCTAGCTTAGTAGATGCACATTTTTCCCTTTTTGAACATAGCAGTGGTCTTCAAACGGAGGCTCTTCAAAAAGAGAGTGTGTTGACTGCCTTTAATAGAAAATATGGGCAGAAATGGCATCTGGGGTGGCCCAACAGCAATATTTTTGCACAAGGGGGTTTCGGCAACAACATTTTTACTCAAAGGCAGTCTCGGCAAATGTTTGAGTACCACTGGACCATAGTAACAAGTAGGGATGGGTTAAACCGGCTGAAATTAGATTCAAGCCTATTTAAACAATGGGGGCTAAAATTAGCACAAACGATTTAACCATTTCATGGTGAACCTCGAAATGCTGGAACACGTTCGTAATGGAATGCATGCTGCTACTTTAGATACAAGTATTTGACGGCTCGACTTGGCACAAATAAAATCCTATGGTAGTAGTGAATGGCCGGATACTTAAGGCTTTGGAGATGGGGCATTAGGGCCATCATTTCCTCCCTGGAGGCTGGAGCCATTCATTAGAAGAGTGAGGATAGAGAGAGACAGCTAGGCCTTTTGTGCTTCACCTAAGCCAACCGTTCTCAAAAGCACTATCTAGTTTTAAAACTTCACTTTATATTTGTCTTTTTCTAAAAATAACTTCCTTCTGGTTACTTTTGATTTTCTTTACTTTAATAAAGAGTAAAACGAAATCAGGTCCTGGTTCACTGGGGCACATTAAGTGTTTTGTGGTATTTCTGGTGGATATCTTTTTGGCATTAAAGTGGAGGATATAAATATAGCACTTGTCTGCAGGTATCTCCTGAATTTTATTGCCAAGCCTGAAATGTGCTGGTGCAGGGAAATGGCTGTTGCTCTTAATAGGAATTTTTGAATTTGATATAATATAATATAAAACTTAACTTTTCTCAATCGAGGTGTTATTGATGGAGACAACCTATCATTTTCATGGTGTCAATCCATAACTATTTATTGCTTTTGTTTTTTGGTAACAGAATTATGAGTTCTTTTTTACTGTATCACCAAACCCATAATGATCGCCATTAAACAAGAGCTCATAGAGCGAGCTGCTTTACCTCTTTCGTGTGTCTTTATTGGAAAACATTGTTCATGCAATGCATTTTTTTCTGCTTGCAGTTTCTCTTACTAGAATGAGGCGACTCCACACAGTTTGAATCAATAGTGTCCTTTGGTTCGAAAAAGACTACGCTGCTTCTAATATACATCTGTTGATCAAAAAAGCTTTAACCAAATTTGAACTATAGTGAACTATCGGCTTTAATTAGAACGAAGCAAAACAAAAGAGGTGATGACTGGAAGCTTTTCAATCTTAACTTCTGGCATTGCTCAGAGCAACCCTACATACCATTGCTCTTCACCTGCCAAGCCACTACAAAAGGGGAGCAACCATATACAAATCTGCTTGGTCCCAACCCAAAGGGGACAGGCCAGCCCAAACTACTTGTTCACATCCCTTCGACATGAGACCACAAGCATCTGTAAACATGTTTCGGCCTCATTGGGCCTCATCAGTGAGGAGAAGCTTGGGTCTCTAGGTCCAGCAGGCACAGAACCCACGTCTCGGCATACCCGTCTGTGTTTGGGTGACCCTAGCAAAATAAAAGAGATGATGACTGGATGGTTTTGAACCTATTTTAACCTCTGCCATTGCTCTGGGAAACCCTCCAGTCCATCGTTCTAATTGGATGAAGCCAATACCAGCCGTGTACGTATTGAATTAGATGTTTACTGACAGAGCTCAATTCCACTCATGAGCTATCTCTATGAAGGCTTGAATGGCTCCTTCCAAATCAAACCTTTTGTGCATTCTTTGAACTGGCACTCCAGTCAAGCACTTTAAGGCTCGGCCATCCATCATGCATGAAACAATCCTTCATCTGCACCCACAATGGGTATAGCACATCTTTCCACTGCATTGAACATTCTGCCTTGGAACATTTCATGCCTCAGTATACAAGCTGAGCAGGCCTTTTTACATTTAATTAATTAATGTATTTATTCATTATAATTTTTGTTCAGTGCTGCCCCTACCCAGAGCATTTCAGAGCACCTTGCAAGGTTGGAAAGTTGAAAAGGTGGGAGCTGAAACAGAAGTTACAAAATATTTCCCGGACAGTATAGAAAGATCAAGACAGAAAAGTGGCAGCAGGGGTAATGCAGGGGCAGGGTTATGTGTGTGGAAACAAGGTAAGTTTTGAGTTTCTTTCTGAAAGCCGTGATGGAGGGTGCAGTGCTGATGTGAAGAGGTAGGTTGTTCCATGACCTCTGGGCCCAGTCAGTAAATGTTTTTTTTGTCTGCATGCTAGTTTGCAGATTAGAATGTATAGGAGATGCTGGCTTTCTTGTCTGGCATTTGTGTTTGTGATGGGTTTGAGTTTTTTGGTAAGGTAAGATCAGGTTTTGTGGTGGTTGACTTTGAAAACAATGCATAATCCTTTGAAGCCCATTCTTTGGGGTCCGGTGAGCCAGTGGTGATGGGTGAGAACAGAGGTGATGTATGAATGTTTGAGTAGATGGAGAATGAGTCTGGCTGTTGTGCTTTGAATGGCTTGCAGGGGGCAAGGGTTCTGCTAGAGTCCAGTGAGGAGAGCATTGATGCCCAACTTGGAGAGAATTCATGCTTGGACCGCAGTGCAGAAGTCATCAGGAGGAAAGATATGTCTAATATTACTTAGGAGGTGTAATTGTAGATTGCATGCTTTTGTGTCAGCAGTTATATGATGTGTGAAGGAAAGCTGTTTGGCAGGTGTGGGGAGGGATATGTTACATGTGGAGATGTATATGTTTGTCAATTTTCCATGGCAAAGCTGGAGGGACCTGGAAGCTGGGAGGCATTGTGACACATGGCTCATTGGTGAGTACAAATGCCTCTGCACATGCATGCATGTCACACACACAGAAATGGCAAAACCCAACTAATAACAACCATTATCACCTCCCCAGGGGACAGTGCCTACCCTCTGAGCACCTACATGATGATGCCAATACGGAACCCCACCACTTCACCCGAGGTCAGATACAACACAGCCCATATTGCAACCCGGGGCATAGTGGAGCGCACATTCGGGGTGCTGAAGTCACGGTTCCGCTCCCTTGACTGCTCTGGCGGCCAGCTGCTATATGCACCCCCAGTAGTGTGCAGGATTATAGTGGCAGCATGTGTGCTGCACAATGTTGCAACCCGGCGGGGCTTGCCGGTGGACATGGTGGTGCTACGTCAACTGTCACAACCATACCACCCTGAGATTGTTTCCCTGGAAGTGCAACATTGTGTGCATCCCTAGCTACTTAAACAGACCCAATGTTGTGTCAGTAAAAGGCACACATTAATGCTGCATGAAGGACTACCCCCTTGCAAAACAGCACAACCAAATACTGGGATGTCACCCAACCCCTCCCAAACACCATCTCACCCGTCCAAGACATCATGGCATGGCATGCAATGTGAAAGCAATCAAATGAATGCACAACACATTACAAAACTGTCACAAAGTGCACCGTCACAAATGGAAACAGGCCACAGACAATTCCCTCTCACCTATGAAAAAGAAACAGCACACATGAACATATACTTACCAGACTTACCAGCATGACTTATCATGAATACAGGACCCAACAGTGGCAACGTCTGACAGTAACCAATCACACTAGTGCAAGTGTGACAACCTGACAAAGGCAGCACATCGACCCCTTCCATCTCCAGTGTGTTGCTGGTAGGTAAATGTGGCAGGGTACTGCATACAACATGAACTGCATCTGCAATGGAGACAGGCAAGGTAAGACATGAAGAAGCAACATGCAAATATGCATCATGAGTAAAATGTAATACAATATACAAATCACCCATGCAGTGGAGAAATCATCAGTAATCCCCACTAGGGGTGTATACACAGTTTGGACTACACAGACTGGCCTTAGAACTGATGGAAGCCACCCTTGCAAGCCCATGGAAAGGGGAATCAGGAGTGAAACCAGGCGTCTTTACCGGGTCCCGCAAGGGAACCTCCTAATAGGGCATCCCGTAATGAAGGGTGCCGGTCCCTTACCGGCACCCTCCATCACAGGAGTGCCAGCCTCGTAATGAGGCCCATAGTCTTGCACCTTGCCGTCACCAGCATGTCGCGGCCATGTGACGACACGTAGCCCACAAGTGCAGCTAGTTCCACATCATTGAAACTCTGCTTCCTTGACGTGTCAGAGGGGCGAGCCGTGTCTGGGGTCCCAGCCTGTTCCGCAATAGCATGATTCTTCCTCTTGAGAGTGGTGCAGACTCTGAGTGGCTTACGCCGCTCTGGTCTGTAGGGGCTGAAGCGCAGGTGGGCTGGCCACTGGAAGCAGGCAATGGCACGATGACCAAAGGTCTCACTGCAGGCATTGGCTGCTGGGTGCTGTTGCCAGGACCAAGCGGCACAGCTGCCTTGGTGTGAGGGTCCGGGACCAACACTGTCCTGGCTGGGTGACTCAGAGCCGGGGTGGAGTGAGCTGCAGGTGCCCCTGCAGCCTCCTTACCCTGGCTACTCAGGGCAGCAGATGACATTGCTGCCCCAGATCCACGTGGCCTGGTGACAGCAACTTTCACCTCCACATGTGGCTTGGACTTTGTGACACGGAAGTCGGCCTGTGAGTCATCCCGTGCCAGTTCAGTGACCAATCCAGGCTGAGCTAGCAGGACCTGAGATGGGATGGCCACGTTGCCCACCACTGCCACCTTGGCCACCCTGCTCATCCTGGCCAGATCCCCTACCGCGGCCACCTCTTGGAGGTCATCCACCTTTGCCTAACTTACTACTTGGTCACCCCCAACCATGGCACTGATGTTCTTGTCCTGGGCAATTGGGGTGAAGGGGGCAGGGTACTAGATGGAATACGTACCCCTGTGCTCTTGCAAGGCTGTCTGTGACCCCTGGGGGAAAATGACGGGTCATGCAACGCTCAGGCATCCCAAAAACAAAAACAAACATACACGCGACCCATCGGTAGCCCACATGCATGGAATGAAGGACCCGTAGTACACTGTGGCACCTGGAACACACAGGCTACAATGACCTCTGAATGGGTACGCGACACGCGGGGCAACCAAAGTGGAAAAATACGTGCTTGACTCACCGTCTGCCTGGAAAAAAAAGATGCCTGTGTGCACGTTGGCAACACCTCCGCCAAAAGAAGAATTGAACTCTGCCTCAGTAAACAAGGAGTACGCACTGCAACCGTTGTGAAGTAATCGCGTGTGAACCGGCAAGAAGTACAAGAATCACACACTCGCTCTCCACAAAAAGCACGTACAAGAAAATGGCGTCCTACGCGGACCTTTAACCCCTGCGCACAGCAACACCTACGCGTGCCACGTCACTTACGCTTACGCGCTAAGGGCCTTTCCTCAATTTTCACACAAACGTACTGATTTTTCACGTGTGGATTCACTCTGCATCAAGCTGGCCACGCAACAACACACGGAAGACAACGCTCCTGCCCAGAAGGCCATTTTCCTGCCCCCCGAGAGCCCATGCATCCTCCCACGGGTCATCTGCTGCTGCCTGCCTGCCTGCTGGCCATGTGCCCTGCTATTTGGTGCCTGCACATCAGCCATCTGCAGGGGTCCAGTTGCTGCGACCACCCCTGCTGGAACAGAAGACTCCCGACTGCTGTTCCATCGCTCCACAGCCCAGCCCCAGGACCCAGTTGCCCGCCCACACCTGCCTCAGGGGTTGCCATGTCGGGGCAAACACCATCTGAGACCACTGGGAACCCCCAGCCAGAGAGGCAGAGAGCTGTCAGCTTCTCAGCCACAGAAGTTGGCATCCTGGTGGAGCAAGTCCTCGGGCATTATGATGCCCTCTTCAGACGACCGTGTGCCGAAAAGGATAGATGGAAGAGGACCTGGTTGCACATAGTGGTTGCCATCAACGCGGAGGGGGTGGCAACCCGCGACTGCAAACACGTTCAGAAGCGCTGGAGAACTTCAGATCCAGGACCCTCACGAAGGCCCATCGCCTCTTGCGTGCAGTGGATGCATGGGGTCGCCAGGTCCACTTTCCATCGACCAGATGAGAGTCCTGGAACGCATCGACCCAGTGCTTCACCAGCAGGTCCTGGAGAGGCAGACCCGTCTGGAGTCGAGCGGTGAGTGTCTGGGCTATCCCATTCCACACAGTGCATGGTGAGGTGTGGCAGGAGTGTGCAGCTTGGGCATATGTCTGACATGGCTCATGTATGGATGTGTGTGGGCAGGGACATGCCCGTGCTGCATGTGAGTGCAGTCATGTGTGATGTACATCAATGGTGTATGTGTTCCAATGCATGATTCCCAACTGCATGTGGAGATGCACACATGTTTGCATTTCTGTGTATGTACTTTGCCATGGTTGGAGTGTGACACATGGATGCTGGTTCCACCTTCATGTACGTGCACGGTGTACATGTGCGTGTGTGTGTTTGACATGTGTGCGACTGTAATACGCCATGGATGCATGTGACCCCGACATGTGGGTACCTGATTGACAGATGTGACTTAGTTGCAGATGATTGCCCTGTGACAGGTGGTGGAGATGTACAGATGCATGTCTGTCTGGTGGTGTGTGTGCATGTGATCGGCAGTCCCCACGTTGCTTGTGATGTCATACTAACCTTGGGTTGTTCATCTAGTTAAGTGTGTATGGATGTTGATGCCTGTTGCACAATACCAGTTTATTTGTGCATGTGTGTGGGTTCAAATGATATGAGTGTTGGGGAGTGTGATGCCATCTGTGAAGTTTGACACTGCCACTCATGTGTAACTGGCATGTGTGTATCAGACCATTGTACAGTGCTCTGATGCCTGTGTTCTATCTCTCCCTGTCTGCAGCGTCGACAGATGAAGAGGGTGGAGACGGTGCTGTGGAGCACAGCGGCAGGGAAGCCACCGCCAGCCGGAGATGCAAGGCCCAGCTCCCCTCCCAGGTACTGATATCTTCCGGGAGTGAGGAGTCTGGTGCCGCTTCCATAGCCGCCGCTGCCGAGGGAAGGTCCAAGAGGCGGAGGTTGGAGGTGGACTCCTCGGCAGCAGAAGGGGCAGCTGAGCCCCCACAGGGGAGGAAGACGGCACAGAGTCATCCAGGTTAGTGTGGGGTTTGGTTGAGGAGGAGGCCGTGACAGAACCACACACAGGGCCTTGAAGGGAGTATTACACTGGTGCTAGTGGTGCCGTCCAGGGGCAGGGACAGGAGGCAGCACAGGCTGCCGCGGAGGTGCCTGTGTGTAATCCTGTTCCCGATCCTGTGACTGCATCAGCCAGCACCAGCAGGGATGCCTTCGTCCAGACCCATTTTCAGGGAGGGGATGCGCGAACAACAACTGGCCTTCCTCTCCCTGCGGACGTGGCAATCCTTGACTGGATTGAGCCTGTCCTAGCTGGTTTGGCGTTGCGCACACGTGGTATTCTGGATGACGTGCAGGGTTCTCGTCAGGACAATGCAAGTCATTTCGAATACCTGTTTGGGCATGTCGAACTACTAGTACAGGTCGTCGGCACTGGGTTCCTCCGTGTGCTGGATCTTCTTTCGACTCCCTCCTCAACTGAACCCCAAATGCGCCAGTCGTCCTCCGTGCCATCTTTCCGCCCAAGTATCACCTGGGCCCCCTGTGAAGCTGCCCCTGAGCCAGCAGCCAGGCTGGTAGAGGACACATCCCTGCCACAGTCTGGAGTCGGAGGTCCAGCAGGGGTGTCCACCCCACCAACTGGACCCCTGCAAATGGAGGACGTGCAGGCATCAACAAGCAGGGCACGTGCACGGCGGCAGCAGAGGATTCCATCAGCCTGGATGCCGTCGTGGTGCCAGAGGCAGCTGCAATGGAGGCAGAAGCAGGCTCAGGCAGTTGCATTGGAGGCAGCAGCAGGCTCAGCGTGGCAGCCATCCTGTCTCGGGCCATCAACATCCCAGGTGCAGGCATCGGCCGGTGGGCAGGAGGACCCAGGATTGGGAGTGTCTTCCGTGTGGCAGCGTTTGGGCCAGCAAATAGATACAGAGCGAAGGCGGGCAGAGAGGGCATGGCTCACAATGGTCAGGGTGGAGAACTCAATGCACCGGGCTTTGTGGCGGGCTGAGTGCCGCCAGGAAACTCGCAGGGAGTGGGAGGATGCCAGACCTTGAGGCCAGAGAACAGGCCCGCCTACGGAACATCGACATGGAGTTCGATGATGCCTTGGCCCGGGACATCAAAAAGTGAGCCATCGGACTAGCCCGCCGACTTTGTATATAATTATTTACGTTTAGGTTTCATTTTGTTTTTTTATGATTTGGAGTACACAGACTTTGCTCCACTTTTTGTATATAGTTGTGTTTTACATAGGGTGTTTTGTAGGTTTCATTTTGTTTTGGGATCATGGACTATTCAGACTTTCATTGTAAATAGTTCCAGACATGTACATACTTTCTTTTTTACATCATCCCATGGTGTAATGGTTTTTTATGCTTTTCAATTTTGGATTTATTTCTATGGACTTTGGCGACGGACCACTTTTCATTTTTCATGTCTTGAATTGTTCCTTGGTTTTTACTTTCTTTTTCATATTACATTAATTATTTCTTCATTTGCATGTGTGGTTTTCATTTTGTCATTTTGTTTTCTTTTTAATACATTTCATAAATCTTCATTATTGGTGTGGTCTACTCTCATTGGTTTTGTGCATGTCTCTATGAGCATTGGCTCAGTCATGTGTTGCCACTGTGTGGCTCTGTAGGACATTTATTCATGTCCATGCTGGTTCTTTTCAGACTCTCATGGCATGGGTAATTTACTAGGGAGTGGGTGCATTGAATGGTTGCATGTTTGTACTGGGGGTGGAGGGGTGGGATTTGGGTTGGCATTAGTTATGACGTGGTGTTTGGGGGGACATGAGTCAGGGCCTGCTGGCAGGTGTCCGTCACTTGTGGGGGGACCATGAGTCGGGGCCTGCTGGCAGGTTGCCGTCAATGGGGGTGGGGTGGAGGGACATGTGTTGGGGCCTGCTGGCAGGTTGCCGTCAATGGGGGGTGGGGTGGAGGGACATGTGTCGGGGCCTGCTGGCAGGTTGCCATCAATGGGGGTGGGGTGGAGGCACATGAGTCAGGTCCTGCTGGGGGGGTCTTGTGTTGGGGCTCACAAGTGCATGGTGCCATGTAGGCTGCCTGCAGGGCATGGTCAGGGGTTGCAGGGTTCCCCCCTGTGGTGTGGGCTGAATGCAGGGCATGGTCATGGTGGATGGGCTGCCTGAGGGGCATGCCCAGGGGTGTAGGGTGGTCCCCTGTGGTGTAGGCTGCCTGCAGGGCATGGGGAGGGGTGATGGGCTGCCTGCAGGGCATGGTCAAGGGTTGCAGGGGTCAGACGAGGGGTCATCAGACGATGGAGGTTCCGCAAGCAGGAGTTCTTCCCAGCACTTTGTATAGAGGATGATGAGGAAGCTGCTATAACAAATCATGGGCGAAGCGTCTCGAGATCCCAGAGAACCAATGGGGAAGTCGGAGGTTAACCTGCATGAACCTGTGGGTACAGTTAGCACAGTTCTCTTTCTTGCGCAACATGGAAGGTTTCAATAAAGTAGACAATGCCATGACCCTTCCTCTACTCGTGCAACGTAGGGTAGTTACATGTTCGAGTCCCCTTACATCTGTTTGCTGTACAAAATAAATACACCAGTTTGAACTGTTTGGTGTGCATATAGGTCATTACAGCTGCTGAAATGTTGGTTGTAATGGACTGTCACATGGGCATATTTGAAAATACTGGTGTTACAACTTAACAGTTTTTAATTAATTTATGTATTTATTTATTTAATGTATTTACTTATTTCTTATGCGCCATAGCCCGTAGGCATCAGGGCGCATAGAAGACAGATCAAGTAAGAAATGAGAGTGAGTGACAGAGGGTTAACAGTCCATAAGGCAGGAATGATTGTCTAGGAGAATAAAAAGGTCTTTAATACTTTTTTGAAGGCAGACTGATTTCCTTCAAAACTGAGGTTTTTCAGTAGTTTATTCCATGCTAAGGCAGCCTTCACTGGATACGACCGTTCTTTTCCTTTAGCCCGTCTGAATCTAGGGCAGTAACAACAATGTTGAATGCAGGGCTTCAATATTTGAAGCAAAATAAATGCAAGGATGGAGGATGTTAAAGCATCACATAACTGTGGGACTCATTTCAGAAGGTAATGTTTAAGTCTACTGCTTCCTTTAGGGTTCTTGTTTGCCGTATGGAGGCCATGACCCATGATTTCATTGGAAGTGTGCACTCACCTCTGAAGTAAAAAAGGTTGTCACATTAAAAAGAAAATATGGAAACACCACTTTATGTTCTGTGCCTGTGGGTATGCTTGATCAGCAGATGTAATAAAGGAATATCGTTTCAATGACAGTAGACCATGGCGGTTAATATTGTCAACACAGTTAATATCATTGCATGATGTGATACACACACCACATAACATAGCATTACAGGTGCATTTGTAGAGAGCACGTTCACCCCCAAAGGTGTATCTTGGTGCAGTATATAGATAACATATGTTTATTACTATCCAACACATGGCACTCACTTTGTCACTCTTCAGTGTATGGTTTGAAGTCACCACTGAGGCTTCAACCCATGCAACCAATGTAACTTCTCCTACCTTACTACAAGAAGCTTTATGTAATAGACAACAGAACATTACATTAAGCCCTTACTTGTTGCATTTGTTGTGTGGCTGAGAAGAAGTGGAGGTCATCAGGCGTATCCTCTGGCAAACTGGCCTGCCGCCTGCTCCAAAGCCAATACAGACTCTCTGTCCTCTCCAAGAAGAGAGCCCACATTCAAGCCTGTGTCTTTGTGCCCTATAACAACACAACCAAACTATTCACAATCTGTAAGGAGCTGGCCAATCCTACTGCAGTCTGCACCTCTCCTGTTCCCTCCCAGGCCCTCTGCATGGCTCTGACTTCTCACTTCACCAGTAAAACTCAGAACATCCTGTCCTCTCTTTCCTCTCCCTCTACCCTCCTCTGGCCACTTCTACCTCTCCTCCCTCTTTCTCCTCCTTCTCTCTGATCACACCTGATGATGTTTCTAGACAAGTCAGATGTATGAAAGTGTCGTCCAAGCAGGTGCTCCCCTGCTCTTCCAGAACCATCAAGGACCACATCATCACCCTCGCCCCAGCTTTGACTGTTTTCTGCAATCACTCTTTTGCCACTGGCACTTGCCCTTCCCCTAAACCACTCCCTTGTGCACTCCCTCCTGAAAAAGCCTTCCGCTGACTCCACCTTTGCAGTAAACTATCACCCGAGCTCTGTCACTCCTTTCCTGGGCAAACTCCAGGAAAAACTGGCCATCTCCCAGCTTACACTGCACACTGAATCTGTTGGTTGTCTCCAGGACCATCATTCTGGCTTCAGATCAGCCAAAGGCACGGAAACTGCTCTCCTGAAACCCTATGAAGATCTGCTCACTAATCTCGACTCTAGCCTTCCCTCTGTCCTCATCTTCCTTGATCTTTCCTCTGCTTTCGACACGGTCAATCATGCCATCCTGATCAAGCGTCTCCACGAGAACCTGGGTGTCACGGATTAGGCCATAGAGTGGTTGACCTCCTTCCTCCTGGACAGACCCTGCCAGGTCCAATGTGGGACCTTTCTTTCCACCACCTCTCTCTCCACATGTGGTGTCCCCCAGGGCTCTAACCTCTCACCCTCCATCTACCTGGCCCCTCTGGCACATCTCATCTCTACCTTCTCTTCTAATTTTCAGTGTTATGCGAATGACACTCAGCTCACCTTCAGGCTCCCCTCAGCCTTCTCTCCTCTCCTCTCTCACTCATTCCTGACTGTCTATCCGAAATCCATGAATGGAGAGTCTTCTACGATCTCTTCCTTAATTCCAGTAAGACTGAGATCCTTCTCATTGGGACCCCTGCTCCCTCTTTCACTCCGGCCGCCCTCTTTGGGCCCTCTACCTGCGCCTCCCTGTGAGGCAAAAAAACATGGTGTCTTCTTCGACTCCACTCTCTCCTTTTCCCCCTCACATCACGGACCTCGCTATGAAGTCACACAACCAGCTGCACTTCCTCATGGGTCTTCTTCCTTTTCTCACCTTCCCCCAGAAGCTCACTGTCTCCAGAGCCCTGTTTTTCTCTAGGCTGGACTACTGAAACTGCCTCTTTCTCAATCTGCCTTCCTCTACTCTCCGCCCTCTGCAACTAATCCAGAACAGAACTGTAAGACTTATCCTTGGCCTCAAGCCCAGAGACAGTATCTGTCCAGCTCCGAAATCTCTCCACTGGCTCCCAATGGCTGCATGATCAAGTTCAAGACCCTCTGCATCGTCCACAAGGCTTTCTGGGGCCAGGGCCTGCACTACATCCAACTCTCTCTTCATAAACACCTTACTTCTCAAGCCCTTTGGTCAGCCACCTCCAACACTCTGAGGGCCAGGCGCTTCTCCAGGCAGAGAGTGGGTGGTAGATCTCTCTCCCCTGCAGGTGCCTCCCTCTGGAATGGCCGACCTACCCCTCTCAAACTTGAGCCGGACCACGTGAGGTTCCGGAAGCAGCACAAGACCTTCCTTTTCGCTTCTGGCTTCTCTCTCTCTCCCCTGTTGACCTACCTGTCTGCTGCATTGACAATTTGCCTGGCTACCCTCAGAATCTCTATGGGCTCCAGGCGACTCTGCGACCAGTAGCCCCTGTACTGCCTCCAGGCCTAAGACGCACTTGGGGCTCTATCTGTAACCCTACAGTCCCCTGCCTCCTTGCACTTACCCAGAGATGCACCGCTTGGCTGCACTTACATAGATTAATAATGCCCTGATTCCAGTACTGCTGCGTCTACATTGAGCAAAACTTCCGGATTGCACTTCCCCCTTCCCTCATCCCTCTGCACTTCTCCTTTCCTCTCCCCCTGCACTTGTGCGATATGAATGACACAAGGCCTGGTAAGATTATTGTTTTGTCCTCCCTCTGTCTACCCTACCTTGTCTTGTCGCGCCTTGAAACACTTGTGCACATCATTTCATACATCATTTGATGTCTACCTGCTATGACAGTTGTAACTTATGTTCATATAGTAATGTGCATGTACCCTCTTCAATAACTGATTCAACTGTATATACCAAACAAACACTTCCTTTCTTGTGGCAAACTGGACATGCTTTCTGGCAGGCTGCTGGTATGCATAACAAAGACTTTGCGCACTGAGCCTGGAGAATGTGCAAAGCAATGTGCAGAGTGATAATCGTTTCTGTACAAGTCATCTGCATGTTGATGGAGAATTGCACATTTCTCTGCCTGAAGTTCAGCATCTGAGTCTTGTCGGTACCAGAAATACTAGAGTGTTGTCAACTGCTCCAACAACATTAGAAAATGATGCTGTGGCGTAAAAATCACATTTGACCTGTAGAACTCTGGAAAGTGACATAAACGCCTTTAGTTCCTCCAACTTCAACATGGGCATGGGATGCCCTCACAACTATTGCTTGGAAGGAACAGGTGCACAGAAGTACATATGACAATATCAGAGTAATTTTGCTAAAAGCGGTATCAAGGTATAAGTAATACAGCTGGGCCCTAAGTTGTCCTTGATTAAGCCCAGTATGTGAGCTTTCAGTACATGGCCTTGAGACGTGTCACACAGGGCTATTAAAATGGTGTTTACGCCACACCTGTCGCTGAAGCGCTGCACCTGGAGCAGGATCTTTCAAGCATTAATCACGAGATTGACAGGTCTAACCTTTTTGGGTAAGCTGCAAGGCACACAAAGGAATAAGACTGTGGTGAAGTGTGCTTTTTTCCAGAACATCGCCCTGCAGTCTACCACACCTTCAGAGCCTGAGATCTGCCTTCTTGAAACATAAAACTGGTCTTTGAACAGGTTGCAACGGCACCAACGAGGAGGAGGAGTTTTCCACCACAATTACAATTTTTAAAATGGCAGTAAATGCATTCAAAATTATCTTTGTCAGAAACTCTCAAGTCGGTTACCATGCATGTGCTGCGGTGTTTCCAAGGAAAAAGAAAGTGGGAAACTAAACTTTCATTGCTTCTGAAACTCACAAACATAGGCATTTTCGGGGTCTTTTCATACCCTTCAAAGTCAGACAGAAACATAAAGATTGCTCCCCAAAATGTCCTATTTTCAACCACATTAAACCCAAGCACTGACTTCATGAACTGTAAGGTCGTGTAACTTTTGAGCTACATGGGTTATCGGGGGAATACAATATTTTCTTTTTTGCTGATAAGAATGTATTTTTCATGGATGAGTTTGTGGGTGAGACCAAGGAACCTGAAGGTGACTCTGGTGCTCTGAGGGAGCACATGTGGTGGCACAGGTTTGAGGTGATCGGTCCAGATTGTCCTTTTTGGGCATAGAGTCTATGCTAAGACGGTGGTGATAACAACACGGTGCAACATTTTATTTTGCCATGCTCTCCCTGTTAGGATAGCAGCCTCTGTATGATCTTTACCATGGCCTCACTCCCTGTACTTGTTCACCTCCTGCCAGCAGGATTGCCTCGCATGACCAGCAAGTTATCTTGTACCTGGTCTGCCTGCCTCTTTAGTTCCTCCCATTTTTACCTGCCGACCATTCGGAAAAGGGGTGGGTAAGAGACTCTGTTTAGAGGGACTGTGCCACTTATAAGGCGGCAGGCATTCTGGGCTCTCTCACGTGCAAAGCTACCCGGTGGGTATTTGACCCATGATAGCTTGTCCCACCAAAGATACAGATAAAGTTGGTATTCCCTCCCTTTGATAGGCAATGTAGGTTGCTTTTATTACAGACTGCCATGTTTTGATCTTCCGTGGTGTTAACAAAATAAATGAATACATACAATCTAACCAATCCTCCAGTGGTTTTACTCCAATCAGCTTTCTCTGAATTGGCAATGCACTGAAGTATATGTCTTATGCTAGCCTAGAATTAGAGGGGTGAGGGTAAAGAAGCCTGTGTGAACTCACAACACCTGTCCCTTCAGTGCGACACAGTAGAATTGCAAATATTAAATTTGGGACACATACATTAAAACACATTTTTGCCAGGGTCGAGTTTACCATCTTGCACCATATGCTGATGAGGAGGGGTGCAACAACAGAGAGAAAAGGTCTTATCTGGCACTTGACAATATGCTGGAGCCCTTTAACCCTTGCCATCACTGCCAAGGTGTCCCTATTCAAAGGCCAGGTGATGGCTTCTCATTGTGAAATGCCAAAAAGCAAAGCCTGGATTGTGACCCCTTTTCTTTTCCCCAAGATAGGCAGATATCCCGGCATGCTATTATCAGGGAGCCTCCCTCCTATTCCCCCCCTCATCAGAAGCTCTGTATTCTGTATCCCCATCGGAGTGTGTATTACTTGGGTGCATGTGCTTTGTAACAGGGTTTATTCTAAGGCGCATGGGGGTTGCCTTATTTGTATGGAAAGCACCCCCTGAAATTGGCAACTCGCTCTCTTTCTCTCTCTCTCTCTTTTCGTTGCTCTATATAATGATCCTAAAAAGGAATCCTCTTAAAGTGAAAGAATTACTAAAAGCCTCAGACTGGTTGGAGAACAATGTGATAATCTTAAACTCCCCGATATATTCACAAGCTATATCATTCTGGAAATGGAAATCTTATCCTGAGAAATATCTAGAAAAATATCCATCCAGAGCATACAGAAATCAATTCATGAGATTTCGTTTTAATGTTCTAAATACTCATGAAATTCAGAACATAAGGTGCAGGTATGAGGTTCAGAAATCCTGCAGACATTGTGCTGGCACCAGGGTTAATGAATCATTAATGCATTTGTTGCTGGTTTGTCCTGCCTTACTGAAACAAAGAATAGAATACTTTGCAATGTTTGTCCATGATATATCGAATGTAAATAGATGCAACTTGTGGTTTGAAATGCTTCATGGTAACTCGACGGTTTTAAAAATACGTATTAATGAATTTTTGAGAATTATCTGTGAATTAACATGAAGACTATCTAAATGTCTAAATACTCAGGAAGCTTTTAAGAAACAATGAGTTGAAGTCATAGTTTATTAATAATGTCTCACTTATCTGGTACAATTATTATGTATATTGAGAAGTACTAGGCTCTAGGTATTTTAATATGAATTGTCCGTTTTTAGCTGTTTAATCAATTACTGGTTCGGTATTGTACTAGGCAAATGTGTTTTAAAAAGTGTAGTGTAATGTATTGTGTTTTCTTCTTTTTTATGATGTATTTTTATGTAAACTATTTTCACTATTCGATTGTACTATGAAAAGAATTTATTTTGTAAAGGTTTGTATAAACCAAAAACAATAAAGATAATAATAATAATAATGATCTCTTTCAATGCATTGGGCATTACAGAAGGGGCCACACGTTAACTTCTGTATTAAATATCTGTGTGTGAATCACAGAAGCTGCAGTGTTCATTGGGGCAGTGTGAACTAATTTCCAACTCCCAACCCAGCGTTCATAAGAGGCCAGCGTGTGCTCATTCCTCGCCCATCCAAAGAGCCTGCAGGTAGAATCTGTGTAACCCAGCAATGGATAGGATTGCATCCTGACAGGGCCACCACGCCAGTCTCCCATACATGCAGTCACCATCAGATTGGGGTGAGAGTGGCACCTTATATTACAACACTAAACCGCTCTGTCAGAGATAGGTTTGGGCTTTTTATGGCATTGTCCAGTCTTTTGTAGATATGCTGTGACCAGCAACAAAGAAACTCAAACTACTCACATGCCAGGTTTTTCGAGGCAGCTCAACATTTTTTTGTGATTTGGCCACTGTGCGGAGGGGCAGGCTGCCATTCCCTCGCAGGGCGCAGCATTTTTCTATTTTCAGTGTGAGCAAACTGCTCATGCGAGAAATACAAAAAAATAGGAGCACTTTTCATCCATTGTTAAGCTATATTAGGTAATGTTAGGCTATTTCAGGTCGTTGTATGCCCTGGTGTGATAAGCTTTGGGCCCTCTGTTGTAGTAAATTTGTATGGGTCTACTTCCGATTGCCCGCTGACACCTCAGGTACTCCAACCACAGGGCCACTCAGCCTTACATAGAGTAACAATAGAATCCACAGAATTACCAAGATGGAATGTATGGGTAAGGGACAGCCTACTGCAGTCCGCCAACCTTACTATACTATTCGGAATGCAATGTAATGTTAATACCCATTTGCAAATAATATATACGTGACAAGTGTCTACAATGTCTTACTGTATGCCAACAATTATACAACAAATTATCTCCACAGGTTACCCTAACTTAATGAAGCTCATCCACCATCTCCTGTCTCCCACAGTACAAAGGACTTGCTTGGACTCCATTGACAAACACTCTCCTTTACGGTGCTGGGTGTTCTTACAGGCACAGCATGCGTAATGAAAGGCGCAGGAACACCCCACACCCTGGACCAGGGTATTAGGTAACAGGGTATACTGAAAAATTTGTCCAGAGGTTTTTTTTATTTTATAAAGGTATCAAATTATATTTACTAAGATACATTATTTTTTCAATGAATTAATCATCTATTAATATACACATTACATTACATAAATGTTGCAGGAGAGCATGGTACACCAGATTCTAAAACAACCTAACACAACCAACATTCTTCAACAGTCAAACCATCATTTGTACCTCAAATCAATCAACCTCATTCATTCACAATAAAAATTTGGACCAAACAATCGGTGCAATATATATGTGTAGTAGCACTTCATTGATTAGCCCCACATAATCTTTGACATTTCATTTCATCCACATTCAGTGTGTATTAGCACGATAATGGTCCAAAATGTGCTCTATTCCGCGGAGTGGGTGCATTCAACAAAAAATGACAGATCCCATCCCCGGATATTCTTCTACCGGTTTCGACGTTTGAGGATAATTAAACCAACGTCTTCATCAGGAAAACCAATTATTGCAAAATAACAACTAAAAAAAACAAAACAAAAATACAACAATTATATGCAATTGCCTAAACTAGCTGGCTCAAACTGACAACATACAATTCTTCAATTGCACTTTTAGAATTTTTAACCAGAGACACCAAGAAGTGATCAGTCCCAAGGTGTCTCTTATTGTTCCAGAGTATAAGAAAGAAGGGGGGGTTTGTGAAGCCCTAGAACCAAGAAAGACACTATGTCTAAAGTGAAATTACACCAACACCATGGAGAACCAGAACACCGAGACACAATGGCCGACACAGCCATGCTAACCTGATTTCCAGTGTCAAATGCTCTCAATGGTTGGAGCCCCAAATATGACTCAAAACGAGTTCAGAAGGATTCCAGATCTAAGAAATGTATGTAAACCATAATAAATTAAAGAGTATTTAATTGAACTGCATGTCAGTTGTGTATGGCCAGGAGCACCATAGTTGGACCAACCACTCACCCCGGGCCAGATGTCGGAGATATTCCAGTACTGTGCCTACAAGTGCCACGTATGCCATCGAAGTAGATAAAAATTCAACTTCCACGGATCAAAATTTCATTGTTATCTGTGCAAAAAAGGGAGGGGGGAGAATAAATATTTTTAAATTAATTATAGAGCCTGATATTTAGCAGTCAGTCATAATGGCTGTATTTAAACGGTTGTGTTGAAATAGAAACACATACGGTTTACAAAAATGAACAGGCTTTCCGTTTTGCGGCTGTTAAATTTTAAATTGAACGGGAGCTGAAAGAGATAACATTCGTACCGCATAGGCGTGGAAATAAAATTCAATTACTTACCACTACCGAACGCTGGACAAAGCCTTGCCTGCTACAGAAGAATACTTCCAATTTGGACTCGTTTCCGATGTCTGCGGCTCTGGATCTCACGCAAAAATGGATCATAACAACAAGTACAATAGCTAACTCAGTTCTTGACTAACTTTGTTCTAATTATATTTTCGTTTCATTCAGTAAAAGCACTAGTTTTTAGTTAGTTGTCCCAATACCCGGAACATCTGTAAATTGGGACTTTTGGATTACTAACTTTTAGCCTTACTAATAAAAATAATTGCAATAATTTAAAACATCATCCCCAAATTGCCTTATTCGTAATCCCATTACACTTAGCATATGAAACACCTTGCACGTGGGTTTCTCACCAACACCTTTTGATTTATTTTAGTAAATGCACCGTCTTTTGCTTGGCGGTTTAAATAGTGGAATGTTTAGCATAGTGAGACAATTTAACATCACTTAGAGGCTCTTTGGCGTAGCACATAGTGCACCTCCCTTTTGTTTTCTCAAATTAAGACGAGTGCATTTAATTACTACAGAACTTCACCCACGTGATCGTCTTCTGTAGTAATCACATGACCATGTCAAGGAGACCCGTTCAACACCACGCCCCCACGCCTGCACGCAATCAGTATTTTTGCGTGAGATCCAGAGCCGCAGACATCGGAAACGAGTCCAAATTGGAAGTATTCTTCTGTAGCAGGCGAGGCTTTGTCCAGCGTTCAGTAGTGGTAAGTAATTGAATTTTATTTCCACGCCTATGCGGTACGAATTTTATCTCTTCCAGCTCCCGTTCAATTTAAAATTTAACAGCTGCAAAACGGAAAGCCTGTTCGTTTTTCTAAACCGTATATGTGTGTTCTATTTCAACACAACCGTTTAAATACAGCCATTATGACTGACTGCTAAATAACAGGCTCTATAATTAATTTAAAAATATTTACTCTCCCCCCTCCCTTTTTTGCACAGATAACAATGAAATTTTGATCCATGGAAGTTGAATTTTTATCTACTTCGATGGCATACGTGGCACTTGTAGGCACAGTACTGGAATATCTCCGACATCTGGCCCGGGGTGATTGGTTGGTCCAACTATGGTGCTCCTGGCCATACACAACTGACATGCAGTTCAATTAAATACTCTTTAATTTATTATGGTTTACATACATTTCTTAGATCTGGAATCCTTCTGAACTCGTCTTGAGTCATATTTGGGGCTCCAAATATTGAGAGCATTTGACACTCGAAATCAGGTTAGCATGGCTGTGTCGGCCATTGTGTCTCGGTGTTCTGGTTCTCCATGGTGTTGGTGTAATTTCACTTTAGACACAGTGTCTTTCTTGGTGCTAGGGCTTCACAAACCCCTCCCCCTCTTTCTTATACTCTGGAACAATAAGAGACACCTTGGGACTGATCACTTCTTGGTGACTCTAGTTAAAAATTCTAAAAGTGCAATTGAAGAATTGTATGTTGTCAGTTTGAGCCAGCTAATGTAGGCAATTGCATATAATTGTTGTATTTTTGTTTTGTTTTTTTCAGTTGTTATATTGCAATAATTGGTTTTCCTGATGAAGACGTTGGTTTAATTATCCTCAAACATCGAAGCCGGTAGAAGAACATCCGGGGATGGGATTTGTCATGTTTTGTTGAATGCTCCCACTCCGCGGAATAGAGCACATTTTGGACAATTATCGTGCTAATACACACTGAATGTGGATGAAATGAAATGTCAAAGATTATGTGGGGCTAATCAATGAAGTGCTACTACACATATATATTGCACCAATTGTTTGGTTCAAATTTTTATTGTGAATGAATGAGGTTGATTGATTTGAGGTACAAATGATGGTTTGACTGTTGACAAATGTTGGTTGTGTTAGGTTGTTTTAGAATCTGGTGTACCATGCTCTCCTGCAACATTTATGTAATTTAATGTGTATATTAATAGATGATTAATTCATTGAAAAAAAAACCTCTGGACAAATTTTTCAGTATACCCCCTTACAGGCACAGCAACCTGTCACAGTTGAACTACCAAAGTAGTGTCACATTGGCCTCACAGCTCTAAGAGGAAGTTTGACCATCTTCAGATATTCAAACTGGTTTTCTGGAAGGCCGGATAAAAGGGGAGAGGGAGACTTTTTCACCACTTTGAGATCTGTGTGAGATAATTCTGCACCCTAAGCTTTGAGACTGCAAAATATGTAGTCCAAGGTATCCCACCTTCCTATCTCATCATTCATCGCGACCGTCCGCTCCTGAAACGGGGTGGAGGGGTTGCAGTTTTCTTTAATGAAAAGTACACCGTCACTGAGCTACCATGTTCCCACACACTTAACATGTAAGCTGTTTTTATTCGGTGTGCTATTACGCCTTCCCGGACCATCCACCTTCTACTTCTTTACCGCCCTGTGGGCCCTATAGGATTCTTTGGCAAAGATCTAGCTGATTTGGCAGCAAACCTGAACCTTCAATTCTCTAACCTTGTAATTCTAGGCGATTTCAATTTGCATCCTAACATGCCTAACTCTGCTGAAATTACGTTTTTTTTATAGTCTTTTGGACTTACATCTACACCAACTGGTGCAAGCTCCTACTCATATACATGGCAACATCCTTGACTTAGTATTTGCTAAAGACTCTTTACTGTGCCCTGGTCTGATTGAACTAGTGACATGGTCTGACCATCATTTGGTCTCCTGCTCTTTTCTACCCACTATTTCCTTCTATAAACTTCCACCCCCTAAGATGCTCCTACGCTCGTGGCGCTCAGTCGACCCAAAGACACTTAGTGCCCATATTACCTCTAATTGTGCCTCTTTGAAGGCATTATCTTTGACTTCCCTTTCTCATTCTCTGACGACCGCAGCTGATTTCTATGCCCCACTGAAATTGGCTCAGGTTCGTAGGCTACCTTCTCAACCCTGGTTCACGGACCATCTCAGAACGGCTCCCCTTCAACTCAGACAAGTTGAACGTAAATGGCGTGCATGCTATAGCCCCGCGCTCAGAGAGCTATATAAATCTAACTTGGCCACTTATCTGACCAGTGTAAAACTGGCGAAAACCAGTTTTTTTGCCCAGAAAATTGAACACCCGCTGTGCAAACCTAAAGCTCTTTTCTCCATTGTGCACTCGCTAGCTTCTTCAGAGACTCTTACCTCTATGGTTAAACCATCCCAGGAACTGTGCGATGACTTGGCTTCCTTCTTCATTACAAAAATTGATGTTATTCGAGCTAACATCGCAATATCTCTTGCTTTATTGCCTCCTGATATCACCTGTTTTGTCTCCCCTCTCCCCACTGACAAGCTTGCGAGTTGGTCCTCTTTCCCTCTGTTTACCGAAGCAGAAGTTTTGGCAGCCATTTTAAAGATCAAATCCTCTTCTCCCGAGGATGCTATTCAGGCTGCTATGATGAAGACGATTGCCCCTGACATCTTAACTGACATCACGATGGGGATAAATAACTCATGCCAGACTGGCCTGGTGCCATTGGAGTTGAAATCAGAGAGGGTTATTCCCCTCCTAAAGAAGCCTTCCCTGGACCCTACTATCCCGGCTAACTTCCGTCCTATCTCCCTTCTTCCTTTCCTATCTAAACATTTGGAAGCTTTGGTTATTCCTTTGTTGTCTTCCTTTCTGGAATCCTCAAAAATCTTTGATCATGCTCAGGCCAGTTTCAGGCTAGGTAGAGGTACTGAAAGTGTCCTTGTCTCTGTGCAAGATGACTTGTCCAGACTGGTCGATGCTTGCGGAGCTGGGGCTTTGATCCTATTAGATCTCTCTGCCGCATTCGACACGGTGGACCATTCCATCCTCCTCTCCCGCCTCTCACAGATCAGGATCTCTGGTTCTCTTCTTGCCTGGTTTACTTCTTTTCTTTCTGATCGCACTCAGAACCTTGCTATGCCTCCTTTTCTTTCCTCCCCATGTGCCCTCACCTGTGGGGTCCCCCAGGGTTCCTCTCTGTCACCGATTTTGTTCAATATATATATCTGGGCCCTGATCTGTCTCATCCGTTCTTATGGGCTTAATTGTTACTCATATGCGGATGACACACAAATCCTGATCCGCTTGGATCAGGATCAATTTGAGGTTTCAGCCTGCCTCCATGACTATCTAAGGGCAGTCGGGATGTGGATGGATCAGAATTGGTTAAAGCTAAATCGGGACAAGAAAGAAGTATTATTGGTAGGACGCCCTCCAAATCCCCTATTGTGGACCCCTGCTTTTTGGCCTCCCTCCCTGGGCCCTTTACCTGGCCCAGTTAGTAAAGTAAAGAACCTAGGGGACATCCTCTCCGCTTCTCTGTCTATGGCTAACCAGGTCACGGCTGTTTGTCAGCCCACCCATCATCAAATCTGGGTCTTTAAGAGGGGCATTCCTATGATCCCCGAAGCCCTTCGTCCTCCCGTGGTGGCTGCGTTAGCGCTCTCATGGCTGGACTATTGTAATTCGCTATACCTGGCACAACTGATTGGTCTTATCCATCGTCTCCAGCATAGGCAGAACCTTGCAGCCAAGTTAGCCACTGGCTCTCCCTATGGGGCTCATATCATGCCAGTTTTACGCCAACGTCACTGGTTGCTGGTGAAGCAGCGAATTCATTTCAAATCTCTGTGCATCGTCCACCGGGCTATTCATGCCCAGGGTGCCGAATTTTTACAGTCTAAATTTATAAGATATATACCGGGTCGGGACCTCTAACTGTCTGACCGTTCCTAGAGCCATTCGGGAAGGGCTTGGTGGCAGAGCGTTCTCTATTGCCGCTCCCAAACTGTGGAACAGCCGCCCCCTGCCACTGAAAGCCACGGCCGACCATCTTGGTTTTAGAAGAGCCCTGAAAACCTACATGTTTTAATTTCTGGTCTTCCATCGGTTTTTTCATCCGAGCAGCCTCCTTCTCGAGCGCCATGATGCCTTTGGGCGACCGTGCGCTTTATAAATTGCAATAACATAACATAACAACATGTAGGCTAGTACAGCTGTCAGCAGCACATGGCATGTTCAACGCAATAAACAGGCATTACTTTAATGTTGTTGCGCCAACATGGCCTGAATAAAATTAAGAGCCAGAAGCACCAACTTGGTTTGAGCACCAGTTCCAAAGCTGGTATCCAAGGTACAGTGCAGCTGGATAGCATCATTGGGGAAGACTGTGATACTTCATTGCATAAATGCCATTGGTTACAAGAAGATGACTGTACCTTTGCAATTAAACAAATGATGCTTAGGCGTAAATCACATGTACAAGACCCTGAATGCAGTAGGGAGCGGTGAAAGGCGGGAGGGACAGCTGCTAATACATTAAAGTGACACATTCCCAAAACAAGTTGGTGGTAGGAAACCACACACGATGACTCTGCCAGACAGGGTGGAGAATTTTTGGCCACCACACAGTTTTCAGACTCAGCCATCCTTTGAGACAAAACCAGAAATCATGTAAAGCTCGCTTTCGGATAAAGCATTTCTATCCCAGCATTAACACCAAGTTCTTAAACAAAAGACCTTTGGGGAATGCAACACACAAATGGGAAAACATAGCTTGCCCCTGCACCCTCACTAAGATGTCACCGACCAAGTGCCGCAACTGATCAGCCCCAGCGACGCACTTTCACATTCAAGCCAGAAAACTAGGCGAAGTTTACGTTGCTAAAAAAAAAGGTTTATAAAAGAAAAATTGCATGTAGGCAAAAAGAATGAACAGTGCGGCAGCAGTAGAACAAAACTGGGCTGATTACCATAGGTTCTCTGTAGAGTTTATACATCTTACCGCGATTCACTCTAAAGTGCACCGCTCACATAACACCGTGGGCTCCCATTTCCTTGTACACATCAGACTGGTGGGTGGGATTCGAGATACATCTTAGCAATTTTTCATGCCCACCCCTCTAGATCTGACTCAGCTCCTGGCCTTTATGCTTCACGCAGGGAAACACGCTGCCCCTCTGATGGCAGCATAACATCGGGACCAAAGGCTGGGAGAAACAAAAGGCGCAGGGAGGCAGGATACAAGACAGGGCCCTGTGTGATTTCAGCCACAAGCATCTGTTCGAACAGCCCGATTACTGAGTGCGCTGAAAGAGAGGGCTTCTAAAAGAAATGGGCCCTTAGGTTCCAAATACAAGGGTAGCAGAGAAGCAATATTGCTGTCATTGATAGAAGTCTGACGAGGACACTGTTAAGCTTTGCATCTCTGGAGCGCTGCGTACCTGAAGTTTCAGTTGTTGGTCTCGCCGGTGACGCCAGACTGTAGACCATCAAATAGAATGCAGAAATTGTAACGCTAGGAAGCGACCCCGACCCAACCCTAATGGAACAGGGATGGATTGGAATCACCTCCCAACACCACTGGCTCACCTCCCTGCGGCTTAAAGTGACGTCAGGACAGTGCAAGCACTGACAGGGAGGTGATGAGGTGTCGAGCTGGTATGGTCCGGTAGAGGTTCACAAACTGGAGGATGAGAGGTCTTCAAAGATGTCCAGGCACGATCCACCAAGGCAGTGATAATCAGGAGGGCTGGCACCCAGAGCCAATTAGACAAGGAAGATCCAGGCAAACAAGGAAATCAGGAAGAGAGTGGAACCCAGGGAACAGGGAGGCCCAAGGAGTGGGAGAAAGCCAGGAGGGGAACCCCACAACCTCCTAAGGGACACAGAGCCAAGGGAAACTGGAAGGCAGGAACCACAAGGAAGGAACCCAACAGGAGCTAAGGCAGCCCGAAAGGCCAGAGAATCGGACAGGGAAGCAGGAACCAAGGAGCAGGAACCTGATGCAAGGCACCAAGCGACGGTAAGTGGGGAACAAACCGCGTTAAGACGCGATCTGTAGAGGGCCGGACACTATTTACAGCGTCCGGCACGAAAGCGAGGCTTGGAACGCTAGCGGGGCTGCGCATGCGTAGTGGCCGAGCGGGCACCAGAACGAGGCTTGGAACACAAGCTTGTCTGCCCGTTCCTGGTTACCCACGAGGTTCGCGCATGCAAGCGAAGGTGTCGAGCGCCGGCCCGCTGCCTACAGCCACGCTTCCCAAGCCGGTAATATGGGTACAACTGCCACGTCCGGGAACGGATGCGACGAGAAGGCCAGGTAAGTGTCCTAACACCATACCCCCCTCCGGAAAGACCGGAAGAACCCGGCTTCCAAGGAAAACGGGCATAAAATTCCTTAACCAAACGAGGGGCATGAACGCTCTCAACAGGTTCCCAAATGCGATCACAGGCAGGATAGCCCTTCCAGTCAATCAAATACTGCAATTTACCCCTAAAGAGACGGGAATCACATATTTCCTGCACCTCAAATTCAGGGAAACCTTCCACGTCAATAGCAGTGGGTCGGGGGCAGGCACGATGGAAGGGATCTGAATGATAAGCCTTCAAAAGAGATACATGAAAAACAGGGTGGACCCTCCAGGATTCCGGCAACTTAAGTTCAAAAGCTACTGAAGATACCCTCTTGACAATCGGAAAGGGGTCTAAAAACTTGGGAGCTAATTTCAAGGGTACGTTCCGTGCAGGCAAATATCTGGAAGACAACCATACAAGATCTCCCACCCGGAATGGTGGCTCAGGGCTCCGATGTTTATCGGCCTGTCTCTTCATGGTCTCACGTGCCTTGGCCAGGGTACCAGCCGCTCGACGCTGCAGATTCTGGATATCGGTGACAAGGTGATCCGCCGAAGGAACATTACTTGATTGTACTGGCGTAAAAGGCAGCAATCTGGGATGAAGGCCAAAAGTACAGAAAAAGGGACTTAGTCTGGTTGCAGAATGAACTGAATTGTTATACGCAACTTCAGCCAAATCGAGATGTGACATCCAATTAGTCTGGGAGGCATAGGCAAAACAACGGAGGTACTACTCCAACGTTTGGTTTGTCCTTTCTGTCTGTCCGTTGGTCTGCGGATGATAGCCAGAACTGAGTGCCCTCTTGATGCCCAAATGCTGGCACAATCGACCCCAAAAGGAAGAGATGAACTGAGAACCACGGTCAGATATTATCTTAACAGGTAATCCATGCAGGCGATATACATAGTGCAAAAAGGCACGTGCTACTAGAGCAGCCGTGGGAATTCCTGGGAAGGGAATGAAGTGGGCCATCTTGGTGAAACAGTCGACAATAACCATGATGCAGGTATGACCTTCGGAGGGCGGAAGGTCGACAATGAAATCAGTGGCGATTGTATGCCAAGGAAAAGGCGGTGTTTCCATGGGATGTAAAAGACCTACAGACTTCATGCGTGGAACCTTTACCTGGGCACAGATGGGACAGCATTCCACATAACGTCTGACTTGCAAAGTCCATTTAGGCCACCAAAAATGTCGAGAAATGAGTTCTTGCGTAGACCGAATACCACAGTGACCCCCTATCTTGGAATCGTGAAAGCTTTGTAGGATAGTCTTGCGAAGCTCATCCGTGGGCAGGTACAACCTATTCTGGAAAAAAAGCAATCCGTCCTTCTCCCTCAACTGGCGACGTCTCATCAACGCATCCCGAGAAGAATCAGACAAAGTAGCTTGTACTACCCTATGCAAGAACGACGGCAAAGCCAGTAGAAAATGCTTGGGAGCGATCACAGGCAGGTCTCGTCCCTCATGTTGCACATCAGCAGCCAAAGAACGGGAAAGAGCATCCGCCTTCACATTACAGCTACTGAGTACCTAGGTGACATGGAAATCATACTGTGAAAAAAAAAAGGCCCATCGAGCTTGGCGGGAGGTCCGACACTGCAGAGAGCGTAGAAATTGCAGGTTTCGATGGTCAGTGCGTACCTCCACCGGAAAGCGTCCTCCGAGAAGATGATGGCGCCATTCTTCAAAGGCGGTCTTGATGGCCAGTAGTTCCTTTTCGATAATGGGATAGTTCCGTTCACTAGCCGTAAGTTTTCTGGAGTAGTAGGCTACAAGAAACTCCATTCCAATGCTCGGATCCATCTGAAGTAGAACGGCTCCCACAGCAAAATCCGAAGAGTCGGCTTCCACGATAAATGGCTGGTCGTCCTGAGGATGATGTAAGATAGGCGCGGAACTAAAGGCCTTCTTTAGTTGTTCAAAAGAGGCGGCAGCATCATGCCCCAAACAAAGATTCTCTTACTGCTGGTCAAAAAGGTTAAGGGTGCAGTTAGTTGCGAAAAGGATGGAATGAATCTCCGGTAGAAATTAATGAATCCAAGAAAGCGTTGAAGAGAATTTCTGTCACTGGGGACCTTCCATCCTAGGATTGCACGAACCTTTGCTGTATCCATGTGTATACCCGACGCACTGATCACATACCCAAGAAATTCAATATGGTCTTGGTGAAAAAGACATTTCTCAAGCTTAGCGTAAAGGTTATTCACATGTAGCCGCTGAAGTACCTCTTTTACTTGTACTATGTGCTCTTCGAGATTTCTTGAAAACACCAATATGTCATCCAAAGAAACCCAGACTGAGGTCCCGATTAAATCAGAAAATATATGATCCATTAGACGCTGAAAGACAGCTGGGGCATTACATAGCCCAAAAGGCATAACTCTGTATTCATAGTGCCCGCTTGGAGTCTTGAAGGCCGTCTTCCATTCATCCCCGGCCTTTATCCGTACCAAATGGTAGGCTCCACGGAGATCAAACTTGGAAAATATTCTTGACTCACGTAAAGATTCCAAAATGGATCGAATCAAGGGAAGTGGGTATCTATCCTTTCGAGTGATGTTATTTAGTTGGCGATAATCAACACACGGGCGCAGGGTACCCTCCTTCTTCCTTACAAAAAACAGTGGGAACCCTGCCGGTGAATTAGAAGGGGCAACATACCCTTTATGAAGACATTCATCAAGATACTCCTGCAAAACCTCCTTTTCTTGAGCAGTCAGGGAGTACACCTTGCCATGTGGAATCACAGCATCGGGCAACAGGTCGATGGCACAATCGAAAGATCTGTGAGGAGGTAAGGGAATGTCCTTAGGTTCAGAGAAAACCTCATGAAATTCAGCATATTCAGAGGGAACTGAAGAAACAGAGAGTAAGCGAGGTACACCAACCCCTTCAGTCTGGGTGGCGATTGAAGATTGTGTTGAAGAAGAACCGATATGGCAACAGTCCTGCACACAACGATCAGAGCTGAAAACCAAGGTCTGAGTCTGCCAGTTGATGTTGGGGTTATGATGTAACAACCAAGGCAACCCTAAAATGATCGGATAAGAGGGAGACTTGATGACATCCAGAGAGATCTGTTCATGATGTTCTTCAATCCACAAACTCAGTGTCTCGGAATGTTGATGGACCGGACCCGAAGACAACGGGGTACCGTCAATAACTTCCACCACTGAAGCACAGTTCTTTTCAATCAAGGCAATACCATTCCTGATGGCAAAATCAGCGTCCATATAATTTCCAGAGGCTCCACAATCCAATAATCCTAGCACCTTTATGGGTTCTTTTCCTGACCAAGAGACCTTGAGTGTTAAGACCATAAGCACGACTGATTGCATGGGTTGTCGGACCTGTACCGAATCGGGAAGGACTGTAGAAGAAGAGAGGCCCATCGTCGCCTTTCCCCTAGACGATAGGCCATTCAGTTTTCCGATTTACGAAGTGGTCTTAATGGACAAGTACTGAGATAAAGGCCGGAGGCCCCGCAATACAGGCACAACCGTAGCTCACGCCTACGTTTCTTCTCGGCATCAGATAGGGGACCTCTGACCGCTCCTAGTTGCATTGGTTCAGGAGTTGGTTCAGACGAGGTAGATGCTTTGGCTGGCACTGGAATGAATCTTGGAATTGACCTTTCCAAACGGCGCCTCTCACCCCTTCTCTCAGACAACCTGTGATCGATCCTCATCACCTGTTCTTGCAATGCCTGCAGGGTTTCAGGTTCTGGAATATGGAGAAGTTCATCCTTATATTCGTCTCTCAACCCCCTACGAAAAAGAGTCTTTTGAGTAATCTCAGGCCATTGTGAATCGGTGGCCAGCTGACGAAAACGGTTGATGTAGGCAATTATATCACTGGATCCTTGCTTCAGGTCCATGAGCTGATTTTGCGCAGCAGCGGCGAGGTTGGGAGACTGGAACACTTCCAGAAAAGCCTCCTCAAAGGCCACAAAGTCTTCCAGAACTGGACTCTTGGCAGCTACCAAAGGAGTGGCCCAGGCCAAAGCGTTTCCGGTTAGATTTCCCAAAATGTACCGAATCTTAGCCTTATCCTGGTTGAAATGCGTAGGGCGGCACAAAAAATGTATTCTACAATGATTGCAAAATTCTGCCACCCGTCTAGGATCTCCGTCAAACTTTATTGGGTGGTCTGAGCCATCACAGACTCTGCAGAGGTACTGGGGGTAGTCCCTTGAGCTACCAGCTGACGTAAGGCAAGATTCTCCTGATGCAATGCAGTCATCTCGGCGCGTAGGGCCCTGATCTCATTCCTCAATTCTTCAGAATCTTCCATTTCAGAATCGGAACTGGTTGTTAGGCGTCTTAATCTGTTAAGCTGTGCGTCTCTGGAGCGCTGCGTACCTGAAGTTTCAGTTGTTGGTCTCGCCGGTGACGCCAGACTGGTAGACCGTCAAATAGAATGCAGAAATTGTAACGCTAGGAAGCGACCCCGACCCAACCCTAATGGAACAGGGATGGATTGGAATCACCTCCCAACGCCACTGGCTCACCTCCCTGCGGCTTAAAGTGACGTCAGGACAGTGCAAGCACTGACAGGGAGGTGATGAGGTGTCGAGCTGGTATGGTCCTGTAGAGGTTCACAAACTGGAGGATGAGAGGTCTTCAAAGATGTCCAGGCACGATCCACCTAGGCAGTGATAATCAGGAGGGTTGGCACCCAGAGCCAATTAGACAAGGAAGATCCAGGCAAACAAGGAAATCAGGAAGAGAGTGGAACCCAGGGAACAGGGAGGCCCAAGGAGTTGGAGAAAGCCAGGAGGGGAACCCCACAACCTCCTAAGGGACACAGAGCCAAGGGAAACTGGAAGGCAGGAACCACAAGGAAGGAACCCAACTGGAGCTAAGGCAGCCCGAAAGGCCAGAGAATCGGACAGGGAAGCAGGAACCAAGGAGCAGGAACCTGATGCAAGGCACCAAGCGACGGTAAGTGGGGAACAAACCGCGTTAAGACGCGATCTGTAGAGGGCCGGACGCTATTTACAGCGTCCGGCACGAAAGCGAGGCTTGGAACGCTAGCGGGGCTGCGCATGCGTAGTGGCTGAGCGGGCACCAGAACGAGGCTTGGAACACAAGCTTGTCTGCCCGTTCCTGGTTACCCGCGAGGTTCGCGCATGCAAGCAAAGGTGTCGAGCGCCGGCCCGCTGCCTACAGCCACGCTTCCCAAGCCGGTAATATGGGTACAACTGCCACGTCCCGGAACGGATGCGACGAGAAGGCCAGGTAAGTGTCCTAACAGACACCACCTTGGTATCATGATTTTCAAATATGTGTTTTTATCCGCAAATGAACTTTAAAGTTCACTTCAGAAAATGAAGTTGCATTCTTCAGCTCCGTGTTTCCTGAGAAGAATTTGAATATACTTTCTCAGAAAAGAACATTATGGAGTACATTTTATTTACCATGGTTGCCGTTCGAAATTCTATTCAGAACATATGTGTACCAACTGTTGCTTGGACAGCTTTAAGGCTGTAAACAGCCACAGTGTAGTAATCTTGTTTTTTAATGCACCAGGCGAGTGAGGCCCTAGCAACCTTTCAAGGAATGCGAGGCGCACCATTTGCAGACTATGTAGAGAATAATTTTTCAGAGATTGCACATTAGCGATCCAAGGTGGCCTGAATGACCATTCCACCAGTATCAGAATGTTGTAATCCTATTTGCATGCTTAGTCTGTGCAGGAACCCTGGTGTGGGTGTTGCCGCAAAGACTTTACATGTGTCACGCATTCCTCCCCGTCACCGCAAGCCTCTGCCACTTACCTGCTCTGCTGGGGCCTTGGCGTCCGCATGGACCACAGGTCCCTCTCGCCCGGTCCTCGGCAGCACGCCGTACCTTATGGTGTCCTTGATGCCTCTGCCCCCGCCTGCCTTGGGGTTTGCCCTGGTGCTTGCGAGCGCGCAGCGGTGCCCTCCGCCTTCACGGGCTCCCCAGATCCCGATGCTCCACAGCAAAGGGTCACGTGAACCGACTAGCGGTCACGTCAGCCGGAAGCAATTCACCAATCGGTCACGTGACCAGGTGGGCAGTCACGTGACCCGGAAAAACGCTTGAAAAGAGCTCCGGTCCTCTTCCTCAGTGCTTCTCAGCTGTTTTGTTCAGCGAGTAGCGGTTCTTGTGCTCCTTGTATCTCTCTTGCTGGATTCCATGGATTTTTACCCTGTTTTGTTACTCTGGATTGCCTCTTTGGACTTGCCCACTGAACCTTTTGCCCTAGAACTGTTTTGACCCATGGACTGCCTTACTGGACTGCTGCCTGGATTTACCTTTGGATTTGTTTACCTTTGGGACTAATCTGTTGTGATTTACTCATAACTCCTGGAACGCTTCCTGTACTGCCTTGCTTTCTGCTACCCCAGACTCAAGTACTCAGCCCAACCTCAGCAAACCTTGTCTGCCAGCACGCTGCTCTGCGCTCCTTCAGGTGGGAAAAGTTAAGTTCCACGCTAGCACCAGTTATCCTTGTGGTAACCTTATACCTGCATTCTAACCCTGCCTTTCTTTTCAGCCACCCGGGACCCGGTGCTTCCTGTTCCTGCCTAGCTCCTGCAGCCCCAATAACTGGTCAGCGAGTACATAGCTCTTCTCTGACTGGTGCTTGGGGACGGAGGCATTATAATCCACGTGGACTTCAGATCATAACACATGCCACTGTGGCTCAGAAACTACAAATGCGGGGAAAGAGTGTGGAAGGACAATTTCTATGCCCCCACTACCCCCACACATATCAGAATGGGGCTGGGGACATGGAGCAGTTATTTGAGATAACTTGCAATTTGTCCTGTGGTCGAAAGCCAGACTAATGTGTTTCTACTTCGGAGTTGTGCATGTTTAACTTGCTTCTTATTATTCGCCAAAGAGACCTCTTGGAAAGGCCTTGAGCAAGCAAGCACAGCATCATTACAATGAGACCCACTTAAAGCTGAACGGAACAAAAGCCAGCACCTAAAGGGGCTTTTAATGTGACTTTGTCAGCCACCAAAAGAACTATTCAATCCATACAAGAAAGTGTGAATGTTAGAAACGTGTCACTTTGATTTGGCAAAGAAGGTCTCTCTGTCTTTTGTTAAAGCATTTCCCTGTGCCCCCTGGGGATCCGCTCTCTCTGCATATATCATGGATTTGAAGGTTCAACCTGTCCTTTGGGCCAGGCTGATGTCTCTGACCTGTGTCATCACCTGCAGCTCTGAGGGGAAACTAATTACAGCTGGAACATAGGCTTCCAAGCACCACAACACACATCAGAACTACCTGTGAGCTTTAATCAGAACCTCACGGACCCAGGAAAAGGCTGGGCCATGAGTGACATGCGTGTGTCTCAACAATCAACACAATTGTTGTCCCCTCAGATCTCACCTGTTAAGAGGCATGACAGTAACTCTGAAAAACAATGGGGCGGGGGACTGGAAAAGTTGCTATGAGTATCACAAAGCCCGTTTCATGAGGATAGAGTGGTTGACCATGTCAAAGGCAGAGGAGAGACTGAGGAGGATGAGAACAGCAGGAGAGTTAGAGTCAAGATTTGCAAGCATGTCGTCACAGGTGTTCAGGAGAGCAGTTTCCGTGCCTCTGGATGTACGGAATCCAGATTGGTGGTCATGGAGGCAACCCAACAAGTTCAGTATGAAGGATCAATTGTTGGAGGACCAACGTCTCCAAGTGTTTACCAAGGAAGGGGGTGGTGGAAAAAGGGTGATAGTTAGCCAGGCAGGTGGGGTCAGCAGACAGCTTTTTTAGGAGAGGGTCCACAAAGGAGTGCTTCAGGCATGGAGGGAAAGATCCAGTGTTGAAGGAGTGGTTACAGAGCTCGGCAAGAGCCTTGGCGAGAGAGGAGATCTTGTCCTTAATGGTTCTAGAAGAGCAGGGGAGCACATGTTTATTGTTATTGTTATTGTTATTTTGCATTTATATAGCGCCTTATATACCATTGGTATGGTCTGAAGGTGCTGGTAGGTTGAACGCCCTTGGGAACCGAAGTTCAGATCAGTAGAGAGAGTAGAGAGTGTCAAAAGGTGCGTGTAAGCACCGGGTATGTGTGCAGCTCGTGCAGTATCCGTGTAATAGCTGCTTTCTAGTGGTAGGTGTGGTGGTTGAGAGATCAGGGGTATGTGTTCGTTCTGGCAGGAATTATCCAGACCGGATGTGGCTGCGTTAGGCCTCAGGCGAACACCTGGATGGGGGGTGAGTAACCAGCAGTGTTTACTTAGAATGATGTGGAGTGAGCGGCGGATGTTAGTATGTTGGTATGAGAACAGTTATACCAAATGGTGTCATAGTATCTCTGTGTTCTAGTTGAGTGGTGATGTAAAGGAGAGAGTGAGCGTGGTGGTGAGATATGATGGGTTATGTGCACTTTCAGATTTTCTCCTCATTCCAAACCCTACTATATACGCCACGTAATTCTATGCGCTCAAGTCCGTTCCATGCACTCCTATCCACTCCATGCATCCCAGTTAGCTCCATACACTTCGGTCCGCTCCACGCATTCATGCATTCAAGCTCACGCACGCGTTCGAGTCCGCTCTGCGCGCTCCAGTCCGCCATGCTTACTCCAGTCAGCATCACGCATGCACACCTGTCTGCCTTACGCATACACACTTGTCTGTCCCATTCATGCACACCTGTCTGCCCCACGCATGCACACCTGTCTGCCCCATGCATGCACTCCTGCCTGCTCCATGCATGCACTCCTGTCTGCCCCATGCTCTACGTATTCATCCATTCTACTCACCTCCTCTACGCACACTCACCCCCTCTACGCGCTAGTGACTCAATGATTACTTTACAGTACTTTCGATAAGCATGAAAGTTTAGAGCAAACAGACAAGAGTGATTGTATTCTGTGGTAACATAGGTAGGTGTCAACCTCAGAGATATTGAGGTCAAAACTTCACATAGAGGCACATTCATAAATGAGGTAGGAAGGACCTACAATTGGAAGAGGGTGCACCTGGGACGGAAGGTGATCCCAGGCGTGATTTACACAAGGTGTACACAACATTTGGGGGGCGTGGCTAACTGCCATGTAGTGAGGTCGTGTCTCTGGTGAGCTCCGCTGGATGTGCCCAACATAAGCTGTTTTATGCCGAATCCTGGAACCCTTGGAGCCTGTGAGTCACCCTGAACGCTGCGGAAGTCCTTTGGATGCAGTGAGATACTTTTCCAGAGCCTGGGAGAGCCGATAAGCGCCTCTACGCCACAGATTGGAGGCGGCCTACTAAATGCCAGGATGGCGGCTCCCACGCGCTAATCCCCTGGAGGGGCCCGAGAGCGTACGCCACCGCTGAGTGCGCCGGAGACCTGCAGACGAATCCGCGGTACAGCTGATCCGGCTACATCGCTCCTGAGGTCCCGTTTCGGAGGATCCTATCGGAACAGGCGAACTGCCGAGGCGAGGAGCGGAGGAGCGCTGCGTCCCACCTGGAGTGTGTGCGGGCCCGGGAGCTGCGAGAAGATCCGCCTGGGGGAGCGGCCTGGATTGCGGAAATACCGGTGGCAAGCCAGCACCGCAGAGGTGAGCGGGGGTGGGTGTGGGCCAGGCTTGACATCGAGGCGCCGAGCCAAGTGCGGCGACCCAGGCCCCCCCCCCGGCTCTTCCATACACCTGCATTCTGATGCGCTTTTCTGCACTGGGAGCCACCGTAAGGCTGGATGCCATGCTCAGGCATTAGATAGCCACAGCTCTGCCAGCCGGCTTGCGCCCAGGATCTGCAGTTGGCAGGCGCAAGGGCAGCAGGACAGGACATACGCTCATACCGCCAAACCATTACAGCCTAACTTGTGCAGCTACCCACCCGTGGAGGCTACCTACTGTGAATCGCTGCGTCCCTAGCATCCTCAAGTATTCGCCCGGCTGCACCGGACTGAGCCCTGGCCCGCTGCTCCCACGGCTGGTCCCACAACCAATGGCGCAGGTCGTTGTGCCGGACTTTGGGATACCCTCCGGCCCGCAACACTGGTGCCTTGAGCAGGGAGATATCATCATCCAACAAGATGTCTGCGAAAAGGACGAGGTCCAAGCAGCGCCAGACCACTATAGACACTTTCACGGCCAGTGGATCCACAAGGCCGGTGAGCACAAATGGTGGAACGCCGGAGAAGCTACCTGTCCACACTGACGTAGTGGCTGAACCTAGTAATACCCAGATACTGGAAGCCATTAAGATATTCCAGGCTACAATGGAGAACAAAATAGACGCTGTGGCAACAGATCTGGGCCTTCTACGCCAGGATGTCCGATCCCTAGCCGGCAGGACAGAAGCGCTTGAAACCCAAGTCTGGGAAAATACGGAAGCAAAAACCCGCCTCCTCCAGGACGTGGATGAACTACAGCAAAAGGTTAAGAATTTGGAGGATAGGGCCGAAGAGGCGGAGGGACGGGCCTGTAGGAATAATATAAGACACCTAGGCCTGCCGGAGGGTATCGAAGGCCCCGACCCCACCAACTACGTCGAAAATCTCCTGCTGCAGGAAGTCGGAGCAGGGAAGCTCTCACAAGGCTTCACCATTGAGAGAGCCCACCGGTCCCTAGCCAAGAAACCACCGCCAGGAGCCCCGCCTAGACCGGTGATTGCAAAGGTTCTAAACTACAGGGACCGTGAGGCCATACTGGCCTTTTCCAGGTCTGGGGGCCAGATCCAGAGGAACTCCGCCAAAATTGCCATCTACCCAGATTATACCTTCCAGGTCCAAATGAATAGGGCACAGTTTATACAAAAGCCAGGCTGAAGGCAGCAGGTTTGCGCTACATGCTCCTATATCCGTCAAGATTGAAGGTACTACACAATAACAGAGCCCACTTCTTTGACACACCGGCACAGGCCCGGGACTGGATGGACGAGCAACAGATCCCTGATATTGAGGCACAAAAGCGGAAACCGCTCTGAGTCCCATTAAACTAGGCTCCAGGGGGCCCTTTTATACGTAACAGACCACCAGCTGACAGAGTTAGCCACAACACAGCTGAACAGATCCTCTATACAGAGTCATCGGAGTCAAGACACTCCACCCCTTGGAAGTTTCCTTCAGGGTATATATACCCGCCCATAGGGCACCAGGAGACCAATGTGCGTTCAAACGGAGCGGAAACGGGATCGTCATAACGAGGGAAACCTCGCTGGACTTGTTCTATGTTTGGGGATTTCACAGTTATGGGATCAAGTTTGGGGACCCGAAGTTACAGAGGGCTCGAAGACAAAGGGGGGAGGGACACAAGAGGTTAGAGCCCAAGATGAGAACTTTAATCAGAAAACACCGAGACCACAGGAAAATTCTATAATAGATACACCAGTAGCAGGGCCTGGACCCAAGCGGAGGACAACCAACAGATACCACGACACCCATGGCTGGAAACATTAACGTAATGACGTGGAACGTCAGAGGCATGAACAACTTTGTTAAGCAATGCCGGATACACTCATATCTACGTAGATGTAAAGTGGGAATCGCCATGCTCCAGGAGACACGCCTAACAAGGGATAAATTAGAGACTATGGCCAAAACATGGCGAGGAACCCTGATTGGATCCCCTTACTCCTCATACGCCAGAGGGGTCCTGATATGGATCGACCCAACCATCCCTTTTAAGGTAGTGAACACCAAGACAGACAATGAAGGCAGGATGGCACTGGTGCATGGTACCTTGGACGGGAGGGAGATATGCCTGATTAGCACTTACGCACCCAACCACGACGCCACAGCTTTCTTCCACTCTCTATATTCTCGGATTGGCCCCTTTGTAGACTGTACCGTGATTTGGGGGGAGATCACAATTGCACACTGGACCCCCTGAAAGACAGGTCTGACTCCAAGCACTCCCGCCCTCCCCCCCGCCAAAATATTGTCTAAATTAACAGCCCAACTGGCACTTTGCGACCTGTGGAGGGAACAGAACCCCAAGAAAAGAGAATACTCCTTTTTCTCCCCGCCACACAAGGTCCATACTAGATTGTCTGGCAGAGGGACTCCCAGGACCCCCCTTGTTAATTTGCATTTTTAAGTAACTTTGGGTCTCACCCTAAGTTACTAGGGGAATCCAGACGTGGACCCCTTGCTCACTACTCTTAGAGAGGCACAGCTCCTCCCTACTGATGAGGGCCAACCAGACCGAAACACGTGTCTGGGGATGCTGTTGGTACTCTTGTTCAGAGGAGAATTGCCTAGCATTTCGGTGCTGGACTGCCCTAGGGCAGGACAAAGACTAATATGTTTGGGATATTTCTTCTCTGTGAAAGATAGTGAGCTTAAGACTCTGGGTAAGTCTCTCGTAACCAGGACTAATGTCTGGCAGAGGGACTCCCAGGACCCCCCTAAATATCCATGGGGGCACACGGAAACACGCACCCAATGGGAGCCCTGGGGTGTGGCGGTGCTGGGGGACCTTACCCGTGAGCAGGAACTAATGTCATTCACCGACCTCTGCGAATCCACTGGTGTACCCACGGGCCAGTTTCTGCGCCACGGAGCAGTAATCCAGGCCATAAAGAAGAGATGGCCTGAAGCCACTGACCTGGTCATAGAAAATGAGATCATCGAGTCAATGCTCAACACTGCTGAAGGAGGCCACAAAATCTCCAGACTCTATGAGACCTTGCTGCAGGGCACTACCAAGAACGAACTCAAATGCAAGGGTTGGTGGGAGACCGAATTCGGAATAGAGTTTGATGATAAAGCATGGGAGAGGATAACCCATTACCACAAAAAAATTTCTAGGAACGCCCGCCTACAGCTCATCCAACTATACGTTACCAACAGAGGCTACCTTACACCTGAAGCCATATCTAGGTTCAAATGAGCCACAGTCCAGACATGCCCCAAATGCAACATGCCGAAGGCTGGAATGACCCACATGTTCTGGGGTTGCCCTGTGGTTCAGAGGTTCTGGGCCCAGGTGAAGGAAAGGGTGGCAAATGCAGAGATAGTAGTCAAAATTCTCGACCCAGCAGCTTGCATATTGGGGAGCTACAGGCGGAGCAGCAAAAACAAGTCCCTCAATAAGCTCAAAGACTTAATATACATAACGGCGAAAAGACGCATAGCCATGGGTTGGAAAAGCGCAAAAGACCTAAGTGAAGTCCTCTGGTGGGCAGACCTCAAAAGATGGATATCTGCTGAGACTGCTGCCTGGGAAACAGCAATCCAAGTGCAGAGATCAGACTCCAGCGAAGAACTACTCCATTGGGTGGCATTAACTGTGCCATTGCTCCACCCAGCGGCGCAAGATAGCGCCTCAGATAGCACAGACAGTCCAGGCCTGCATGGGGGCCAAAAAGAAGATTGAAGTTCCAACTGTGGGCTCGGAGGGAGTGGGCGGGGAGCGAGGGGGGGGCATGTTATATGTTTCTTTCGAACCACTCATATGGTAATGATTAATCAATGATCTTCTTCGTATAACATTGTTGTAAAGTTAATAAAGAAATTTTTTAAAAAAAAGGTGTACACAACAGTTTTTACAAAAACATACACAAGAGGGGGATGGTACAGTTGTGTCACGGGGGATCGACACAGGTGTGTTTCGGCCAAATCGGGCTTGATTGGAGCCTGTCTGTGAGTTGGCCTTTGTCAGGATGGACACTAGTTGCGGTGTAGTCCGTGGTATCTGCTGCTGCTATAGCAGTGGGATGCTGTAGGCAATCCTCAAATGGTTGCTGTATTGCGGGTGCGTGGAGCACTTGGAGTGGGCCGTTGTCTCCTGAAGGCCGAAAACTCTCAGTGTTCCATGAGCCGGATAGGGCCAGAGTGGGTCCCAATTTGCGGTGTGTCCGGAGCAGCGTATACGCGGGGTCCTCAGCAGGCAGCGGTTGGACAGTTTTTTTCTGCTACAGTGTCTCACCCATCAAGGGGGAGAGTTTATTCTGCTACATAATCTCACCCATCAAAGGGAGAGTTTATTCTGACACAGTGTCTCCCCCCTTTTAGGGGGAGAGTTTATTCTGATAGAGAGTCTCCCCTTCAAGGGGGAGAGTTGATTCTGGTAAAGAGTCTCCCCTTTCAAGGGGGAGAGTTCATTCTGATACAGAATCTCCCCCTTCCATGGGGAGAGTTTATTCTGATACAGCGTCTCCCCTTCAAGGGGCAGAGTTTATTCTGGTACAGGGTCTCCACTTTCAAAGGGGAGAGTTAATTTTGCTACAGAGTATCCCCCATCAAGGGGGAGAGTTTATTCTGCTACAGAATCTCCCCATCAAGGGGGAGAGTTTATTCTGATATAGAGTCTCCCCTTCAAAGGGAAGAGTTTATTGTGGCACAGAGTCCCCCGTTTCAATGGTGAGAGCTTATTCTACTCAGAGTTTCCCCCATCAAGAAGAGAGTTTATTCTGCCACAGTCTCCCCCCTTCAATGGGGATAATGTATTCTGACACAGTGTCTCCCCCTTTTAGGGGGAGAGTTTATTCAGATACAAAGGTTACACCTTTAGGGGCAGAGTTAATTCTGGTACGGAGTCTCCCCTTCCAAGGGGGGAGTTTATTCTGATACATAGTCTCCTTTTTCAATGGGGAGAGCTTATTCTGATAGAAGAGACCTTGATAGAACAGACAACTTTAGAGACCTCATCCGGTGCTATGGGCAGGAGGGAGTAGGGTGGGATGGTGCAGGGAGGGGGGGGACAAGGGAGGCAGGGGAGCAGTAGTGGGTGGAGGAGAGTGGGGACAGGATGTCCTGAGTTTTGGATATGAAATGGGAGGCCAACGTGGTGCAGAGAGCCTGGGAAGGAAGGAGAGAGGTGGAGACTGCAGTTGGATTGGCGAGTTCCTTGCAGATCTTGAAAAGTTCAGCCATGTTGTTAGTGGCACCAGAGACACTGGCTTAAATGTGGACCCTCTTCTTGGAGTGGATAGAAAAACGATATTGCATTTGGAGCAGGCGACAGACAAGTTTGTCAGAGGATGAACCTGAGGTCTGACACTTCTGTTCAGCAACTTTGCACTTACGTTTCAGAGAAGCTAGATAGGAGTCATACCATCCATTGCACTCGAATGCCGGCTTCAAGTGGATCCTCATGACAGGGGCAAGGATGTGAAGGGTGTTAAAGATGGAGAGACGAAGGTCAGCGAGGACATAGTGGGAGGGAGCGTCAGAAGCAGGGTGGGAGGGGCGATGAAAGTGGAGGCAAAAACAGCGACTGACACTCGCATTGGTTGAATGACGATGAAGGAGGCTGGCAGTGCGGGAGGCAGCTCGGACAGAGGGCCGAGGGACCCAAGTGGGAGTAGAGGAGAGAGTGGTCGGTTCAGGAGAGGGGGGTAGTGACTGGGTAAGAAATAGGGATGTCTCCAGAGATGAAGGCATCCAGAATGTGTCTGGCTGGGTGGGTCAGCCTGGAAGGAAGAATAGTAAGAGAGAGGGAGTCACAGAGGTCTCGGAATGGTGACATGGCTGATTCAGGAGCGTCGAGCTGAATATTGAAGTCACCAAGGAGGAGTTTGAAAGTAGAGGTCAGGGGGGAGGAGGTGAGGTCGGCCCATTCAGAAAGGAAGAGAGAGAGATAGGGCCAGGGGGCCTGTAAAAGGTAGCAAGGATGAGTGAGAGCATAGGAGAGAGCCTGAGCCTGCAGACGAGGCATACAAAAGAGGTATGGATCGAGTAGGTACTATAGAGACAGGGACCCACTCAGGGAAAATCAGGGCCTCTCCACCTCCGGACAGGTTGGGCCTGTGTTTGGAGAGGAGTTTGTAGCCCTCAGGAAGGAGAGTGTCAAGGGCAGTGACAGATAGGCGTTGAACCACGTCTCGGTAAGGGTGAGGATGTTGGGATCAAAGTCTTCAAGAAGGAGACAGTTGTCAGAGGAGTGTCTGACAGCGGAACGAACATTCAAAGTAGCTAAGTGAAGCTGATTACCACCTTTGAAAATGTTCTGAGGAGTACAGGGGCATGGTACTCCCGTCAGTGGTGGTGGAGAGGTTAGGGTTGAGGAAAGAGGAGCAGCAGGAGAAGGGAGGAAGTTCATGAGAGAGGGCAAGTTCCAGTCAAGAAGGATAGTGCCATTGTGATAGACATTAATGATGCATCTAGAGGACAAGAAGTATGCCAAGAGTACTTCCTATCTAATGCCACCATTAATAGGTGAAGAGGAGACAGGGGAGAGAGCAGAGACCATATGGGCGGTCCATAGGTCCAGGGAGGAGATAGGCTGAGTATGTCAGTGATAGTCTGCCTAGAAGTAGCAGTGACATAGGTGCCTTGTTGGGTGTCCTGACCCACGTTTGAGCTATCATGATGCAACATTTGGTGCTGTGGGCTTCGAAAATCCAAGATGGCCAAAAAGCCCACATGTGCGCCAGAATCCAGGAGAACCACGCAGTTTGTGCACACACCAAAATGGTTACCTAACTTGCCACCCACCAGTGTAAAGAAAGATCTTTGTTAACAAAATCCACTGTTACTGATGTCAAAAAGTTGCTGAAATCGTGGCTCATCGGACCACTTTAAAGATTCAACCCTTTTGTGGGGTTCCACATAACCATTTTACTGTAAGGAGCCCCATCAAAACAATGTTAAGCAAGGATTATTTACTACCATGTAAGAACCATTCCTGTTTGGAATGCATTAATCCAAGAAAGATCCCAAAAATGGATGCAGTACCAACAAAATCCTCAAGGCGGCCCTAGCGGTCTAAACTCTGACAGGGAAACTGCATGTCAGGAGTTGCAGGAGAGGCCTCTACATCAAAGGCTGGGAGTTAATTAAAATCTTAACCACATGCTGTTCCCAGAAGACAATCTGATTTAATTAACAGGCCAAAGGCTGGGAAACCTCTCACCTCCAGAGATTCACACCAGGAGTCAGAATCTCACATGACCTCTTGATTGATAGAAGGCAGACTGGCTGGCAGCCTCCTGGAGACCACACAATAGGCTCTTGCACTTGAATAGAATATGCTGATTTTGACTGTTTCCTGTCAACAAAGGCCTGCCTGCCAGCAGAGACACATGTGATCACTGACCCACCCAAGTCTTGGAGGCGGACTCCAACACTCTGAGAACTGAATTGAAAGCAAAAAATACAGTTTATAAAAATACTGATAACTCTTTGTAATCAAATGACAGGAATGTATAACTTTGAGAGCCTTAATTTAAAAAATGTACCTTCGATTCAAGCCCAAACTCCAATTTGTGTGATGTTCTGGGGCAAAACCCCGCTATTTATTGACACCACATACTCTGTGTTTAAGCTAGAGATATGGGAATTTACTGGAGTAGGTATGGCCACCCTGTGTATATGTGTATAACTTTTAATGAAGAACCAAGGTTGCATAACCCACTAAAATAGAAAATAAGTTGCCATTTTTGAATGCAAGCCCTCAGGAAGAGCAGATTTGGGACAGAGACTACCTCATGTGATAGGTAATATGTACATGCAATGACAAACCACTATGTATTTGAGAAATGTGTATTTTGATCAAATACAGATTTGTGTGCAATTTGACAGGGGAGTGTCCTTTCTGCAGGCCATATAATGACATCACTCTGACTCACATTTCCTTCCCCCAATCGTGGGAGAGGGGAGAATTGGGCCAATGACAAGTAGAGAGGGGTAGGCTTTGCTAGGCCCAGGCACACACCCACTTTCAAAACACATAAAAAGAGACTGCTGGGACAGGTAGAGACATTCAATTCCATTTGCTGCGGAGCATGCTGACCGACGACTTCACATCCAGAGATCCTACACTTAGACTTCCAAACTAAACAGAAACTACAGAACTTTGAACCAAGAAGGCCCACTGCAAGCAAAAGTATTTGTCAGCAGGCCCAAAAATCATTTGCAGACTATTCACAGCCGGACCCAGCTGTTGATTCTGGCCTAAAACCCTGTGCCAGAAAGATCCAGAAGCAGTGCTGTACCCAGAGAAAGCAGAGCAGTATCCAGAACCAGAGGCCAGAGATCCAGAGTGACCCAGACCGCTGTTAGCAGAACCAGAGAGCTGACCCAGATCACTGTGAAGTGCCGAGACCAGAACCGAAGTCCAGTCCAAAACCTGACCAGACCCGTGGCGAGGCCTATTTCAAAAATATATTGTGAGTACCTAGCAGAACTGTGCAGAACCAATCTCTTAGTTAAAATAATCTAATCCAAGCTATTTTAATCTAACCAGAACTGCCTCCTAACTGTCACCTGTCATTTGCAAAGCTGTCACCTGTCATTTTCTAGCTGCAAGCTGTAACCTGTCGCTTTGAACTTTTAAAATTTCAAATCTGAAAAACAACCTTCACAAAATCGTTCATAACTCCGTAACCGTTTTACTCCTTATACTGTTGCCGTAATCACGATTCACGCATTCGCGAATTTTGCCACGATTTGCGATTTGGCCCAATTTCTTTACTTGTAAAAAGATAGCTGCTTTTGCCTGAACTGCTAAATTTCATTTGCCTCTTAAGAACCATCCCTGAATCATTGCTAGAGTGAGCCTGAACTAATATTAACTAGATACCACTCACACTGAACCTCCTGAAGGGAATTAAAAGCATTTTCAGCATATTTCTCACTGCATTGTCACCATATTCAAAGCATTTTGGGCCTGTGTTTCAAACTTCTGTAGTCTAAGCTTGCTGGGGTGAACTGAATTACATTTGATTGCATTTCTAAGAACTTTGTGCTCTCCTCTTCATTTCCTTACATTGCATAAGGGGGGGGGGAGTGGATTGCCAGAGAAAAGTGATTACATTGTTTTGTTGAAATCATATTGAGTATTTTCTGTATTGCATTTTCATTCAACATTGCATCCATCTGAAACTAGATAAAGCATTCTCTACCACCTTATTCTTCTGTTCCTATTCCCAAGTGTGCTACCTCATCCTTTATACTACTTCTGAGTAACCCAATCAGTTTGTTAGTAGAACATTACCCATTGTTGTTAACTGCTCATGTTCTGAAGTGTGATATTAATTATTAATTTATCATAAAAGTGTGATATATATATATTGTTTAATTTTTCTCAAATAAACCTTTTAAACTTGCAAAACAGAACTACTTCTTGGCTCAGTGGGGTCAGGGGGATTCCAAGAGAGGGGTGTTATACATATTGGGGGCTCGTCCGGGATGTTTGGGTTAGATCTATCACGTGTGCAGATTAATACAGCGTGCCAGCTGACCAGATACACATATCCGGTCGAATCACCACGCTCTGTTACGCTGTAAAGCACTCCTCAAAGGAACGCTTTAAGGAAAAGGTCTGTTTTGCAAAAATAAAATACAAACTTCTGTAAGTCAGGAAGGAACTCAAATTCCAGAATGACGACCTTGGTAGATATGAAAATAGCCAGAGAGCACTTCTTACATAAGCTATTTGTGAGAGGTGAGTGGACTCATCAGGACCAGACGGTCTGGTTGCAGGCAATCGCACCCCAGATCACTGAAACAGGGTCAGATATATGGGGAGATCAGGGTCCCCTACATATGGCCCTGAGTGAACTATATATGGCCCCTAAGGCCAAGGATGAGCACCACAAGATTGCCAGGGTAGCGGCATATTTATATTTACATATGGGAGCCATGCAGGACAAATGTGCTGAAGGCCAAGATATGGCGAGTAGGCAACTGCTGGCATTACAGAAGGCCCAATCTGATCTGGACTCTTCTGAGCAGAGGCTGCACAGAAGCCAGGAGTCCGAAAATGAGAGTAGACAGCACATCATTAAAATAAAGAAGGATATGGATATCCTGCAACAGGAAAAGGCTGACCAGGATACCAGAATTCTGGCTTTGCAGAAGGAACGCCAAGACAGTTTGGACTCCCTACTGCAGAGCCAGAAAAAGCTGGAGCAACAGATCAATTTCAACAGGGCATGCACAGAGCAGGTAGCCACCCTGCAAATCCAACTAGACAGAGAGAAAGAGGAGAGCAATAAACTGATCCTGAAAGACCTGGATACCCAGGCAGAGTTTGATCAGGAGCGCCAGAAAGCTGGTGCCTTCCAAAAGGCAAAGGGACGACCTGGCGTCACAAATTCAAGCTCTTGGTCAGGAAAGGGACACCTTAGGCCAGGAAGTCTGCCACTTAAGAAGAAAAATGGAAGAAAATCACCTGGCCCACCAGGGACTGGGTGACCTCCAAAAAGAACACCAGGACTTGCTAGAGCACACCAGGAGGGTGGAGGAGGCTCTGGCAAGACAGGAGCAGGCCAATAGGGACACAGCTCAGGAGGTAACCCTCCTGCAGCAAAGACTGGCCCAGTGCTCCAGGACCAATCAGGAAACACAGAGAGAGAATGAGGCTCTCTGCCAGCACAATGATAGGCTCCAACAACAGGTAGCAATGCAGGAGAGACTGATAGAGTCTAGTAAGGCCTTAACTGAGGAACTGAAGGTGCAGGCTCTTGCATTGCAACAGGGAGCAGGGGCGGATAGAGACCAGGTTCGCAGGGAAAGGGAAACTCCTGAGCATAACCTCAGGAGCCCTAGTACCAGAGGCCTTTATCTCTCTCAGTCCCTGGACTCTGCCACCCCCATGTCCCCTGGCGCACATGAGCACCGGGCCACAGGGATGGCAGATTACTATCCAGCCAGAAGCATGGGGCTCATAGGCCAGTACCTCCAGGAATGGATGGGCGGGCATCTGGGTATGGGCACCCAAGCACAGTGCAATTTAGTGTGGAACCCCAGGAGAATAGGCCCATTAAGGGCATCCTGAAAACTTCTGCCCAGTTAGGTCAGTGGGGAGGGTACCCATCAAATCCTGGCAGCAAAGAGGAATCTGAAGACTCCTCTGAACGGCGCAGGAGACAGGAGACCAGGTCCCCACATTCTGCCAGCCATTCCCAGGCTCGCAGAATCCGGGAAAACCTGGAAGATCAGACAGGAACCTCTGGGAGCAGTGCCTCTGAGTCAGAGGATGAATGGACCAGGGTTACCCGAACCAAAAAGGCCAATAAGGCAAAAAGGGCCTTGCTTAAGGACCCATTGAAGCAAATAAAGGCAATAAGGAGTGTTATCACGCCTTATCATAAGAACGCCAAGTATTCCATATGGGAACACTTGGAGCTCTATGAGCAAATGATGGAGACTTTTCATTTGAAGGACAGCAGTAGGTGCATCCAGTACGTCAAATGGACATTCTCCCCAGAATACTCCAGTTTCTTTGCGGGGCTGGAGGACCAAAATCATTTAAGATGGTCCACCTATAAGGCGGCCATCTTGAAACATTTTGCTGTTCACAGAAATCCTCAAGAGGCTTGCAAGGCAGCCTACAATTTGCAATGTGGGGAGGATCAGGCCCCACAAGAGTTTGTGCAAGAATTAAAACGTGCTTTTGCGCAGACCACCAGAAGGGTGCGCACAGATAGCAGAGAATTTATCAATACGTTTTTCCATGCCTTACCCAAATACATAATGACCCAGCTCGTGAGAGATTTTCATGAGAAAAGATCTTTAGACTGGGTCATTGAACAGGCTACCCGGATCTATGAGGTGCAAAAGCCTATCGAAAATAAAAATAACGTGCCGAAAAACCCCAAAACCAACAGCACCCCTGCTGATGCCAAGGTGGCAGAGGTAAAGGTTACCCCCGTTTTAGATTTGGAGATGGGGCGCCTAAAAACCTGCCTGCACCAAATAATTCACAGCCCAGAAGGCCCTCGGGCCAGTCACAGACAGGGAGTCGAGGAGGTAGTCCCACAAATGGGGTCCCCGCTCCCCTGACTATGTAAGTCACCGCTATAAGGGAAACCGACCAATCCTGGGTTATGTGTGGACTCCTCCAGCCAAAGGGGGGGGATCCAGCCAAGCACCTAACCCAGGGGACTTCCCTCCCAACTTCCCACAGGAGGGCAGAAATTCTCCATATCCTGGGAAGAACTTTTTCCCCAGGTATCCACCCAATTTCCAGCCCCAAAATCATCCATCCTTCTTTCCCCAATTCCCTGAGCCCAGACAACCTAATCCGGGAGAGGGGAGGCCAAGGGTGGAGGGGTACCAAAATCTTCCCAACCAGGGGTACTACCAGAGAAGGGATAGCTACCCTTCCCGGGATCAGCCCAGGGGAGAAAATAGAGCCCCGTATCAGCCTGAGCGGGTTTCACAACTTGAGCGCCAGGTCCAAAATATGGCACGGGATCTGGGTCACATACTGAGGGCTCAACAGAACCCTCAGATGAGCATGCCACAGCAGAATGCCCCAAACTCTGGACCTGGTGCTCCAGAACAATGACGGGGGCAGCACCCCGATAACCCACCGGTTCCCAGGGAGGAGGCACAAGGGGAAGGGATGTGTAAAGCCTTGGAGGAAGCTTCCTTCCCAACTTGTAAACAGCTCCTGGAAAACCAGGAACCGGAAACAAAATCTCCTGCCCCTGAAAGCCTGCCTCCCAAGGAGAAGAGGGGGGGTAGGAGAAACAAAGGACCCAAACAGACCCACTTTGTGGAGGAGGTACAGGTCTTCCAATTTGAGGGAGAGGGATCCTCAGAGGATCCTGGGGAAAGGATCTTCTCCTTTAGAGATGGGGGAACTCCTCCCAAGGAACAATGGGTCCCAAGGGATGTCAATTCAGACTGGGGAGATATGGAGACTGAGCTACCGCCGCCCATCATCTCATTTCAGAACCCACAATACCGAAATCCCCTGGTTCAAACCCATCCTGGTGACTGCCTCCAAGAAGGGGGGGGCGGCCCAGAACCGGAACCAGGGGAACCCACAATGGCTCTGATCTCCAGTTGCCAACTTTTTCTTTCAGATTCCCAAGGCTCTCCACAGAATTCTGCCCAAATCTCTTCGCTAGCAATGTCCAAAACCAGAAAGTTAGCCCACCAGTTGTCCAAAAATGTGCATTATCTGTGCCCCCTTGAGGAGAAGGAAGGAAGATACTATGCCCCGGTACAAGTACAGGGGCAAGGTACAATTTTGGCACTGGTGGACACTGGATCCCAAGCTACCCTTCTGTCCAAAAGGGCCTTTGAGGAACTAAATGCAGGAAGGGGGGAGAATTACCGAATTCCTCTCACCTCTCTTCCTGGACAACTGCAGAACTTTGACGGGAAGGAAATTCCCGTTGAGGGGACTGCAGACTTGGACATTAAAATTGGGCGACACAAGGTGAAACACCCGGTCATAGTAGTGACTCCAGAGGGCACCCCTTGTTTACTAGGGAATGACCTCCTGAGAAGGTTGTCACCCCTAATAGATTGTGTAAACAAGGTCCTCTGGACCCAGACTAGCCGACCAATAAAATTAAAACAGAGTGTCAACCATGTTAGTTTAAACGGCACCTGCCACATGGTTGAACAAAAATCTGACCAAGTAGAATTTCATTTCCAGAACAACCAAATTCCAGACGTGACAGTAATAGCAGTAGGACAACAGACTGGTGATGGGGGGTCCTCTCCATTTCTGAAAATCAACCTTCCTTCCAGTTTAAGGTGGTATTCCACACTGGAAGGAAACACCCTGAAATTCTTTACTAATCCACAATCAGAAACTCCCACTCCTATAGTCCAGAAAGATGTGAAATCAGCTCAGAGCCTGGCTGATATTCAGCAAATTGGAGAGCAGTTGTTCATCCCTGTTCAGTTAAATGATGGGAAAGACTCTGTTCTCCCTCGAGTGTGTGTGAACAACGGTAAGAGCTTCATCAGCGAAGCCGTGTTCCGCCAACTCCCAAAAGATCCAGCGATTCCCACATTCAAACTGATAGACAAATGGGAAATGGACCTGGAAGCACCTAATTCCAAACATCTCCTGCCAAGCAGGTGTATGCTCAAAATCTCCATTGGCAACAAGAGCATAGTCCATAATTGTTGTGTTGTGCGAGACGTCACTGCCGCCTTTTACTTAGGCAGTGACATTCTCAATCGCTTTGCCATTAGTTTGGACCTAATAAACTTCAAAGCTTGGTCCCGATTAGCGGATAATCCCATGGGCTTTGATGATCCAGAAAAAGCATTTAGGTCAGCTCAATTGCTACCTTATGCAGTTGAAATTCAGATCAAAGAGGAAGTCACCATCCCAGAAAGGACCCGACAATTCTCCCTGGAAGTGAAAGCTAAAAGAGGACAACATTTGAAAAACCCTGATGCTTACATACATCTAAACGCTTCTCTCCAACAGCAAGGGTTGGGGGTAAACCCAACTCCATTAGTCAACATAGAACATGACACCATTCTAATATAGGTGGATAACAGCGACTTAAAGAGTATTACTCTAGCCGCAGGCACCATTATTGGAATGGCGATTGATGACCGACATTTCTCCATTGATTTAGGAAATGAACTGTTAGGACCAATCCCCAAGGACTGTTTTGACGGTGACAGTGATGACAACACAACACCAGACAGGATTTTCGCCCGGCATGGGGGGAACTTCCTCGTGTACACTTCTTGCCCTTATGGTAAGGAAGATGTGACTTGTGACTTCAGGAGGGATGAGGTGATTTTCCAGGTCCATGAGGGCTGCCTTTCCCACTTGAAGCCTCCAGTCCAAATCAGCACTCTGACCAGGGACTTCTCCACCCAGCTGGAGGAGGCCGCGGAGATAGCCAAACTAGAAGTCTTTCCAGGCTTCAGGCAGATGGTGGAAGAGAGGGTCAACCTAGCTGATGCCTGTGTGACTCTGGAACAGAAGCAAAAGTTGAAACAGGAGGCCACCAGGGGGCGCACAGGCAATGGCTGCCTGATCGCATCGCTCCCGCCGGATCCGGTCTGCCAGAGGTAATTGAGCCCCCCCCTGAGATCCCCCAGGGGCCCCACCCGCATTTTCTGGCCGATTGACCCCCCCGGGCACCCCCGCAGCGAAAGAACGGAGTCTGCGGACCCCGGGAAGCCCGAGATCGAGACCCGCGGGAGCCGCGGGAAAGCAAGATACGCGGCCCGCCCCGCCGCAGAACCAGCAAGGCAGTGCAGCTTTCCGGCGTTTCCCCCAGACGACACGCAGCAGAGGCGGGTGGAGCGCAAGCCAGAGACCAGCGCCGGAGGCGGGGAGCGGAGACGGGACGACGTGGTCCCAGAGCAAACCCCCGTCGGGGTTCGCCGGAGCCCCTCCTGCGCCTTCGGGCCCGGCCACTGCAGAGGACGGGCCCCTCCTCCCCCGCCGAAGCTGAAGATCCACGGGCGGCGGGAGCGGGCCCCCATGGGGAGGCAGTGGATTCGTGCCGGGGATCAGAGGTGAGGGGGCGCGCTCGAGCGCCGGCCCCCCCTCCCGCCACCAGCAGCTACCCGGGTGAGTGGCCCCCGCCGAGGGACGGTGGGGCGAGTGCCCGCCTGGAAGGATCCCCCCCACTGTGGGGATCAATCCTAAGTGCAAGGGGGACAGGGGGACAGGAGCAGCAACCACCCCCGCCGAGGGTCCCAGAGGGGAAGGAAGGGGGAAAAAAAAAAAAAAAAAAAAAGAGAAAGGACGGGCCCCGGCCGGCCACAGTGACCCCGAGATAGGGTGTGAGGCCCCCGCCGGACGACGGTGGGGCGTGTGCCCGCCCTCAGTGAGGTGAAGCTTGCTCCCCTTCCCACGGAAGCGCCTGCGGCCCGTGCCGGGGAGGCCTCCCCTCCCCCCCCCCCGAGGGGGGCGCAAAAGGCGGACCCCCCGCCCTCGGGACATACACCGGATGAGCTGGAGAGAGACTTTGCAGGGGTTCCGCTTTCAAGAAGCCAAGAGGGGCAACAACGGTTCGGGCCCCAAAAGAACCATGGCCCAGTCGGAGGATGCGGCTCCCCCCCCCGTCAGCTATGGAGAGGGGCTTCGCCTCGATCCTACAAGAAATCAGGGACATGCGCTCTGACATAGCCCAAAAACTCGAGAAAATGGACCAGAGGGTGGAAAAGGTCGAAGACAGATTACTCCAGGTTGAGACCAACCAATCCTCATCAGTGACCCAAGACATACAATTTAAGGTGAGGCTGGAGGCCCTGGAAAAGAGAGAAGAGGAGAGAGCCCGACAGATGGACGATTTTGAGAATAGGGAGAGAAGGAATAACCTCAGATTCTTCGGGGTGCCGGAGTTGGAAGGAGAGACAGAGAGGGACGTCATCAGAGCAGTGCGGGACATCATCACCCTCCTATTCGCCGATGAGATGACCACAGAACCTATATTCGACAGGGTGCATAGGGCGGGGGGCAGACCGGGGGGCCCCCGGTCGATACTGGTCAGGTTCCACTACTACTCGGAGAAAATTAAGGTGCTGGAGGAAGCCAGGAAGGCCAGAAATATCACCTACAACAATGCTCAGGTCTCAATATTCCAAGACCTTTCCGCCTACACGCTAGCCAAGCGGAGAATGTGTCGCCCGCTCACGCAGTTACTCAAGGAGAAGGGAGTGCGATACAGATGGGGCTACCCCTTCTCCCTGACTTTCGAATACATGGGCCAAAGAACTACCCTGGTTACTGAAGAGGACATCCGGGGTGCCCTGCTGGAATATGCAACGGACACGAATGACCGGAGGGGCCCGTCGGGGCCGGAGAGGGCAGGACCTAGTGGACCCGGCCCGTCGGGGGAAAGGAGGAGGCGAACCGGCGCACGAAAGTTCAGGAAAATGAATACGCCATCACCAGCTAAAGACGGGGAGAGGAGAGACCCGGATGACTAGGAAAGGGATCGCTGCACACAGGTTGGGACAGCTCAGTCAGGAGCAAGTGGGTGTACCGATTCCTACGCCCCGACGAACAGCAAGTATACGGGATGTATTGAAGGGGCGGGGCCCTGGGGGGCCCGGGGGGCTCAGGAGGAACAGCTTCCAAAACGATCGGCCCGGCCAGGGGAGCGGGCTGGTGGTTCGGCCAAAAGCCAGATATGGCGGGACAACTTGGCTGGACGCCGGGGAGGGGGGAGGGGGTCAACGCGGGAGTTTGGGGGTTTCAGTTTGGGGGGGGTCCGGGGGGCAGTTGGGGAATAGTTACAGGCCCTCCGGAAGGGGTGGGGAGGGGGGGGGTGCATAGGATCCAACCATGGGAGTATCCAAACAAAGGTGGTGTAGGTGAGCCGACACGGAGAACGGAACCGCTAGATGACGGCTGAGGGTCTGCCAGCCCTGGGGGTGGGCACTCTCAATGTACGGGGCCTGAACACCCCCACGAAGAGGTCCCTGGTCACTAGAGAATTCAGAAGGGCCGGCCTTGATATCCTCTTCCTGCAAGAGACTCACTGGGCAAGAGGAAAGGAACCCACGATGAGGGGGGGAGGTATAGGAGAGGTGTTCTGCGCGTCCCACAGGTCCAAGAAGAGGGGGGTGGCCATCCTTCTGGGGAGAAACGTGGGCTTTGTAAAAGAGGAAATAGTGAAAGACCCGGAAGGCCGATACCTGCTGGTGCGAGGATCCCTACAGGGCTCACCGCTCACCCTGGCGGGGATTTACGGTCCCAATGAGGGCCAGGCCCAGTTTTGGGAGCGAGTGGCGGAGAAACTCAAGCTCTTTGTCCGGGGGGGGTTGGTAGTGGGAGGTGACTTCAACATGGTAATCGACCCCGACTTAGACAGAAGGCGTGTTGGCCCTCAGCTCCCCAGGCCCACGGACGTCCACATGGCCCGGTCCTTCCGGAAGGTTAACGCAGAGTTGGGCTTGGTGGACACACTCCCCTCTCCCGGAACGGGTACTCCTTCCTACACATATTATTCGTCCACCCACTCGTCCTTTTCTAGAATTGACTACATCCTGGTGGACGAGTCCCTGCACTCGTATGTCTCAGGCCACAAAGTTGACCCCGTCCCCTGGTCGGACCACGACCTGGTTCGAACCACCATAGCAAGGGGCTGGCTAAACGACCGCAGAGGGAGATGGAGATGTAATGATTCCCTGCTGAAAGATGAGGTCCGTGCCCAAGAGGTGCTAGAGGCTATTACGGAATTCTTTGAATTTAATGACAATGGCGAGGTGGGCCCACACACCCTATGGGACGCCTTCAAGGCCACAATAAGGGGCTTTCTCATCAAAATGAGCGCTCAGGCCAAAAGAGTGAGGGAAGCCCAGGAGAAAGCCCTGAGGGGGAAAATTGCCCAACTGCAACCGGTGGGGCCCCGAACGGCCCCCTTGGACCACGGTCGGCTCGAATCACTAGCCGACTATCGGCTCCAGCTGCGAGACCTCCTCTTACACAAAACGGAGCGAAGCCTCCAACTGGTCAAGCAGAAGTATTACGAAAAGGGGGACAAAGCGGATAGAATCCTAGCCTGGAAACTGAGGGAGGTCCAGAGGGAAAGAATGGTAAAGGCAGTGAGGAGTGAGGAGGGGACCATGGGCCATGACACTCCCCACATAGGAGAGGCCTTCCGGAGATATTTTGAAAAACTCTATACCTCGGAATGTGACGGGCGGGACGAGGAGATAGAGGGGTTTCTCAACTCGGTTCGGATACCGGCCCTGTCCGGGGAGATGGCCGAGGGACTGGAGGGGCTGGTGACAGAGGAGGAGGTGGGCAATGCTATTAGCGGGATGAAGGCGGGGACCTCCCCCGGGGAAGATGGCTTCACAGTGTCCTTCTATAAACGGTACCGCTCTACTCTGGCCCCACACTTAGCAAAGGTTTTCAATGCAGTATTAGAGGGGGGGACCCTCCCGGACTCCATGATGGAGGCCATAATTGTCGTCCTTCCCAAGGAAGGTAAGGACCCCACTGATTGTTCCTCATATCGCCCTATATCTCTACTAAACACTGATGTCAAGGTCCTTGCCAAAATCATTGGGAAACGGATGGAGAAGATCCTGCCGACACTGATCCATGGAGACCAGGTGGGGTTTGTAAGGGGTAGGCAGGGCTCAGACAACATCCGTAAAACCATAAACTTGATCCACCACGCCCAGAACTCCGATCTTGACGCGAGCCTCCTCTCTCTGGACTCGGAGAAAGCGTTCGACCGGGTCGAATGGCGATATATGGAGCTACTCCTGCAGAGAATGGGATTCGGTGCACACATCAGGGGTTGGGTGATGGCTCTTTACAGAGCTCCGAAGGCCAGGGTACAAGTGAACGGCAGGCTGTCGAGCCCCTTCTTCCTCTCACGGGGCACGAGACAGGGGTGTCCACTGTCCCCCCTGTTGTATATCCTAACGATGGAACCCTTGGCCATAGCGGTGAGGTCGCTCCCGGAGATCAGGGGGATAATGAGAGGGGAGGTGGAATTTAAGCTTTCCCTGTTCGCCGATGACATCCTGGCGTACCTGGTGGACCCCGGGGCCTCCCTCCCCCCCCTCCTGTCCCTGGTGAATACATTTGGGCACTTCTCGGGGCTGAAAATTAACGCTTCCAAATCGGTCCTTCTCCCCATGCGGGTAAACGACCCAGCTCTGGACCCCGTGGGAACCTTTCACGGCATCACAGTGGGCAGGGTTTCTATTCGCTACCTGGGAGTCCTCCTCACCAGAGACCTATCCCAACTATCCCCCGCTAACTATGACCCGGCCCTGGCTAGCATTACCAGGGACCTCAGGAGGTGGAGCTCCATGATCTTGTCCTGGTACGGCCGCATGACGGCAGTAAAGATGAACGTGCTGCCGCGCCTGTTGTATCTCTTTACCTCTCTCCCATCCAACATTCCCGACCACCTCATGAGGACACTACAGAATGCGGTCCGAGAGTTTATCTGGCAGGGTAGGACCCCGAGGACTGCGAGGGCGGTCTTGACCCTGCCGAGGGAGGAGGGAGGGTTCGGCTTGCCTGACTTCCAGCTCTATTTCCGAGCCGCCCAGTTGCGAGTCCTCCTGGAGCACATGAGGGAGGGGATGGGCACCTACTGGTCTTACCTGGAGGACATGGACGCTCACCCCCTCAAGGTACGCGATCTTCTCTGGGCTCCACACAAGTTTATCCCGAACAGATTGAAATCCCATCCCACCTTGGGTGTCCTTTGGGCAGTCTGGAGGGAAGGCCCCCAGACGGCGCACCTAACGACGTGGCCATCCCCAATGTCCTCTCTCTGGGGACACCCGTTCAGATTAGGTAACAGGGGTTTTTCCAAGGCACAGGCATGGTCTGACGCGGGTCTGGAGTGGGTGGGACAGCTGTTCCGGGAGGGGGAATTCCTGCCCTATGAGGACCTAAGGGACGCCATTGGGCGGGGGTCTCTTTCCGTGTTTGAGTATCTACGCTTGAAGGGAATCCTCGGCGACCAATCATGGGGAGAGAACTTGAGGAGGCAGTTGACCCCCTTTGAGAAGTTCCTTGATATGGCGACCTCTAGAAAGGGAGCCGTCTCCGGAATGTATAGAATCCTCAATACTGTGAAATTGGTAGAACGGAGGGGCTTTCGCTCATATTGGAACGATCTCGCAGGGGAGGTGATTTCGGAAGACGCTTGGGCAAGGATCTTCAAAATTGCTTTTCACGGTAATTTGTACACGGCAGATATGGAACATAACTTTAAGATTCTGCAGGGATGGCACAGGGACCCTGTGAAACTATCTAAAATGTTTACGGCGGTGTCCCCCGACTGCCCGAGGGGCTGCGGCCAGAGGGGCTCACGAGGCCACATGTGGTGGCACTGTCCGAAAGTGCAGGCATACTGGGCAGAGGTGAGGGGCTGGATGGCTGAGGTCACGGAGGAACTGCTTCCCCAGGCCCCCCTGACGGTGCTGTTGGGCCTCCCGCCAGAGACCTCGGACCTCTACAGGTACCCCAGAATGTGGGAAACGATGCTACGGGCGGGGAGAGTGGCATTGGCACAGAAATGGAAGAGCCCGGAGACCCCATCCAAGGCTGACTGGCTAAAGAAATTGAAAAACTTGTTTCTAATGGACAAACTAACGGCCATGGTGAACAACGATTCTGGGTCATTCCTTGAAAATTGGCAGGGGGTAAGGGAGGCCTGGGGATGGGATGTGCACTGAGGCCAGGGGGGGGGGCCGAGCGGGGCCCGGGGGGACTAAGCCGAAAGACTGGACCATAAAGTACCAGGGACCCCATGGGCGGAATGGGCGCCCACGGCCCGGGGACATTCGGTCGGCAGTCGGCCGTCAGAGAACACCGACGCTCACACTCACCACCAAAGTAATGGACGCAAAAGAAAAGTCCAAATCTCCCTATGTCATGGATCAAGTTGGTAAAACGAGGGGTGGGGGGAGGGGGGGTTCGAAGAGGGGGGCGGTTGGGTGGGTGGGGGGTGAGTTTGCTGGGCAAGTGCACCGTGAACAACTGATGATTACAAATATTGCCTGCTTGTTATACTCTTTAAAATGCCAATAAAACCAAAGTTTAAAAAAAAAAAAGTTGAAACAAGTTTTCTTGGATTTCCAAGATCTCTTTGCGGTAGACTCATATGACTGTGGTCGCACCGACATCCACACAACAACAATTCCCACGGACCCTGGAATGACTCCAGTGTTTGTGAAGCAATATCGTTTGCCTCTCGCATCCATGGAGTCCCTTACTGAAATAATTAAGAACCTTGAGTCTCGGGGAATAATCTGTCCAGTCCACAGCACTTTCAATAATCCGGTGCTGGGAATATTGAAGTCAAACGGCCAGTGGAGACTCTGGGCCGACCTCAGGGAGCTCAACAAACGGGTCCATACTTCCCGATGGCCTCTGCCCTACATTGACCAAGGGCTGGCCCAGATCCAGGGGTCACAGGTATTCACTGCAATAGACCTGACCAATGGATACTGGACCGTGCCTGTCAGTAGGGAGGACTAATACAAACTGGCTTTTACCTTTGGGGGCCAGCAGTACACATGGACCCGGACTCCCTTCGGATACCTCAACTCCGGCAATGAATTCAACATTTTCATACACAAGGCCATACCCGACCTGGGTGCAAGGGGTAACCTGGCTTATGTAGATGATGTCCTCCTCAAAAGTTAATCTGTGGAGGAACACATAGCGGAGATCCGTTATGTTCTGACCCAGTTGAGGGCCGCCGGAGCAAAACTTTCCTTTCAGAAAGCACAGTGGTGTAGAACCCTTGTTAATTTCTTGGGGCATGAGATTACTCCTCAGGGTCTCTGTCCCCAGGAAAAGAAGGTGGAAGCACTCCAAAAACTGAAAGACCCCACAACTCTGCGGGAACTAAGGAGCCTCCTTGGACTGACTAATTACAGCAGAAAGTTCATTGAGGGCTATGCAGAGATCACTAGACCCCTGATTCATCTCCTGAAGGGGGGGGTCAAGTGGGAATGGGGTCCAGAACAATCCGAGACAGTAAGACAACTCAAAAGAAGCCTCTCACAAGCGCCTTGCCTAGCTTACCCTGTCAGAAACAAGGAGTTCTTCCTGGATACGGGGTTCTCTAATACGTGCTTGACGGCAGTATTATACCAAAAGCATGACAAGGTCAATAAAGTAATCTCCTATGCAAGCAAAACTTTATCCTCTGTGGAGGAAAAATTCAACGATTGTGAGAAGGCACTCCTGGCAATGGTGTGGGCATTGAAGAATTACCGCCCGTTTATCCAGGGGGAACACATCATAGTGGAGACTCCACACCAGCCTCTGCAATATCTCCAAAGTGACAGAATCCGGGCCGGGAATGTGAGTAATTCCCGAATTACTTCCTGGATTCTGTCAATGCAAGGCTTTCCTGTGTTGGTCAGATATGGCCAAAACAAGAAGAGTCACCTCGCGCAAGGTCTGGCTGACTTGCATGATTGTGCCAAAGAAAACTGTCTCGAGGACGAAAATCTAAAAATCAAGGACAACACGGAAGCATACCTTAATTCCCCACACAAAGTCTTTGAAGAGGACAAGTGTGAGGTAATGCCCACTGTCTATGTGGATGGATGCTCTTACCATGTTGAAAACAACGGGGAGAAAGAACTGGTGGCCGGCGTAGGGAATGCATGGGTGAATGAGTCCCCAGAACCCTCCGCTGGATACAAAATTGGTCCCCGAAGTAGTCAGGTGGCAGAATTGATGGCTGTGCATCAAGCCATCCTCACTGCTGTCCAACATCAACTCCACGAACTGGTCATAATCACAGATTCTGATTATGTACGGAACGGGTTCGTGGAGCACCTGGTTAATTGGAAAACCAGAGGCATGTTATGTGCTAACAACAAACCCTTGAAACATGGGAAGTTGATCCAAACATTGATGATCTGGTCACCTCGAATGAGATGACCATCTATTGGAAAAAGATCAAGGGTCATTCCAAAGTAGAGGGACCAGACAAAACTGGGAATGACTTAGCTGATCAGCTGGCCAAAACCGGGGCCATCCAAGGGGATCTAATTGAGATTGAGTCCCTGTTGGGGGAAATCCAGGTCACTGCTATCACTAGGTCCCAGACAAATGCTCACAATGATCTTTCAATTGCACAATGGAGTAAGGAGACCCCTGATGTTGATTTGATTACCACTCAGAAGGGGGATCCAATAATTGGTAAATTTTACCAACACATTGAGGACCCTGTGAACTTTCCCCTGACGGATACCGATTAAAACGGGAAAGAGGACCTTAGAGTGTTGGTGAAATGTCCAAAAATGTTCCGGATCCAAGACGGTTTGTTGGTAAGGAAATCCCAAGCTGGCCATGATCAGTGGGTGGTTCCTACCTCCTTCCGAAGCCTGATGTTAAGTCACGCCCATGATGCGGCTACCGCCGGTCATAGGGGGTTTCATACAACACTTGAGATCTTAAGAGAGGTTGCCTACTGGCCACACATGGGCCAGGACCTCAACCAATATTTGAAGGGTTGTCTTGTGTGTGCACAATTTCAGCCAACATCCCTCACACACCGGGCGCCTCTCCAAAAGAGGGGAATGACACTCCCATGGTCAGATTTAAAAATCGACTTTGCAGGCCCCGTGATTCGCTCCGCTAGGGGGAATAAGTACATGTTGACTGTGACATGCTTGTTTACCAAGTGGGTGGAATGTCTCCCAGCCCCAAACTGCAAGGCAGAAACGGCAGCTGCCTTGATGATTAACCACATCTTTTCCCGTTTTGGTCTACCTCAAAGGATTGAGTCAGACAGAGGTAGCCACTTCACCAGTGAAGTGATGACAAAGATGTGGGAGATAATGGGGGTCAAGAGAAAGCTACACATTGCTTACAGGCCAGCTTCTTCTGGAGCAGTGGAACGCTACAACCGGACAATTGTGAGCATATTAAAGAAGTTTGTGGCAGATTCTGGGCCAAATTGGGATATCCGATTACCGCTGGTCCTAATGGCCATCAGATCTACCCCTTCATCTGCAACCAAAATGTCACCATTCGAGTTGATGACTGGGCGCAAGATGGTGCTTCGTCAGCATTTGCTCTACAGGACCCAAGAGCAGACACTGATAAATGCCTCCACAACTCATTAGTATGTGGAGAATTTAAGGAAACACCTCCAACATGCTTTTGCTTATGCTCAGCGGAATCTAGAAAGATCAGCTGATAGCATGAAGACCCACTATGACCTGAAAACTTCCCGGAAGGAATATCAGGTGGGGGACCGGGTCTATTTCTACAACTTCCAAAGAAACCAGGCAAGACAGCGCAAATTTTTGCCTACATGGAAGGGACCCTTTGAGATTATAGACAAGATCTCCCCTGTGGCCTACAAGATCTGCATCCCCAAAGGCAGTTTGGCAGAGGGGGAAGACAAGTGGGTCCACATAAACCAGTTGAAGTGTTGCTATCCCAGGCACACTTTGCAGCAACTGGAGGAGTCCTCTGCAATCCCAGAGGGTACCGTTCCAGAGTAATTCAATTCCAACCCTAAAATATCCTACATATAACCTATCAAATTCTGTGTTTCTCAAGTTTATGTGTTCCTGTCGCTTAATTTAAAAAAATGTGCATGTTCATATCTGTTGAGTTCTAAAATATATATGCCACCCCACTATATCAATGGTGGGGGAGAAATGTCCATGAATAGGTATTGCCGCTCTTCCTTTGTCGTCCTAGGAGAAAGAAAACCTGGAGACTGGCCAAGGAGGACGATCCGGAGACCGGGAGCAGAGACGCAAGGGGCCCGGGGTACCGCCCAATATTCCCATCAGGACCGGCGAGGAGAACCGATCGATCAATACCGAATGGAGGAAAAGATGCTGAACTGTGCCATTTGCAGAATTGGAAGAAGATTATGCGGACATACCAGTGCGTGGGTCATCACCTTTTGTGCATCCGACTCCCCATCCACTCAAATTTAAAGTGCAGTCGGGTGGGGGGGCCTTGTTGGGTGTCCTGACCCACGTTTGAGCTATCATGCTGCAACATTTGGTGCTGTGGGCTTAGAAAATCCAAGATGGCCAAAAAGCCCACATGTGCGCCAGAATCCAGGAGATCCACGCAGTTTGTGCGCACACCAAAATGGTTACCTAACTTGCCACCCACCAGATTACTCCTCAGGGTCTCTGTCCCCAGGAAAAGAAGGTGGAAGCACTCCAAAAACTGAAAGACCCCACAACTCTGCGGGAACTAAGGAGCCTCCTTGGACTGACTAATTACAGCAGAAAGTTCATTGAGGGCTATGCAGAGATCACTAGACCCCTGATTCATCTCCTGAAGGGGGGGGTCAAGTGGGAATGGGGTCCAGAACAATCCGAGACAGTAAGACAACTCAAAAGAAGCCTCTCACAAGCGCCTTGCCTAGCTTACCCTGTCAGAAACAAGGAGTTCTTCCTGGATACGGGGTTCTCTAATACGTGCTTGACGGCAGTATTATACCAAAAGCATGACAAGGTCAATAAAGTAATCTCCTATGCAAGCAAAACTTTATCCTCTGTGGAGGAAAAATTCAACGATTGTGAGAAGGCACTCCTGGCAATGGTGTGGGCATTGAAGAATTACCGCCCGTTTATCCAGGGGGAACACATCATAGTGGAGACTCCACACCAGCCTCTGCAATATCTCCAAAGTGACAGAATCCGGGCCGGGAATGTGAGTAATTCCCGAATTACTTCCTGGATTCTGTCAATGCAAGGCTTTCCTGTGTTGGTCAGATATGGCCAAAACAAGAAGAGTCACCTCGCGCAAGGTCTGGCTGACTTGCATGATTGTGCCAAAGAAAACTGTCTCGAGGACGAAAATCTAAAAATCAAGGACAACACGGAAGCATACCTTAATTCCCCACACAAAGTCTTTGAAGAGGACAAGTGTGAGGTAATGCCCACTGTCTATGTGGATGGATGCTCTTACCATGTTGAAAACAACGGGGAGAAAGAACTGGTGGCCGGCGTAGGGAATGCATGGGTGAATGAGTCCCCAGAACCCTCCGCTGGATACAAAATTGGTCCCCGAAGTAGTCAGGTGGCAGAATTGATGGCTGTGCATCAAGCCATCCTCACTGCTGTCCAACATCAACTCCACGAACTGGTCATAATCACAGATTCTGATTATGTACGGAACGGGTTCGTGGAGCACCTGGTTAATTGGAAAACCAGAGGCATGTTATGTGCTAACAACAAACCCTTGAAACATGGGAAGTTGATCCAAACATTGATGATCTGGTCACCTCGAATGAGATGACCATCTATTGGAAAAAGATCAAGGGTCATTCCAAAGTAGAGGGACCAGACAAAACTGGGAATGACTTAGCTGATCAGCTGGCCAAAACCGGGGCCATCCAAGGGGATCTAATTGAGATTGAGTCCCTGTTGGGGGAAATCCAGGTCACTGCTATCACTAGGTCCCAGACAAATGCTCACAATGATCTTTCAATTGCACAATGGAGTAAGGAGACCCCTGATGTTGATTTGATTACCACTCAGAAGGGGGATCCAATAATTGGTAAATTTTACCAACACATTGAGGACCCTGTGAACTTTCCCCTGACGGATACCGATTAAAACGGGAAAGAGGACCTTAGAGTGTTGGTGAAATGTCCAAAAATGTTCCGGATCCAAGACGGTTTGTTGGTAAGGAAATCCCAAGCTGGCCATGATCAGTGGGTGGTTCCTACCTCCTTCCGAAGCCTGATGTTAAGTCACGCCCATGATGCGGCTACCGCCGGTCATAGGGGGTTTCATACAACACTTGAGATCTTAAGAGAGGTTGCCTACTGGCCACACATGGGCCAGGACCTCAACCAATATTTGAAGGGTTGTCTTGTGTGTGCACAATTTCAGCCAACATCCCTCACACACCGGGCGCCTCTCCAAAAGAGGGGAATGACACTCCCATGGTCAGATTTAAAAATCGACTTTGCAGGCCCCGTGATTCGCTCCGCTAGGGGGAATAAGTACATGTTGACTGTGACATGCTTGTTTACCAAGTGGGTGGAATGTCTCCCAGCCCCAAACTGCAAGGCAGAAACGGCAGCTGCCTTGATGATTAACCACATCTTTTCCCGTTTTGGTCTACCTCAAAGGATTGAGTCAGACAGAGGTAGCCACTTCACCAGTGAAGTGATGACAAAGATGTGGGAGATAATGGGGGTCAAGAGAAAGCTACACATTGCTTACAGGCCAGCTTCTTCTGGAGCAGTGGAACGCTACAACCGGACAATTGTGAGCATATTAAAGAAGTTTGTGGCAGATTCTGGGCCAAATTGGGATATCCGATTACCGCTGGTCCTAATGGCCATCAGATCTACCCCTTCATCTGCAACCAAAATGTCACCATTCGAGTTGATGACTGGGCGCAAGATGGTGCTTCGTCAGCATTTGCTCTACAGGACCCAAGAGCAGACACTGATAAATGCCTCCACAACTCATTAGTATGTGGAGAATTTAAGGAAACACCTCCAACATGCTTTTGCTTATGCTCAGCGGAATCTAGAAAGATCAGCTGATAGCATGAAGACCCACTATGACCTGAAAACTTCCCGGAAGGAATATCAGGTGGGGGACCGGGTCTATTTCTACAACTTCCAAAGAAACCAGGCAAGACAGCGCAAATTTTTGCCTACATGGAAGGGACCCTTTGAGATTATAGACAAGATCTCCCCTGTGGCCTACAAGATCTGCATCCCCAAAGGCAGTTTGGCAGAGGGGGAAGACAAGTGGGTCCACATAAACCAGTTGAAGTGTTGCTATCCCAGGCACACTTTGCAGCAACTGGAGGAGTCCTCTGCAATCCCAGAGGGTACCGTTCCAGAGTAATTCAATTCCAACCCTAAAATATCCTACATATAACCTATCAAATTCTGTGTTTCTCAAGTTTATGTGTTCCTGTCGCTTAATTTAAAAAAATGTGCATGTTCATATCTGTTGAGTTCTAAAATATATATGCCACCCCACTATATCAATGGTGGGGGAGAAATGTCCATGAATAGGTATTGCCGCTCTTCCTTTGTCGTCCTAGGAGAAAGAAAACCTGGAGACTGGCCAAGGAGGACGATCCGGAGACCGGGAGCAGAGACGCAAGGGGCCCGGGGTACCGCCCAATATTCCCATCAGGACCGGCGAGGAGAACCGATCGATCAATACCGAATGGAGGAAAAGATGCTGAACTGTGCCATTTGCAGAATTGGAAGAAGATTATGCGGACATACCAGTGCGTGGGTCATCACCTTTTGTGCATCCGACTCCCCATCCACTCAAATTTAAAGTGCAGTCGGGTGGGGGGGCCTTGTTGGGTGTCCTGACCCACGTTTGAGCTATCATGCTGCAACATTTGGTGCTGTGGGCTTAGAAAATCCAAGATGGCCAAAAAGCCCACATGTGCGCCAGAATCCAGGAGATCCACGCAGTTTGTGCGCACACCAAAATGGTTACCTAACTTGCCACCCACCAGTGTAAAGAAAGATCTTTGTTAACAAAATCCACTGTTACTGATGTCAAAAAGTTGCTGAAATCGTGGCTCATCGGACCACTTTAAAGATTCAACCCTTTTGTGGGGTTCCACATAACCATTTTACTGTAAGGAGCCCCATCAAAACAATGTTGAGCAAGGATTATTTACTACCATGAAAGAACCATTCCTGTTTGGAATGCATTAATCCAAGAAAGATCCCAAAAATGGATGCAGTACCAACAAAATCCTCAAGGCGGCGCTAGCGGTCCAAACTCTGACAGGGAAACTGCATGTCAGGAGTTGCAGGAGAGGCCTCTACATCAAAGGCTGGGAGTTAATTAAAATCTTAACCACATGCTGTTCCCAGAAGACAATCTGATTTAATTAACAGGCCAAAGGCTGGGAAACCTCTCACCTCCAGAGATTCACACCAGGAGTCAGAATCTCACATGACCTCTTGATTGATAGAAGGCAGACTGGCTGGCAGCCTCCTGGAGACCACACAATAGGCTCTTGCACTTGAATAGAATATGCTGATTTTGACTGTTTCCTGTCAACAAAGGCCTGCCTGCCAGCAGAGACACATGTGATCACTGACTAACCCAAGTCTTGGAGGCGGACTCCAACACTCTGAGAACTGAATTGAAAGCAAAAAATACAGTTTATAAAAATACTGATAACTCTTTGTAATCAAATGACAGGAATGTATAACTTTGAGAGCCTTAATTTAAAAAATGTACCTTCGATTCAAGCCCAAACTCCAATTTGTGTGATGTTCTGGGGCAAAACCCTGCTATTTATTGACACCACATACTCTGTGTTTAAGCTAGAGATATGGGAATTTACTGGAGTAGGTATGGACAGCCTGTGTATGTGTGTATAACTTTTAATGAAGAACCAAGGTTGCATAACCCACTAAAATCGAAAATAAGTTGCCATTTTTGAATGCAAGCCCTCCGGAAGAGCAGATTTGGGACAGTGACTACCTCATGTGATAGGTAATATGTACATGCAATGACAAACCACTATGTATTTGAGAAATGTGTATTTTGATCAAATATAGATTTGTGTGCAATTTGACAGGGGAGTGTCCTTTCTGCAGGCCATATAATGACATCACTCTGACTCACATTTCCTTCCCCCAATCGTGGGAGAGGGGAGAATTGGGCCAATGACAAGTAGAGAGGGGTAGGCTTTGCTAGGCCCAGGCACACACCCACTTTCAAAACACATAAAAAGAGACTGCTGGGACAGGTAGAGACATTCAATTCCATTTGCTGCGGAGCATGCTGACCGACGACTTCACATCCAGAGATCCTACACTTAGACTTCCAAGCTAAACAGAGACTACAGAACTTTGAACCAAGAAGGCCCACTGCAAGCAAAAGTATTTGTCAGCAGGCCCAAAAATCATTTGCAGACTATTCACAGCCGGACCCAGCTGTTGATTCTGGCCTAAAACCCTGTGCCAGAAAGATCCAGAAGCAGTGCTGTACCCAGAGAAAGCAGAGCAGTATCCAGAACCAGAGGCCAGAGATCCAGAGTGACCCAGACCGCTGTTAGCAGAACCAGAGAGCTGACCCAGATCACTGTGAAGTGCCGAGACCAGAACCGGAGTCCAGTCCAAAACCTGACCAGACCCGTGGCGAGGCCTATTTCAAAAATATATTGTGAGTACCTAGCAGAACTGTGCAGAACCAATCTCTTAGTTAAAATAATCTAATCCAAGCTATTTTAATCTAACCAGAACTGCCTCCTAACTGTCACCTGTCATTTGCAAAGCTGTCACCTGTCATTTTCTAGCTGCAAGCTGTAACCTGTCGCTTTGAACTTTTAAAATTTCAAATCCGAAAAACAACCTTCACAAAATCGTTCATAACTCTGTAACCGTTTGGGCTAGGAACTTGGTTTAACTTTCCTCTGAAAGCTTAGAATCTTACCTTTCCAACAAGCCTAGAACCAACTTGCTACTACTCCTTATACTTTTGCCATAATCACGATTCACGCATTCGCAAATTTTGCCATGATTTGCGATTTGGCCCGATTTCTTTACTTGTAAAAAGATAGCTGCTTTTGCCTGAACTGCTAAATTTCGTTTGCCTCTTAAGAACCATCCCTGAATCATTGCTAGAGTGAGCCTGAACTAATATTAACTAGATACCACTCACCCTGAACCTCCTGAAGGGAATTAAAAGCATTTTCAGCATATTTCTCAGTGCATTGTCACCATATTCAAAGCATTTTGGGTCTGTGTTTCAAACTTCTGTAGTCTAAGCTTGCTGGGGTGAACTGAATTACATTTGATTGCATTTCTAAGAACTGTGTGCTCTCCTCTTCATTTCCTTACATTGCATAAGGGGGGGGGGAGTGGATTGCCAGAGAAAAGTGATTACATTGTTTTGTTGAAATCATATTGAGTATTTTCTGTATTGCATTTTCATTCAACATTGCATCCATCTGAAACTAGATAAAGCATTCTCTACCACCTTATTCTTCTGTTCCTATTCCCAAGTGTGCTACCTCATCCTTTATACTACTTCTCAGTAACCCAATCAGTTTGTTAGTAGAACATTACCCATTGTTGTTAACTGCTCATGTTCTGAAGTGTGATATTAATTATTAATTTATCATAAAAGTGTGATATATATATATTGTTTAATTTTTCTGAAATAAACCTTTTAAACTTGCAAAACAGAACTACTTCTTGGCTCAGTGGGGTCAGGGGGATTCCAAGAGAGGGGTGTTATATAGGGGTAGTCATCCAGAACTCATGAACTGGACATAAAGATCTATCAATAAGGGTTTCCATTCAGTATCCCAGACTAGGCATTGACTTAGCTGTAGTGTTGAATTGAATCCTCTTACAGTCAGCAATAGGCAGGCCTGGCTTAGTGGCCAGAGAGCATTTTTATACTTTTCTTTCTTCCAGACTTAATGAGAGAGAGATAGGATAGGTGATAGAGTAGCAGTTAGAATAGATAGGGGAGACAGATAGCGCCATGTGAGTGGCAAGGGAGGAGAATGAAAGAGAGACAGACAAGGGAGCTGCACAGTGCAGAAATAAACTCACTAGGAGGCCTATCAGCCAAGCAGGCCAGATGAAGGAGGTACTTTGACAGGATAAGCTCAAGGTAGCAAAATTTTAAGTACCCAGACTAGGTGAGCGCTAAAATGCAGCAGAAAACTGTCAATGAACAGGTTTAAAGGCACATCTAGATTCAGCTATCCAACAAAGCACTAACATTCAACAGAAAACAATCAATGGGTAGGTTTAAAACACAGCAAGATTCAAGTTCAGGTAGTGCAAGGATCAGAGCGGACAGTTGGAGCATACAAGGCAACACATTTTTGGCATTATAAGATAAAGGAGAAAGAGAGACATAAAGTTACTTGTGGGGTGGTGTGCACAAGGTTTGCGCAAATAAGATGATTGGATATTGGGTAGTGCCTATATTACAAAAGGCAGCAATGACAAGAACAATTCATCAATATAGGGGCGAAGCCACCACTAAGGGGGACATCAGCATGAATGCAAGGTAAGGCAAAGAGCCCTAGCTATTCACAGGCAGTGTTATACAGATGTAACTCAAAAGATATGTGCTCTGAGAGACAGGCCTGGTAACTTAGCAATGCCCAAGGAGTAGGATCAAGGGATTAGATTGCAACAAGATGCAGCAATGTGAAAATAAAGCCGCTAGGTTAGAAACAGTAGAATTGAGTTCCAGACACCAAGAAAGCAGCAGTCCGCTGAAATCAGAGGATTAAAGGAACAGCTAGATTCAAAAATCCACAATGGCATCAAAAGGTAGCATTTTAATGAGGCCAACAGACTGTTTAATGGCACAGCTAAATTCGAAAATCCAGTAGTACAGCAGAAAGGTAGCAATTTGGTGGAGACCGTGGGCACACAAAAATAGCCCAGCCTGCAGTCATGGAAGTCCATGGCGGGATGCCATCATAGTGTGACAGGTGTGAGGCAATTCATATGCAGCAGATCGGAGACAGTAACACCAGGGAAAGAGGAACTGGCAGTAGTAAGGAGGAGGAACCAAAGTTGGTGGAGGTGCCGGATGGAGCACCAGGAGAGCCCACAACTGCGTGGAGGGAATGGCAGGGTAGCACAAAGGTTGGCGGTGACCGCACATATTTGGATCAAAAAAAATATTATTTATTCAGTAGACAAAAGCCATGTAATTTTATGTGTGTTTTATCTGTATAATTAAAAACAGATTTCATATATGTTTTATGCTCTATGTGGTAGGACCCATAGCCTACTGAATAATAATATGTTTTTTTATCCAAATGTGTGCGGTCTGTTGGACTAAATTGGAAGTCTATACATTGTGGCCTGACTTTAGTGATGTTCAGGTTCTAAGAATCATCAAATTAAGTGGTTCATTTAGCGGACTCCACTTTGTGTGTCTATTGCACCCAAAAATCATGTGAATATTTCTGTAATATGGTCATCTTCTTTACCAAGAAAATACATTGCCTTTGACTCTCTGAGAATGTATCTTCAAATGCACAAAACAATCTCATATGTATAAATGTGACGTTGTTATCCTCTCCAACAAAAAATAAAGTGGGCCCACTGTGTTTGTGTTCCTGATGTCTTCATTTGTGACAGGCATGTGCTCCTTCTAGAATCTACCATATTTTCACACCGTTACCTTGAATCTCCATAGGAATCTCCAGGTCCCCACACTGTTACTGGCTATTTTGATCAAGTGTCGAGGTATTGGCCAGGTGGTGCCATAAAATGCCATTGAATGCACACCATTGCATGGTTTTGAAGTTCAGGTAGTCATTCAATTACCAGGTGTTTCTATGAAATGCTGGGGGACTCGCACCATTTCCAAGTTCTTGCCTCAGAGGCCCTTGCGTCACATTTTTGCCAGAGATTGCCATCACAAGCCTAGGTAATCAGACCATTGCAAGTGGTTGTCTTCAAATGCGTTTGCACTCTCATTATTAGTTAGGTATTGCCATTAAATGTCAAGGTGGTCACATCGAATCCGTGCATTGTCATCAAAATTTCAGGAATCCACACCATTGTTAAGGGTACCATCCAATGCTGTGCTACTCAATGCATCAACAGTGCTTAGCATTTCATATCCAGGTACTCACATCATGGATAGGGATGTCCACCAAATATTTGGGTATTTGCATCATTGCCTGGTATTGCCATCGGATGGACAGATACTTATGCTAGAGCCAGAGATTTCCATAAAATGTCATGTTAACACATGTTTGCCAGGAACCTACATCAACTGCCCTAGTTCTCAGATTATAGTCGGGGATTACTATCATGTCCTGAAGAACACATACCCTGTTACCAGGTACTGTTTTCAAATAGCTGGGTAGACACACCATTAAGAGGGATTGGCCACATCTTGAGCATAGAATTGCTGTGAGATAACATAGTATGCGCAACATTGCTAGGTAATATCCTCAAAGGTTTAGGTATCCCATTATTGTACCAGGTATGGTGGAATCTGTGTAAAAAAAGAAAAAAAAAAAAACGAATGGTAGATTTCTACGAATTTTGGGTGTAAGATAATTATGTACAGCTGAACATTTCGAACACAACTACCACTCGCTACCCTTGTAGCAAACAAGGGGTGCTGGGCTGTTCCTGCGCTCTTGTCCATTACAATAGCATCAGCGGTTGGAGGGGTGTCCCCCGCTCAGTCAGAATAAAGTATTTGAAAAAAAAGGACTCTGCAGCGCCGGTTCCCATGCACCCCCAGAGGGATGTATGAGTCTGTGGCACAGAGCAAAGTGTGCCGCCAAAAGGCAATTAAAGGGGTGGGGGTGCCCTTTACCAGAAATGTCAAGGGGAGAGAAAACCCGAAAGTCATATTCGTTCAAATAACTTTCGTTTTTTTCTCCCTCAGACATTTCACCGAGCTAAATAACTGCTGCTCCCGTTCTTTCATGCAATAACTTTCCTTGAGTTTGGTCAGTTCTTCTTGAAAGGGCTTGCATTTTCAGGCAAAATATAAGTCTCTACGGGATTCTTAATTCTCTGGACGGTATATTTCCCCTTTCTCTCCTCAGTATTCTCTTGCCAGTTATTATTTGTTAAGGCTTCTTGGGCAATCTGCTACTTATCTTCAGTCGTTCTTATATACCATTCATTCATACTATTCTTGTAAATTGTTTTTCATAAAGGCTTCTCCGTCTTTCTCACTTTCTTTGAAGTGAATTTCAAATTTTCTTACTGTTCTCTTTCTCTCCCTTTGAGGATTAGTTATTAATTCTCTCTCGTTCATTTAGGTAGTTCACGTTGATCAACAACCCATTTTCTCAAATGTATTGGTTCCCCTATCAGGGTGGGTTATGATTTTCTGTCTTTCACGAACAGGGTTAATCTTCCCTTCATTCCAGGATGATTCTGTGCTTTTGTGTAAGCTCTTTATCATTAAGGCTGCCCTACCTTTCTCACTTTCTTTGGAGTGTGTTTCAAACTCTCTTATAGTTTTCTTTCTCTCCCTCATTGGACGGATTATGATTCTCTTTCTTTCACTCAGGCAGTCAACTTTGTCAGACTCCCTCGTTTCTACTAGGATGAGTTTCAATGTTCTTATAATGATGCTCAAGTAGGTTCACATTTCTCTCTGGTTCCCCGTTATGTTCTCGTTAAGGAATGTCTCAAGGTTGCTCATGGTTAGGGTCTCTCCGGGAATTCTCTCTTCTTCATTCGTCTCCTCGCCAGCATCTTTGCCAGACGCGGTTCGTCTTCTCTCTCGACTTCAGTATTCCTCATTGGGGAACCATGTCAGTTTTAGCAGTCTCCCCTTGGTACTCTCAGTGTCATTACTCAGGCAGCCTGCCCACCACTGTGATATCGTGGTCACTCCACAACCACGTTCTGTCTCTGCTCGGGTCAGAGTCACGTCTCCTTCAGCCTCCATGCAGCTAGTTTCTCAGTTTCCGGCTTCCAGCAACTATGGCTTTCGAAGGCTCTGTGCTCGTCCACGGCCACACCTCCAGATAGCGTAACGTTACCAGGGGACCACCCTTGCTTGAACATGCGATCCTCTCTCTTTGCTATCTATTTCCACTCCGGATTTAATGAACACTCCTCTTAAAATTCACTAGTCCCAGAGGATCTAAGCTTTTCACTGAAAAAGCCAGCTGCTCTTTTCTCTCATGGATGGCATATTTTCTCTTGCTCCTTCTTCAACTCTTGATAATTGGTATTGTACATGGGAGATAGTCCCATATATGTCATTATATGGCTTGGCTTTGGGAGTTCCTCACAGGAATGGGGGTCCTTGTCCCATATGATGGAGTGTCTCTTGGTGATGCCCCACTTGCCTCAGCCCCTAGGGCGGGTGTTGCTGATAGGTCTCACCTCCCTAGCCTCACAGAAAGGGGCTCCCTCTCACGGAGAAGTGACGAGTTCCCTCGATTCGTCACAAGCCCCTCTTGTAATCTATTCTCTATCATTGTACTCTTTTCTCTAATAATAAATGGAAGCCTGCAATATCCAAAAGCCTGGAAATAATTTCTTATTACAGGCATATAGTAACATCATAACTGACCTGTAATAAGAAAATGACATCACAGCCACTCTGTAATCAGTTATTATGCCTCAGTTGTGACGTCACAATGACTGTTGCTTCAGCCAGCACATAGCAGAACTCCAGCTGTCACTGCTCCACTCAAAGCCGTGACAAGCTTTTCAAATTCTGTGCTGGTAAAATACATTTTTGGTGACAGTCTACAGACAGTAATCGACAAGGAATGTTTCATGGTAGATTGTTTAATGTGTGCACTATTGGAGTTTAACACATGTGCGCAAGAATGAGCATGTTTTACTTATTTTAAAGCACAAAATGAAAACCTTTTTTAGATTCACTTAATTATATTAAACTGTTTAATCTATTTTTCTGCAACACATTACATGCTGAATGTTAGCTTTTTTAAATCCAAATTCATTTAACGCTACTTATATGTAACAGCTAATCTTACATTAGATTGAGCACGTGGCCCGGTAGTAGAGGAGATGACAGTGTGTGGCCATGTACCATAAGGAATAAAATACCCGTGCTGTACGTAAAATCCTCTGTGACTTTCAATATCCTTATAACTGACTTTAAGGGGTACTTTATCCCATACGTAATGAAGTCCCTGAAACACTGTCTGCACACCCCACCTGTAATCTCTCTCTTATTGTAACCTATAATGGAGTTTATGTGGTGAAGCTTTTCAGTCGGATGACACTTTACTTCTTTTGAAAGAAGCATTTTATGGCACTTCGGCTACCAAGGACAGGGGACAGATTTAGAGTTGGGGTCGAGCTGGAGCCCCCAAAGTTTGCTGTGCCAGGGCAGAGTGAACGGAGTCAGCAATTCAGCCCTGGGTAATGTTATAAAAGCGGAGGCTGTAAGGGAATGCCGCCAAACAGGATGGGGCGCAGAGAATCCTGCTCGCCTGGCTCCCACCGGTTATAATTAGAGTCATGTTTCCTGGCTGGGAGAAAGTCGTTTGTGAAAATGCAGGGTGTAGCAGCAGCCTGAAAGAATTGTTAAAAGTGCGGCTTGTTGAGTTGTTGAGAAACAAAGGGGGCGCAGAGACTGCTGTTGTCACAGTTGGACTGGGACCACAATTAGGACCGGGCCCCCCAAAAAAGTGTCCGTAATCATGAATCGACGTTGGCTACGTAACATGTCAACTGAAAATGTGTGACAAAATGTGCACTTGAAAGGACATTTCGTTTCAGTATCAGTTGTGCAGTAACAGAAATACAGGTGGTATTTTGTTTTGAAATACTCCCCGTTTTACTTCTCCAAACCTGCAAAAAACACCTGTATTTGAGTGGAGGTATTTATCTCCACTAAGGTAATGGAGGTGGTATGACCCATGCTGCATCACACGCAGTAATACCACATGTCTCCAATGGAGTTCAATGGGACTCGAAAATGGAGAATAACTAGAAAGCCTGCAGGACTCTAAAAAACCCACTAAATGATGTTACCACATGCACTACGATATTGACATATAGACATGTTCGCCATGTCTGTGACCATGGGACAATAGGAAATACAATATTTTAGTTCAGTCCATGTCATGTGATCCCACCCCAAAGTGACATCCCGAGAAGCGATAAAACACGACCTTTCACCCCTTGACAAAACAGGAAGTGGCATCAAATAGCATTATTCCTAAGTACACTATGAAAAATATGGTTATGATTTCACTAATGTGATATACATTTCATATAGGAATGGATCACCATATGTATCATTAATATCTGTGTGTATAGATCCATATTGCATGTTGCAGGTGTTTCCCCCCGCCAAAAAATATTTTCTAATTTTATGTTTTCAAAACCCGCGCAGGAGTGGCCAGAAATCGACCCCCGTGCCATAGGGACGATTTCGGCCCGGCCAGGCCGAGGGGCCAATCTGACCCTGTCTGGCATGGCAGCTGCCTTGGCCCTGCTGCTGAGCCGACATGAATGCCAACATGGCTTATATCATTTGGGAGATGCTCATCCAGTCCTGCCTTTGCATTTTGGGGCTTGTGGTCCACAATTTACACTGGGACGTCAGGTCACAGAATGCAATGGACATAACATGACTGGATGAGTATCTCCAAATGACGTAGGGCATATTGGTATGTAGGTAAGGCGTGAAGGCTGGGTTAGTGGGAGGTGTGTAAGGATGAGCAGACACTGTGCTGCTTCTCAGAAAGTCAGCTTCACACGTTGCTGCCTCGGATAGGCAATTGCCTCTTTAGGATTCTTATGGTGACAACCCCATCTCCAACCCTCTCACTACTCCTCTCTTCTGGTCTGATCATGCTCACCTGTCCTCTCACCTGGACCTCCTGGGTCCCCTGGCTATCCCCCTCAGGCACTACAAGTCTCCTTCTCCGTCATTCGACCTATGAAGCGATGCTATGTCAGTTGCTGCTTTTGCCGCCACCTTCTTTCCCCCTCCAGCTCCTGCCACCGACTGACACTCTGACACAGCGATTACTAATCTTCTCCATCTCCAACACTCTGGACATCCTTGCCCCTGCCATGACGATCCGCTTGAAGCATGTCTCCAAGCGTAACACCTGGTCTGACTCCGACCTGGCCTCTCCAAAATGCTAGTGCAGAGCTGCTGAGCAGAGTGGCAGGCTTCGAGCACATCCTCTGACAAACTGGCCTGCTGCCTGCTCCAAAGGCAATAAAGACTTTCCATCTGCTTGAAGAAGAAGAGGGCCTATACCCAAGACCTCATCTCTGGGGCCACTAACAACACAGTAGAACTTTTTAAAATCTACAAGAAACTCGCCAATCGTACTGTAGTCTCTGGTTTCCTCTTCCTTGGCCCTCTGCACTGTACTGGCCTCTCATTTCATTACTAAAACTCTGGACACTATTTATTTATTTATTTACTGGCACTTATACAGCAAGTAATTGTGTTTCAAATCCTATCCTCACTCTCGTCTACACCCATCCCTTCTCCCTTGGACCCCCTCCACTCTTCCCTCCTACTCTCCTCTTTCTTTTCCATATCACCTGATGAAGTTTTTAGACAAGTTCGCTCTATGAAAGTCTCATCCAAAATAGCTGCTCCCCTGCTCCTCTAGAACTATCAAAGACAACAGTGTCTCCCTTGCTCCAGCCTTGGCTGATTTCTGCAATTGCTCCTTTGCCACTGGATCAGTCCCTTTTCTCCTGAAGCACTCCCCTGTGCTCCCTCTCCTCAAAAAGCCTTCTGCTGATCCTTCCTGTCTGGCTAACTACCGCCCTATCTCCATTACCACTTTCCTGGGCAAACTCTTGGAGAATCTGACCGTCTCCTAGCTTATCCACCACACTGAATCTGTTGGTTGCCTCCACGACCACCAGTCTGGCTTCAGAGTTGCCATAGGCACCGAAGCGGCACTCCTGAACACTCATAAAGACTTGCTCTCTAATCTCAATTCCAACTCTCCTTCAATTCTCATCCTTCTTGACCTTTCCTCTGCCTACGATATTGTCAGTCATGCCACCCTTATAAATTGGCTGCGTGTTACCCTTTGCATCACGGACCAGGCTCTGGACTGGTTGACGTCCTTCCTCTCTGAACAACCTTCCCAGGTTCAACTGGGCCATTTTCTCTAAATTTCATTCACAACCTTTGGTGTCCCTCAGGGCTCTATCTTCTCACCTTGGCTTTTCAACATCGACCATGCTGCTCTAGCCCATTTGATCTCTGCCTTCTCTTCTAATTTCCAGTGTTATGGGGATGACATGCAGCTCTCCTTCAAGCTTCCCCCCTCTGCCTCCTCCTCTTCCTCTCTCATTCCTGACTGTCTGATATTCATGCATGGTGCACTTCTAACTGCCTCTGCCTTAATGCCAGTAAGACTGAGATCCTTCCCATTAGGACACCAGCTCCCTCCTTCCCTCCTACACTCTAGCCACACTCCATGGGCCCCCTCCGCTCCCGCTCCTGTGAGGCAAAAAACCTTGGTGTCATCTTTGAATCCTGTCTCTCCCCTTCTCTCCTCTTATCACAGACCTTGCCAAGAAGGCCGACTTTCAACTGCACCTCCTCAGAGGCATTCTCCCTTTCCTTACCTTCCCCCAGAAACTCAATGACTCCAGAGCTCTGGCCTCTCCAGACTGGACTATTGCAACAGCCTCTTCCTCAATCTGCCTAACTCCACCCATTGCCCCCTTCAACTAATTCAGAATAGAACTGCAAGACTTATCCTTGGCCCACAGACTGCATCTCTCCAGCCCTAAAATCTCTCCACTGGCTCCTGGTTGCTGCAAGGATCAAGTTCAAGACCATCTGCATCATCCACAGGGCTTTCTGGGGCCCGGGAACCCACTGCATCCAACTCCCTCGCCCTAAATACCTCCCTTGCCAGAGTCCTTCAGTCTTCTAGCTCCAAATGTCTGTAGATCAGATGCTTTGGCTAGCAGAGAGTGAGAGGTAGATCTCTCTCTTCCGCAGGTGCCTCCCTCTGGAATGACCTCCTTGCCCTTCTCAGACTTGAGCATGATCTCCTTAAGTTCCAGAGGTATCTCAAGACCCTCCTTTTCTCTTCCTCCTTCCCTCTCCCCCTTGCCTGCTAATGTTCCGCCTTTGCCTCTTGATGGGCTGCCTGGTTCCTTCAGCTTCTTACAGGGCACCAGACCTTCCTCGACAAGTCTACCACTGCACTTGGTCTCCCCTGACCCACTACATGCATGTGCCCTTCCGGGCCCCCTCCCGCTGCACTAGCCTGGCTGGGAATTCACCCCCTGATCCCTTCCTGTCCCATACCTCACACTTCACATGTGGACCTTTTTTCCCCTGCACTCTCTGCATTCCCCTGGCTCAGTCCACCTGGCCTCCCCTGGCACTCGCTTAACTCCCAGGACCTTCTGCCCTAACTGGCACTCCCCCCTTCTCCTCTCCCCGCACTTCTTGTTACTGCACTTGCACGATCCGAATGTTACAAGGCCTAGTAGGACCGTTTTTGTCATCCGTGTCCCCCCCACTCTTGTCTTGTTTTATTTATTTTTATTTTTTTTGTTTTCATAGCAGCATGCCAAAACCTCAGGCATTTATGTGCTAATTACAGTCAGTGCAAAGCATGTGCCCACTCATACGTTCCAACGTACAGGTGATACTTGAGAAGTACAGAGTTAAGGTAAGTGCATAGTCCTACACAGCCATGCCTCATGGTACAGAGGCTGCAGTAGGCAGACACATACATGTCATTCAAAGTCAAGGTAGATGCAAAGCCCAACACAGCTGTGCCTCATGGTATGGTGACAGATTTTAGGTCACATTTAGAGAGCATAGCCAAGTCAACAAGATGGTGGGGTGCCCAGTTGACAGTAGTGGGCAGTACTGGAAGTCCATGTCCTGTGAATGTAGTGTACAGAGTAAAGTAAAATGCTGCATGACCAGTGGTCGCACAGGAAAGGGTGAGATGAAGCGCAAGGGCAAGAAGGGGCAGAAAAGGGGTTGGCCTCCTTACCTTAATGATTAAGACATAGCATTTGGAAGGCGTACAGTGACATTGACACATCTTCCGAAGCCAGACCAGGCCAGACAAGGGCCTTAAGTAGGGGCCTTAGGTATTGTGCCTTGAAACACTTCATCTATAGGCGCATTATAAATACCCAATACATACATAAATAAAATAGATTTTGTTAGTAGAATTGCTATATATGTTGAACCCAAATTGAAAATGTATTAGCCCCATGGAAAGGCGTGCTGGCAACTCAGGATGCTCGGAACGTGGGCTGAATTGTATGATACAAGTCTGTGCTCTGAGCAGCCTGGGTGCTGCTGGCCAGCGCCCCCTTCACGTTGCCGCTCCCACCTCATCTCTTAGCGCCTATGTAGTTTCTTACGTGAATGCTAAGAGTGTGGGTGTGTTTTTTTTGTGTGTAAATGAAGTCACAGTCATCAAAAAAATAAAATACAAACCAACTACACGTGTGCTAATGGCGATAAGTCATTTCTTCGCTTGGGCCCTGAACTGGGCAGCAAGCCATTACCGTCAGGGTTGGCAGGGACTGCCCCCCGCCTCAGGGCATAGCACCTGAATAGAAACATTACATGACCAGCCCTGTGATTTAGCATGCTACACATTAATCTGTAATAGCTGAGCAAAGATCCAGTCTTGCCAATGGTCGTGAGTATGGGTAGTTGAAATGTTGTATAGGTGGGTGGCCAAGTACTCGGGAGACAACAGTAGAAAATAATGCACTGTATTCTACCTTGCTACAGTAGCAGTAGGGATCAGCATTTTCTCAGCAGGTAAGTAGCAGTATGGGAATATTCACCAGCACATCGTCCCTCATAGCCAGCCTTTCAGCAACTGTCACTCTGAGAGCAATCAGGTGACTCACATACATAGAGTCCTCAATACATCATACATCCAAGAAAGCATCCAGCACAGCATACAGGAGAGATGGGAATCACACTACAGAGGCAGCCTCTGTGACCAGTGGTTAACTAATCTGTGCAAGTACATTATCACTTAATGTTCATACCAGTGTGTGTTTTTGGCATTAAGCATGGGTGAGAAGGTTCACTGAAAACCAGAGCCCATAGAATGTCCATAGGTTTGACCAGGACAAGCGTTTAGAGTTCTCCTAAAGGCATAAGACATGTGGTTTGGAGGTAGTTTAACCATGCAGCTATATAAAAGCAGGCAAGCAGAAACTCACAACACTCTGTCATTGGTGTTTGAAGAGGAAGCAGGCATACTGTAGAGTTCTGGCTAGTTAAGGTGCGGAAATATATGCAACTAGTAGGTAGTTTAGGATTGGTAAATGTGCATGTTATCAAGAATTAAATCGATAATAGGGTCTAGGGAGAGTTAGGGAATGATGGTATACATTTGTGGAATTAGAGCCAAGCAGTGTTAGGCACACATGTTTTTGATAGGTGGGGGAGAACGTCTTGACAGTGAGAAACCCAAAGAATGAAGAATCCTAGGTTCATTTTCTGGGCAGAAGAGAACACCAAAGATGGTAGAACCATAAATAATAATCGAGCCAACTTCTGACACAGTTTTGAAAGTATGACCAACATTCACAAATGTGTGGTAATGTAGTGGGATTGGCGGATAGTCTAACTGGATCTGACAACAGTTGTAACTTTACATGGATTTAACCCAAGTACCGAAAGGTTGCATCTCCTACACCTTGTAGGCTTAATATGGAGATGGTGAAATTGGTGAGGGGGGGATTCACTAGAATGGCTAGATCACTGTGCTTGATCTTGTACTTTAATGTGTTTACCCTGCTGCTGGTGATGGGACTCGAATGAGAAACTGCCTTTTTTTCTCTAAATGGTAAGTTTTGAAAAGGAGGATTGAGCCCTGTTCCCCTGAGTGCTGAGTTTCTTCAAAAATGTTTTGACTATGTTTTGACTATTGTAGCAATAAAGTAGGAGTGAAATCAATTGTTGGTGCTGTATTTATTGTTAGCGGTCAGCCGACAAGTGTTTCGACCCTCAGGGGTCTTTCTCAAGGCGTGTGAAATAAGGTCTAGTCATTGCTGTATGGTAGTTGGAGTCAGTCCGGGGTGCATAATCACTACCTTGCCCCTGTATGCATGTGACATATTTGGAGAGCTTTTCTCTGTGCTCTAGTTTGGCTGCATGGATCTTGGGAGGGCCTCTGACACATATTCTGTACTCCCAAAGTCTCCCTCTAGTGCGCTTATGATCTTGACCAAGGTTGGATCAAGTAGCGTGGCTCTGAGTGATAGGATGACATTGAGGGTAGGCCCTCTAAAACCCTCTACTATATGTTTTCTTTTTTTGAGCCATTAACTCTTTGTTCAGTGAGCGTTAAGCATCCTTTTCCTACCCAAACATGATAGTCATCATACCCTTTAGTGGGAGGCCAGATGTGCGATCCAGACATGTGAAGTGTCTTGGTTAACACTGGAATAGCTGTCGCTATCTAAAGGTGGCTAGCAGTGGAGGAGATGTTTCTATGATGAGTAAAGGTAACAGTTGGAGACAGGAGTTGTTTTCAGTAGAGTGGCGGCTTTGGAACAACACCTGGGAGGGTTGTCAAGTTTGTTAGTTTCCAATAAGCTGTTGAAGATTACCTGCTCTAGGATTTTAGATTGAAAAGGGCAATGGAGATAGGTAGATTGGCAGGGTTGTTGAGGTGAGGAGAGCATTCTTTAAGGATACGGAGAACAGAAGCTACTTTGCAGTTGGTGAGGTGGTACATGCTAGAGAGGGAGCATTTAAATGGAGATGATACATAAGAGTAGGACTGGATGAATTTTCCCATAACAAAACCAATCAACTGAATTTTGGGTGATTCGTTAAGGGCAACCTTCAGACAAACTTTTGGAAAAGTTTGTCTCAAGTTCGTCCCAGTAGTTTAAAGGGGGACTTTTGGCTGGATCTACCATTTAGTCTAAGGCAGCTTTCATAAAGGCAGGAGATCGTTGCTGGATGCAGGCTTTGGATATTTGCTGAGGTTTAGGGATATTTGGCGTAGTTGTAGGAAGAAAGGTAGGAATGGTTCACGAATGACTAGGACCTAGTCAGAGAGTGAGATTTAGGGTTGGTTTTACACAACACTGTGTGACACTTTCACTCAATTGAAGTAGGTGAACAACACAAGTGCCATCTACAGAGATTTGGCAAACTCGGTAACACTGCAGATGTTGCCCGTTCCTTGAAGTGAGTGGACATGACCCATGCTATTGAACAACACTTGGTGGGTGAAGTGGGAAGAGCTGGGAATCTCTGAGGGCAGCTTCAGTGAGAATGACACTAACTTTATTTTGCTCGTAGGCATCAGCAGAGATTCAGCGAGGTGGGTGACGCATCAGTCAGTGTCTGTCTATTAAAGCAAGTAGACGAGGCACAAGCCATCTTCTGACACCTGGGAGGAGCAGAGTGAGGAGCCGGGAATTCCTGATGATGGCTTGTGGGGGAGTCACACTTACCTGGTTTTGCTTGGAGGGAGGTGGGGGACACACCAGTCAGTGTCTGACTCTTGAAGTCAGTGGACAAAAAAAGTGCCATCTGTTGGCACCTGAGGGGCGGGGGTAAGAGAATGTGGGAATCCCTGGTGGAGGCTTGCAGGTGAGTCATGCTCACTTAATTTTGCTTATAGGGAGCAGTATGGATTCAGTGAGGTAGCAGTTGAGACACGAGTCGGTGACCATCTCTTGGTTTCAGTGGAGGAGACACGTGCCAATGGGTGACACCTGGAAGGAGTTGCAGGAGGAGTTTGGAATCATTAAGTGTGGCTTGTGGGAGAATCATGATCACTTGATTTTACTGGGGGGTAGCAGAAATTTGGGGAGGCGATGGATGACACACAGTTGGAGACATTTGAAGCATCAGGTTAGCACACAAATACGATAGAGTCGGGGAAAACTTGTTGGTTGTGGTCATTTCTCTCCTGCATCAGCAGAAAGAATGAATGAGGTTGGCAAAGTAGAGGGGCTTTGCTCTGTTTGAGGCTGTTGTGAGCACATCAAAGTATGTGTTGAAGTGTGATTTGTTACATCGACATATGTGGAGTCAAAAGGCAATCTTTATTTGCTGAATGCAGATATGGAGAAAATTGAGTTGAGTTGATGCAAGGAGCTGGTTGACAACTTATTCAAAGGAGAGATCCAAAGGCCAGTGGGGAGCAGAGGAGTTGGCCTTGCTGATCATTGGGCTCACCCCGCCTCATTGATTGGTCCTCAGCAGGAAGTGAATAAAGGTAGAGTTTGCATGTAGGGTGGTAGGTGAAGTGGTGTTCCAGGTATTTCTGTTTGGTTCAGTGATGCTCATGTCCAGGGTTTGCAGTCATCAAAGTATTCATAGAGGAAGGAGGTTTTCCTTTAAGCTACCAGGTTTCTATAGACAAGAATGAGGGTAGTATAGGGGGAGGAGCGAGGGAAAAACAGGGTTTGATAAGATAGACAAGGTGGGTAGATGAGATTATAACACGCTTAATAGTCAGTTTGGTATATGTGTGTGATGCAGAGGACACAGGTGGCACAGAAGGGGACACGAGAGGACAGTGAAAGGAGTAGAGAGTTTGATCTGCTAAGTGGGGTATGGATATATTGCAGAAAAGCAAGAAAAGGTTAGTAGGAGAATGATTTGTGTAACAGAATGTTGAAGGTGAGGCGTGGTCCATGTTTTATGAGACAGTGGGATCAGTAGTATGGCAACTAAATGCAAATCCATAAATTTGAGTGATCACAACAGTAATTGCAGGGCGATCAGTGACTACAAAATACATTTAGGGTCACTGACTACCAAAACAGAAAATGCTGTACACTAGAGACCAATAACAATAAAAACACATTAATTAAAGACCGACACACTAAGTTCGGCATCACTAAAGGCCAACACAAGCGACCACAGCAGTAAATGAAGGGACACTAATGGTGGGCAACATAAATGCAGAGTTACTACCAAGATTCTCCTCATCAGCACACCCACACCCTCCTTTCATGTCACTCTCTGGCCAGCCTTTCTTGGCCCTCTTCCTCCTCCCACCTGTGAGGCAAAAAACCTCGGTGGGTCATCGTCGACTCCACACTCTCCTTCTCTACTCACATCTCCGACGTCTCTAAGAAGTCACACTACCAGCTGCACCTCCTCAGAGGTATTCTTCCTTTCCTCTCCTTCCCCCAGAAGCTCACTGTCTCCAGAGCTCTGGTTCGCTCTAGGCTGGACTATTGCAACAGCCTTCTTCTAAATCTGCCTGCTTCCACCCTCCGCCCTCTGCAACTCATCCAGAACAGGACTGCGAGACTTGTCCTTGGCCTCAAGCACAGGGATCGTATCTCTCCAGGACTGAAATCCCTGCACTGGCTCCCAGCGGCTGCAAGGATTAAGTTCAAAACCCTCTGCATTGTCCACAAGGCCTTCTTGGGCCTGGGGCCTCAATACCTTCAACTCTCTCTTCCTAAATATCTTCCCTCTCGAGCTCTTCGCTCTTCCGCCTCCAACTCCCTCAGGGTCAGTTGCTTCTCCAAGCAATGATTTGGTGGTAGATCTCTTTCTTTGGCTGGAGCCTCCCTCTGGAACATCCTTCCTGCCCCCCTGAAACTTGACGAGAACCATCTCCGGTTCCGGAAGCAGACTCAAAACCTTGCTCTTTGCTTCTGTTTCTCTCCACCTCTCTCCTGATGATTTCCTGGCTGAAACGGACACTGCACTGGCTACCTTGCCACCCGCTGATCTCGTGCCCAGATCCCCTCCCCCACCAGTTGCACACCTGCACTGCCTTCCTTGCAACCCCGCACTTGGGGACTGTTTTTCTGTATCCCTACAGTCCCTTTACCAGCCCCAGACACTTGATGCCTGCACTTACCCTTTTCCCTTGCACTTGCCAGCTGCTGGCCGTACTTTACTTATTGTTATTTATTCTACTATCCCGTGTATTGCACTTTCCCCTTGCACTTTCCCCTTCCCCCTTCCTATGCACTTGCGCGATCTCAATGTCACCTGGCCTAGCAGGATCGCTATCTGTCTTCCCCCTGTTCCCCCTCCCTTGTCTCGTCGAGCCTTGAAACAGTTGTGTTTAGGCGTGTTATAAATGCCATATCATATCATATCATAACCAAAACAGTAAATGGAGGGCGACCTGTGGCCACAGCAGTGAATACAGGGACAAATGGCGTTAACAATGGTGGCTCTAAAACTGTCTAAGGTAGCAGTGAGCAGCTAACAGGGGAGCATGATGGTAGTGTGAGCCACATCATACAGTTCACAGAAACTACCCAAAAGTCCTTGATGAGTTTACTACCGACAGGTATGAGAACGTTATTCTGAAGAATGACGAGGAAGCCAGTGCCAAAATCACCACATCAGTGAATCACATAGAGAACCTGTGTTGTCCTCTTTAGGTTGTGTTGATTTATATTGTCCACTATGTCTCTTCATGCACGCATTTTACATTTCCCCAATGGAACACATTACAAGTACTCTCCAACTGCACTGCTTCCCCTTAGTGGGTAAGTATTGTCAGTTTGTCACACCTGATTCTCCACTCTTATCGACTCTGCCCGTCACTCAGCTGTACATCGATGGAAAAATGGCAGGAGGGCAAGGGGGGCAATGCCAAGATAGCTGTCGGAACTGTCGGAACTGTTCCTGCAGTGATACCGCTCCACTGCACGGGACCTAGAAATGACACTGCACATAAGAAAGCCTCCATACCCCACGATCAGCAATTCCTTACCTCTCGTCGACTAGCCCTGTGGCTTGAGTGTGAATCAGGAACTGCATTGGCTTCCCGGCAGCAAACACCTCAACCGCAGCCTCACTTCAGATGAGAGTCATCCTAAACCAGAAGTTCATTTTGGCATTTTAGAACTCTACATTGCGTTGCCAGTAAAAAAATCAAAACATGTATCTACATAAATGTTAATGGTGATATGGTAATCTCGGTAATGTTATGGTTTAACAACAGTTCTCTAATTAAGAGTTCCATGAGATATTGTAGCCACACTTTATGTAAAACACTGCATACTTAGAGTTGCCATGTTGTATTGTATACAATATATATATATATATATATATATATATATATATATATATATATGTATATATATATATATATATATATATATATATATTACATGGCCACGGTAGTGGCCATGTAGTTATGGTTAAGTTGGTGTTTCCATAGGAAGAGCACTTTTTGGGCGGCTTACAACTTCGCTCCCCCTGGACGAATCCTCACCAAACTTTGCAAAAAAAGTATATGACCCACTCTGAATTTTATTGCAAAGTTTGGTGAGGATTCGTCCAGGGGGGAAAAAGTTATAGGGGGGTCCCAAAACCTTTTTTTTCCCATAGACTGAATGGGACAAAACTTTGCGCACGGCTACAGCCCGAACCGCTGGACGGATTTACACCAAATTTGCAGCAGGAGCGGCGGCCTGGTCCCGAAAGCGTGCTTTTGCAAATTTGGTGTAAATCCGTCCAGTAGTTTTTAAAAAAATGACCAAAATGTAAGGCAAAAAAATTAGTGATATCTGTGTTCGCTTCGCGGACGGACTTCCCTGTTCGCTCCGCGGACAGCACCCCGATTGGCCCATGGCCTTGCGTCATGTCCGCGGAAATGTGACGTGTTCGCTGATTGGACGGCGGGGACCTGGAGCGCGTCAGATTTTCTGTGGCGCCCACCATCTTGTATTCGCCGTTGACCGCGTACAGCGCGGTGAAACGTGGATAAAAAATTGTATTTAGTGCCCTGTGTTGGTGTGTAAGAGTGTTTGGGGAGGGTGGGGGAGTATGAGATAGGTTCAATGTTTTGTTTTTTTATGTGCTAGACGTATTTGTTGCGTTCGATTTGTCTGCAGAGAACACGGCTGTTCTGACATTTTGTAAATAAACTAAATGGTGGGGTGTTTAGAGGACGGAGTATGTGTCATTTCTGTTCGCAAGGAAGGTAAAAATGAGCTATGAACACTCGCGGTGTACTTAATTGTTCGTAAATACACAAACTGGGGGTGTCCTCAGGACGCTGCCCATATTGTAATCTGTCTAGTTGAATGTGTTCTAAGAACACTCGCGGTGTCCCTAAATGGTTGAAATTACACAAAATGGGGGTGTTCTGAGAACGTTGTTTGTATTGTTCGTTGTCAGGGTGAAAGTGTTTTAAGACCACTCCTTTTGTCCGCTAATAGTACAATTTCCTATGGGCGTCAACCGACTTTTTGTCCACTAAAGAAACGATAAATCCGGCTGGTGTGCGCCGACATTATGTGATAATCCTATGACTGGCGCTATTGACCTGGCTGACTTGCTTTTGCAACACTAAATCATATCTCCCGCCCCTAAGCCTGATATTATCAAAGCATTCATATTCCCCGCCTCTCTCCGTGATGTTACAGGGTGCGTCATCAAACGCGCCCAACCCTCTCCAGTCCTAAGTGACTTTACACAGAACCCGGAAGACAACACATATTGGGGCCGATTCATGGAACAAACGTGCGCCGAAAATCTTTGCGCAAGCAGGCGCAAGCAGGCACAAGCGCAAAAATTCATGGAAGATTCATGGAAGTCCCTACACGGGATGTGCGCCAAACCCGTGCATGGCGCACAAGTCACTGCAACATCCCGAAAGGCGTGCGCGATGCGCACATTGAAAGCGCACAACCTCGGCGCATACACCAGAAAGTGGGCGGAACACGGGGCGTAACGCGCGGAATGGGGAACAACGCGCGAAAATAAGGGCGTAACTGGGGATGTACTACAGGGAAGCAGACGGAACGCCCACACGCACTCGAACCACACGTATTCATGGAATCAAATAGGGCAAAGCCACGCACAGCCAAAGACACGCACAAGCCGAAACACGTCCGCCACACGAAGGCAGGCGGTAGCGTCCCTGCGCATTACAAAAGTGGCAACATACAGCAATTGGGCCTGTGCGAGCGGGACACGTGTATTTCTGGGGTGCGCGGGAAGTTACACACGCGATTGAGCGGGGTACGTGTATTTCAGGGGTGCGCGGGAAGTTACACACGCGATTGAGCGGGGTGCGTGTATTTCGGGGTTGCGCAGGAAGTTACACACGCGATTGAGCGGGGTACGTGTATTTCGGGGGTGCGCGGGAAGTTACACATGCGATTGAGCGGTGTACGTGTATTTTGGGGGTTTGCGGGAAGTTACACACGCGATTGAGCGGGGTACGTGTATTTCGGGGGGTGCGCGGGAAGTTACACACGCGATTGAGCGGGGTACGTGTATTTCGGGGGTGCGCGGGAAGTTCCACACGCGATTCCATCAGGGTACGTGTATTACAGGGGTGCGCGGGAAGTTCCACACGCGATCTCAGCAGGGTACGTGTATTCCAGGGGTGCGCGGGAAGTTCCACACGTGATTCTATCAGGGTATGTGTATGACAGGGGTGCGTGGGAAGTTCCACACGCGATCTCATCAGGATACGTGTATTACAGGGGTGCGCGGGGAGCACCACACGTGAATTGCACGTGTGGGTCCTCCCAGGTGTTCACTCTACACCCTCCACGGCCCCTGCAGGTGGCTCACACCACAGGGGCCTACCCTGCACATGTCCTGCAGGCACCCCATCCATCATGGCCATGCCCCCCAGCCAACCCACATGTCAACTTGCACTACTGCCCACCAATGCATGTCCCCCTGCACCCCCAGCCACCAGGGGCACCCTCCACCAGGCCCCCACCCATGTCTCTCACCACCCCCACCCCCCAGCAGTGCAGGGTCACCCTCCACCAGGCCCCCACCCATGTCTCCCACCACCCCCACCCCCCAGCAGTGCAGGGTCACCCACCACTAGGCCCCCAACCATGTCCAACTCATGTTCCCCACCCCCCGACCCCCCAGCACTGTGGGGCACCTGCCAGCAGGCCCCCACCCATGTCTCCCACCACCCCACCCCCCAGCAGTGCAGGCTCACCCTCAACCAGGCCCCCACCCATGTCTCCCACCACCCCCACCCCCCAGCAGTGCAGGGTCACCCGCCACCAGGCCCCCACCCATGTCCAACTCATGATCCCAACCCCCCCACCCCCCAGCACTGTGGGGCACCTGCCAGCAGGCCCCCACCCATGTCTCCCACCCCCCCACCCCCCAGCACTGTGGGGCACCTGCCAGCAGGCCCCCACCCATGTCTCCCACCACCCCCACCCCCCAGCACTGTGGGGCACCTGCCAGCAGGCCCCAACCCATTTCTCCACCACCCCCACCCCCCAGCCACCAGGGGCAGCCTCCACCATGCCCCCACTCATGTCCCCTATTACCCCCACCCCCCTGCAGTGCAAGGGCAGCCTCCACCAGGCCCCCACTCATGTCTCCCACCACCCCCACCCCCCAGCAGTGCAGGGGCAGCCTCCACCAGGCCCCCACCCATGTCCCCTATTACCCCCACCCCCCAACAGTGCAGGGGCAGCCTCCACCAGGCCCCCACTCCTGTCTCCCAGCACCCCCACCCCCCAGCCACCAGGGGCACCCGCCAGCAGGCCCCCACCCATGTCCAACTCATGTTCCCCACCCCCCCACCCCCCAGCAGTGCAGGGGCACCCTCCACCAGGCCCCCACCCATGTCTCCCACCACCCCCACCCCCCAGCAGTGCAGGGGCACCCGCCACCAGGCCCCCACCCATGTCCAACTCATGTTCCCCACCCCCCAGCACTGTGGGGCACCTGCCAGCAGGCCCCCACCCATGTCTCCCACACCTCCCACCCCCAGCACTGTGGGGCACCTGCCAGCAGGCCCCCACCCATGTCTCCCACCACCCCCACCCCCAGCAGTGCAGGGTCACCCTCCACCAGGCCCCCACCCATGTCTCCCACCCCCCCACCCCCAGCACTGTGGGGCACCTGCCAGCAGGCCCCCACCCATGTCTCCCACCACCCCCACCCCCCAGCACTGTGGGGCACCTGCCAGGCGGCCCCCACCCATGTCTCCCACCACCCCCACCCCCCAGCAGTGCAGGGGCAGCCTCCACCAGGCCCCCACCCATGTCTACCACCCCCCCACCCCCCAGCAGTGCAGGGTCACCCTCCACCAGGCCCCCACCCATGTCTCCTACCCCCCCACCCACCAGCACTGTGGGGCACCTGCCAGCAGGCCCCCACCCATGTCTCCCACCACCCCCACCCCCCAGCAGTGCAGGGTCACCCTCCACCAGGCCCCCACCCATGTCTCCCACCACCCCCACCCCCCAGCAGTGCAGGGTCACCCTCCACCAGGCCCCCACCCATGTCTCCCACCCCCCCCCAGCACTGTGGGGCACCTGCCAGCAGGCCCCCACCCATGTCTCCCACCACCCCCACCCCCCAGCAGTGCAGGATCACCCTCCACCAGGCCCCCACCCATGTCCAACTCATGTTCCCCTGCACCCCCACCCCCCAGCACTGTGGGACACCTGCCAGCAGGCCCCCACTCATGTCCAACTCATGTTCCCCTGCACCCCCACCCCCAGCACTGTGGGGCACCTTCCAGCAGGCCCCCACCCATGTCTCCCACCACCCCCACCCCCAAGCAGTGCAGGGTCACCCGACACCATGCCCCCACCCATGTCCAACTCATGTTCCCCACCCCCCCCACCCCCCAGCACTGTCGGGCACCTGCCAGCAGACCCCCACCCATGTCTCCCACCCCCCTACACTCCAGCACTGTGGGGCACCTGCCAGCAGGCCCCCACCCATGTCTCCCACCACCCCCACCCCCCAGCAGTGCAGGCTCACCCTCCACCAGGCCCCCACCCATGTCTCCCACCACCCCCACCCCCCAGCAGTGCAGGGTCACCCGCCACCAGGCCCCCACCAATGTCCAACTCATGTTCCCCACCCCCCCACCCCCCAGCACTGTGGGGCACCTGCCAGCAGACCCCACCCATGTCTCCCACCCCCCTACCCCCCAGCACTGTGGGGCACCTGCCAGCAGGCCCCCACCCATGTCTCCCACCACCCCCACCCCCCAGCAGTGCAGGGTCACCCGCCACCAGGCCCCCACCCATTTCCAACTCATGTTCCCCTGCACCCCCACCCCCCAGCACTGTGGGGCACCTGCCAGCAGGCCCCCACTCATGTCCAACTCATGTTCCCCTGCACCCCCACCCTCAGCACTGTGGGGCACCTGCCAGCATGCCCCCACCCATGTCTCCCACTCCCCCATCCCCCAGCACTGTGGGGCACCTGCCAGCAGGCCCCCACCCATGTCTCCCACCACCCCCACCCCACAGCACTGTAGGGCACCTGCCAGCAGGCCCCCACCCATGTCTCCCATCACCCCCACCCCCCAGCCACCAGGGGCAGCTTCCACCAGGCCCCCGCTCATGTCCCCTATTACCCCCACCCCCCCAGCAGTGCAAGGGCAGCTTCCACCAGGCCCCCACTCATGTCTCCCACAACCCCCACCCCCCAGCAGTGCAGGGGCAGCCTCCACCAGGCCCCCACCCATGTCTCCCACCCCCCACCCCCCAGCACTGTGGGGCACCTGCCAGCAGGCCCCCACCCATGTCTCCCACCACCCCCACCCCCCAGCACTGTGGGGCACGTGCCAGCAGGCCCCCACCCATGTCTCCCACCACCCCCACCCCCCAGCCACCAGGGGCAGCCTCCACCAGGCCCCCACTCATGTCCCCTATTACCCCCACCTCCCAGCAGTGCAAGGGCAGCCTCCACCAGGCCCCCACTCATGTCTCCCACCACCCCCACCCCCCAGCAGTGCAGGGGCAGCCTCCACCAGGCCCCCACCCATGTCTCCCACCCCCCCCAGCACGGTGGGGCACCTACCAGCAGGCCCCCACTCATGTCCAACTCATGTACCCCTGCACCCCCACCCCCCAGCACTGTGGGGCACCTGCCAGCAGGCCCCCACCCATGTCCAACTCATGTTTCCCAGCCAACATGTCATCACAATCTAGATCCCTGGTCCCTATGGTCAGCCTCCAAATACAAAACACCCACCCGAGTTTTGCATCCACCCACTCATAATTGGCAATTACATGACAGAACACCAATTGCAAGTTCCGCAACAAACACATTTTCCTCACATACATCCAATGGGTGTCAGTGAATCTCAAAACCCATATCATGAAATGCATGAAACCAATGAGATACCACACATTGAAGTTCACTAAAAAAATATGTATTAAAGGAAACATAAATAGAATCAAAAATAAAGAAAGATAAATGTGAATGTACAATAATGTGAAAAAAAGCAAAACCAAAAATCAAATTCCAAACTAATGGTGTCCAAAGTCACTGTCCACAAAACAAAATCTAATGGGAAATAAAAAAGAAAGCCATTACTCCATTGTTAAAATGTGAAAGAAAAATACAATCCAACAGTGAACTATGTACATACGAACAAGCAAGGGTCCATTATCCCAACAAAAGAAAGGAAACCTATCTAACTACACTAACTAATAAAATGAACTATATACAAAAATGTGGCCAATGTCCGAAAGGTCCAAAATAAATCCCAAAAAAAAAATGAAACTTAACACTACCTACATAACTATGTACAAGGGCAGCGGGCTAGTTTGACGGCTCACTTGTGGATGTCCCGGGCCAGGGCATCATCGAACTCCTGCTCAATGTCCCGGAGGTGGTCTTCCTCCATGGCCCCGAGGGTCCGCAGGGCCGTCGACGTGTCCACCTCCAAACCCCTGCGGATTGCCTCGAGGCACTCGGCCCGCCTCAGGGCCCTCCGCATGGAGTTCTCCGCCCTGACCATTGTGAGCCATGCCTCTTCCGCCCGCTGCCACTCCGCATCTATGGCGTGGCCCAACCGCTGCAACACGGAAGACACTCTCTGTCCTGGGTCCTCCTGCCCTCCGGCCGATGCCTGCCCCTCCAATGTTGAAGGCCCAGAGCCTTCATGGCTCCCACCACGTTGCTGCTGCTGCTGTGCCTCTGCCCGTGCACTGCCTCCTGCTGCCTGCACATCCTCCGCCGGCTGGGGTGCCGTCGTTGATGTGGCCACCCCTGCTGGACGTCCGACTCCCGACTGTGGCAGGGATACCTCCTCCATCAGCCTGGCCGCACCGTCAGAGGCAGCTCCACAGGGCACCCAGGTGACTGATGGGTGGGAAGATGGCACGGAGGAAGACTGGCGCGTAGGGGGTTCAGTTGAGGAGGGGGTCGTAGCAAGCCCCATCATACGGAGGAATCCGGCCTGGGTGACCTGTCCCAGCAGGCTGACGCGGTCAACGAGCCATTCGAGATGACGTGCAGTCTCCTCATGACAAGACTGCAGGTCACTTCGCATGGCCCGTTGACGCAATGCCACACCACTCAGAACAGGCTCAACCCGGACCCGGATAGCCACGTCCGCAGGCAGAGGAAGGCCAGTTGTCGTGAGCTCATCCCCTGCCTGAAAACTGGTCTGGACGTAGGCATCCCTGCTGGTGCAAGATGATGCAGGGACAGGATCAGGGACAGGATTGCACACAGGCACCTCCGCGACGGCCTGTGCTGCCTCCTGTCCATGGTCCTGCACTGCACCACTAGCACCAGTGGGATCCCTACCTCCAGACCCCGTCTCTGTTGCTTGCACGGCCTCCTCCTCCACCAAACCCCCCACCAACCTGGATGACTCCGTGCCATCTTCCCCTGTTGGGCCCTGTGGGGTCCCATCTGCCCCTTCTGCTGCCGAGGAGTCCAACTCCAACCTCGGCCTCTTGGACCTCCCCCCGGCAGCTGTGGCCTGGGACGCGGCACCGGACTCCTCACTCCCCGACGAGATGACAACATGGGAGGGGAGCCGGGCCTTGCGTCTCCGGCTGGCGGTGGGATCCCCTCCGCTGTGCTCCACAGCACCTTCTCCGCCCTCTTCATCAGTTGACGCTGCAGACAGGGAGAAATAAAACACAGGCATCAGGGCACTGTACAATGGACACATACACACATGACAGTTGTACATGAGTGGCATTGGCAAACCTCAGACATGTCATCACAATCCCCAACACACATGTCATTTCAACTCGCACACATGACCCATACCACAGCCATATCGCAACTGCCAGCACCATCCATACACATACAACAGCATGAGCAGGAAAAGGTGAGCCAGACATCACATGCAACACAGGAAGTGCACCACACATGTACACACACCACCACACTTGCATGCATGTGTACACCTCTGCCAAGTGTCGCAGTGTTCAGATGGGCATCCATGTCACATCTGCCGATCAGGCTTCCACATACCGCTGTCACATGCATCCATGTTGCATCACTGTTGCACCCTTGTCAAATACACACACATGCACATATACACAGTGCTGATACATGCAGCTGAAAACAACATACATGCGTGACATCACGGACATGTCTACTTACATACACATTCAGCCAAACATGTGTGCCCACACAACTGCATTTGGCATGCAAACCTACACACACAAGCACCATCCATGTCTCACACATTCCAGCCTTCGCATGTGTAAGCCCCACGGCCCTGTACACCCCCACCCATACTCGACCCCATACAAACAGATGTGCAACCTGCACACTACTGAAAAATCACCACACGCACATCTCACAATCAGGATGCATGTACACTTACCGCTCGACTTCAGACAGGTCTGCCTCTCAAGGACCTGGACGTGGAGCGCTGGGGATATGCGTTCCAGGACCCTCATCTGTTCTTCCGACAAGTGGCCCCGTCGCCCTTGGGCATCCGCTGCCTTCAAGAGGCGCCGGGCCTTGTTCAGGGTCCTGGACCTGAAGTCCTTCCAGCGCTTCTTGACATGTTGTAAGTCGCGGACTGCCACCCCCTCCGCGTTGATGGCAGTCACGATGTCAGTCCAGATCCGAGCCGGTCCTTCCTTGTCGGCGCGGGAACTTCCGAAGGGGGCATCATACTGCCCCAGGACTTGCTCCACCAGGACACCAACTTTGGTGGCACTGAAGCTGGTGCCCCTCTGCCTCTCTGGCCGGGGGTTGTCAGTGGTCTCAGATGGTGCTTGCCCCGACATGACAACCCCAGAGGCAGGAGTGGGTGGGTAACTGGGTCCTGGGGCTGGGCTGTGGAGCGATGGAATCCCAGTCGGGAGTCTTCGGTTCCAGCAGGGGTGATCACAGCAACAGCACCCCTGGCTGATGTGCAGGCAGCAAATGGCAGGGCACGTGGGCAGCAGGCAGTCAGGCAGCAGCAGATGGCAGGTGGGAGCGTGCTTGGTGCTCTGGGGGGCAGTAGTTCGGCCTTCTGGGCAGGAGCGTGGTCTTCCATCTGCTTACGCGTGGCCAGCTTGATTCGGAGTGAATTGGCACGTGAAAATCCTGCACGTTTGCGTGTAATTCGAGGAAAGGCCCTTAGCGCGTATGCACGGCAGCACGCATATGCGATATCATTGGACCAAAGGCCCTTAGCGCGTGAGCGCGTCTGTGACGTGACACGCGCGGGTGTTTCCCTCATTACACGTGATGACAGAGCACACGTGGATTTCCACCAATCGCGTGTGAAAGTTCCCGCGCACCCCGAAACACACGTACCCAGGCCAATCGCATGTACGTTCACTTCCCTCCGATTACACGCGATGACACTCAGACGTACAGTTTTACCACGTATCCGAATACGGGAAACCCGTGCACGGCAAAAGATGTGCACAGGTGTCAACGCGTCCGCCACACGAAGGCAGGCGGAAGCGTCCCCGTGCACAGCATAAAAGTGTGCGCAAACAACAAACGGGTGTATACAGCTACGATGAATGCCCCATTGTCGCAGCACTGATCGTGGGACACCGCAGGAGGAGGAGAATAGCCAGGGCACGCATTTTCGCACCACGGACAAGACTTTTTGCGATGCCTGACGACCAGGTCTACAGCAGGTATAGGTTTCCACCCCATATCATCCTAGACCTGGTCAGGGAGTGAGAAGATGACCTTACATCCCCCACCCTTTGCTCCCAAGCATTGAGCCCCTTGGAGAAGCTGCTCAATGTCCTGCATTTTTTGGCCACTGGGTCATTTCAGCAGACCACTGCCATAGTGGGGGGGTCTCACAGGCCACGCAGTCACGCTGCCTACACCAGGTACTGGCAATCATGACAGCGCGCCCCTCAGTCCGCAGGCACATATACATGCCCAGAACACCCACAGAAAGGCAGGCCGTTGTCCTGGATTTTTTCAGGGTGGCACACTTCCCCAAAGTGCTCGGTGCCATAGATTGCACCCATGTGGCCCTACGTCCACCTAGGGCCACTGAGCACATCTACCGAAACCGCAAGCACTGGCATTCCATCAATGTACAGGTGGTATGCGATGCAAAGGGAATCATCACCTCTGTCTATGCAAACTACCCTGGCTCCACCCATGACAGTTTCATATACAGAATGTCCGCCCTGAGCTGGGCCCTGGAAGCTGGGCAGCATGGCGACACATGGCTCCTAGGTCAGTACAAATGCCCTTGCACATGCATGCAAGTCACACACAGACAAATATCCAAACCCTAATAATCTCAACTATTATCACCTCCCCAGGGGACAGTGCCTACCCTCTGAGCAACCACATGATGACGCCAATCCGGAACCCCACCACACCACCCCAGGTAAGATACAACGCCGCCCATATTGCAACCAGGGGCATAGTGGAGCGCACATTCGGAGTGCTCAAGTCACGTTTCCGCTCCCTTGACCGCTCTGATGGGCAACTACTCTATGCACCACCAGTAGTGTGCAGGATCATTGTGGCAGCATGTGCCCTGCACAATGTTGCAACACGGCAGGGCGTCCCGGTGGACATGGTGGTGCTCCCACATCCCTAACCACAGGCACAGGCGCTGCCCATGGGAGGGGACAGGGCACGTGGCGAGGAAGCCCGGACCCAGCTTGTGGCCACATTTTCCACCTAAACTCCCACCCCTGCGGAGTGCACACAGGCCTGGCACATACCAGGTGACAATCGATGATGACAAAGAGACAGTCAACTGTCACAATACTACCACCCTGAGATAGTTGCCATGGAAGTGCCACATCGTCTGCATCCCTAGCTACTTAAACACAAGCTATCCTGTGTGACCAAAAGGCACACATATGACATATGACATGATATGGCCTATACACAAGTATTTCAAGGCGCGATGAGGCAGGGAGGGGGGAACAAGGGAAGACAGACAACGGTACTACTAGGCCAGGTGTCATTGAGATTGTGCAAGTGCAGGGGTAGGGGGAAGGGAAAAGTGCAAGGGGAAGGGGGGGGGAGTGCAGTACAGGGGAAGTAGCCCAAAAAAAAATACATCGGTCGGCTGGTGGCAACTGCAAAGGTAAGTGCAGACAAGTGCTGGGAAGGGTGGGCTGTAGGGATAGAGAGACAGTACCGCAGTGCAGGGGTTGCCAGGGAGGCAGTGCAAGTGGAGAGTGGCTGGGCCAGGGACTGAGGTCGGTGAGAGTGGCCCAGTTGCAGCTCCAGTGCAGTTCCAGTGAGGAATTCTGCAAGGGAGAGGCAGAGAGAAAGCAGAAGCAAAGAGGAAGGTCTTGAGGTGCTTCCAGAACTGGAGATGGTTCCCCTCAAGTTCAAGTGAGGCAGGAAGGCTGTTCCAGAGGGAGGGCCCTGCCGCGAAGAGAGATCTACCCCCAGCTAGTTGCTCTGAGAAGCGGATGACCCTGACATGCAAGGTGTGCATCACACACACCTGCAAAACAGGCCATGGCCATCACTGTCATGTCACTCAAACCCTCCCAAACCACAACATGACATGGCAAGCAATACCCATACACCAACACAGTAACAATAAGGTACACATTGCCATGTCCTAAATGTACAGTGGCATCAGACAATGATGCCTGACCCGGAATCAGATGAAATGACAGACCAACAAAATCTCCCACCCAAAATAAGTCATTTCCAAATGCATTACAAGAGTCGTAGACGTAACATAACAATGAATGCCTGTCTACATGCACATTGTGCATTGCAAAATCAACACTGCAGCTCATGTGTGCAGTGTCCTACTCCTGCAACACACTGCTCAGCGCACAGCACAGTGAACAGCCATTGTGTGTGATGCACACCCTGAGCATCACATCTAAGTGACAGACCACATCAAACAGCAAATTAGGCATGTACAGGATCCATAATCGGTCACAGAACATGTGCTGCAGGGACACAGTGGGCACCAGAAGGCAAACAGTGTACACGTGGATATGCAAGGGTGGGAGTACATGTAGTGCATCAGAGTGCAAGTGTGTGGTTCTGCAAGGACATGCACTCCACATATGCATGTGCACTCAAGTGACCATTAGTGTTCTCTACACATCACATGTGAACATTCACCATGTGTACACCCCAGCATGTCAAACCACAACTATCCCCTCGCACCTGAAAGGAAAACACAACACATGAACAGGCATTGATCAGCAGAACACAACATGTACATAGGATACCACCATTACAATGTCAGAGTTCCCATCACACTGCAGGGCAAGGCAACTGTCAAAAACAACCCCCCCCTCCCTCACAAATGACCATGACCCACTGAACAACTGCACCTGGGTAATGGAGCCTTCAAACCTCAATTCCACCTGGCCACAGGATCACCTTTACCCTTCGTCACCATCTCCCACCTTGTGTGTAAAAAGGTGCCTGCACCCTCATAATCAATGTCCAAAATCACAAAATCCAAGCCAGAAAAACGAATCAGAACACCCTCCAGTAGATGACTTGACGTAGCAGTACCTCACAAAGGCCAAGTACTACCACAATGATGCAACAACCAAGGTAGCACAGCAAAACAATGTCACAACAGGATGTGAAACATGTGTGGTACATGACATAGGATGATGCACCATGATCAGATGTGTACTGTCACAGGTCCCCTGTACAGGCGCGGGAGTGTCACGAAACAACCACCCACACCATGTCCCGGGTGCCTGCAAGGTCAAACTCACACAGGCCCCTGAGACCCTGGTGGGGAAGGAGGTTCAGGGATATGCAGTAGGGACAGGTGTTGACACACTGGATGACTGGAATGAGTGGCAGGAGAGGGGAGGAGGAATGACACATGAAACTAGGGAATGCACGAAAATGTACTACCTGCATGAACACATACACAATCCAAACAAACTTGGACATCATTGTCATGGCCTTCTGTAGTCCAGGCTCAGGAGTGGTACGAACCAACCACCCCCTCTAGGGTTTTGGCGCCTGCAAGTTCGGGGCTTACACAGGCATCCGCAACCCCAGCGGGGAAAGAGGGTCAGGGAACGTTGCTTGGATAGGTACGGGAAGCAGGAACACCGGGTAGAGGGTACAGGGTTCAAAATTGCATAGGATCACGGGTGATTAGGGAGAAAAAACATACCAAATTGAACCACACATACATCCATGCATTAGTACACTCCCCAGCAAGCCTATGCAGAGCAGTTCGAAAGAAAAACAACAAGACACTTAGCTCTGGTTTTGAGTGCTGGCCTCCTGCCTGCGCACTCTCAGGTCCGGTTACAGGAGCACTGCAATGCTGTAAAGAGAGCTACAGTCAACAACCTGTACGTGCCAATTACACAAAAACACAACACCAAACATGCCCCATAGCAACAAACTACTCTACAAACAGACAATCTGGTGTCGATGCTTCGTACCCACATATAACATCACCCCTGTGACGGGTCATACACAGTCAATGCAGTAAGTCAGCCGCTGGTGGGTGCGTGGCAAATGGAACACCAATGTGTCACAATTCACAAAACATGCAATGTTCCCTGGGTAAGCAGACAGACCCATATAGCAAGCCATGACTTCAGAGCAAGTTGCGTACCACCATGACCGAAACAAAGTTGGCAGTGCATTTATCATAAAGTACATGGAAAAGACATGCACTGCACCCGAGTATGTCCCTTGCTGTATGTCCCTGTGAGCTGCCCCTTTCCATGTCTCGGAAGGCTACATGGTTGATACAAGTGCCTCAATGGACCTTGGTGTACCGGAGGCATGTGTCCCAGACAACCCTACTATCAACAGCCATCAGTCCACCAACACATCTGAGCTGCATTGTGTGCTTCAACACCAATATTCGTCTAAACTCACCCTCAGTGCTGTGACTAAGCCTGCATGTGCATCTCGCCTGGTGCAAGCTTTGCTGTGTCGTGGCCCCCCTGTGCTGCTCACCTTGCCTGGAGTTCCTTGGAACATGTCAGCAGTTCTAGGATGTGGGTCTGCAATCCCTGTGCCTCTGCTTGTGCACACATGTGCATGTGGGCACCAACAAACGGGTCCAGAATTCCGTCGTCCAATGGGCCATGTCTGCTGGCAAAGGTGCTCTGGAGGCACATCCCCCTGCAGAAAGGGCATGAAACACATGATTAATGCTTCAAAGTCATCTGTGTGTGTCTCATCAGGCATCTCATTACTTGACCATGTCAGAGAGTCACATCACAAATCACACCATCAGTCCGTCTTTCACATCCAAAGTGTGGAACACCATCTACAGCATGAATTGCAACAAGCACGTGTACAGGAAAGATATGAAACATACTACAAAAAGCATAGCAATCAATGTACACATTAATCATGACACACCCCATCTAGCAAAAGCTGAACAGTGGACAATAACACCAAAATCATCCCCACTAGGGGTGTCAACACAAGTCACACAGCACCAGACATGCCACAGATATGACAGTCCAAAGCCCTTGTGTAATATTCTGTAACAACGAACCATCCTTGCGAGCCCCTGGATAAGGGAGGCAGGAGTGGCATATGTGAGTCAAGGACCACAAGCAGCAAACACATACACAAGACAAGCCTGAAGGGCCCAGCTGGAACAGACAGTGGATGCCTTCAAAAGCCACAAAGCACGGCACCGTCACATGAAAGCACAATAGACTAGCAATTTTAAACTAAATCAACTATTAACTAATTACACTAACAATGGAAAACCTGCATTACCTAATTAAACTAACTATCAAACAGAAACTTAACTAACTAAACTAAAAGAAAAATCAAAAATGGCCACATACGACCAGGGGGGGAGCGGAGGCACCCAGGAGGGGGGAGGTACAGGGTGCTGCTCAACATCCACATGCGATGATGCTGAGCCAAAAAAAAAACCTCCATGGGCTCAACGCCTGCACTTCCCGACCTATGTGGGAGATAGATGGTCGTCCGAGTCTGGCTCATCCTGTAAAGGAGGACGTGGCACAGTAGCCTGGCCACGCCTAGCCGCAGCTTGCCCCTCGTCGGCAGCAAGTCTGCCGGACGGGTGAGCCTGGTTCTGTGTGGCGATGTGACGTAGGTCTGCATGCAGAACCTCACGTGATACACGTGCTTCCTCTTGCAAGCTAGAACGTGTAACACGGAGTTCCTCCTGCAAGGCCTGGCTGGACAACCGCTGCACCTCCCGGCAAGCCTGTAGCTCAGCGGAAATGGTACGCTCAAGCTGTGCAAACCTCTCCTCTGCCTGCTGCCCCTGGACATCATAAGGACACCCAGAGTGGATCTGAGGGAAGCATACTCCTCCCTCAGGGCATCCATGTGTGCCTCTGCGTGAGCAGCAATTGCTTGACGCAGAGACGACATTTCAGTCTGGCGTGCCCTGTCTGAGGCCGCCATGCCCAGCCTGAGCGAGCGGGCCGTGGACCGTGCCGCCTGCTGCTGGAGAAGCACCTGCCTAGCAGGGGGAGCACAGATCGGGCCACACGCTCCATGCTCTCAGCGATGTTCTCCATTGCTGCCCCCTGCCGTTCGGAATTGGCAGTCATGTCTTGCTCCCACTCAGTATACAGCGGTTGCATGCGGCGACCGCGTTGCCGGGCTTGACCCCTGCGGGACCCAAGGACCGGGGGTCCTCGCTGTGTTGGCACCGCCCGCGGCTGCACGACTACATGCCCCCGTCGACGTGATGTCCCAGGCACATCAGTGACTGGTGTGGAGGGTGACCCTGCGTCCCGATCCACCACGGGCGGAGGAACCAAGACTGTCTGATCCCTCAGTGCAGGTGTCGCAGACAGAGGAGTGTCCACATCAGAATCACTCACCCCTGACACATGGACTTGATGCTCATCCAACTCAACATGGATGTCAGAGTCGTCATCAAGGCTGGACTCATAGGCAGCCAGAGACAAGATGGACTGCAGCACTTGGGGGTTTTCGTGGCCTACCACCCCACGACCCCCACTAGTGCCGGGTTGATGTGGTGTTACCAACCCTGTGTCTGGCATGACAACACCATCCTCCGCCTCCATTGCGTCATCACCTGAAAAATAGAGAGAAAAAAGGTCACTACACATGTCAGAAGCACACGACACACACACACACCAACAGCAAACGCATCCGGCAGACATGTGACACACAACATATAACCTGGCATGCATGCTGGGTCTACTTTGAATAGCTTCTGTGATCAGACCTGTTGAAAGGTGGCAGTTTCCATGGAAGTGGGTCTATGCAGTGCAGAAAATGTGTATGCCACTCACTACCTACATGTACAAGCACTCCATGGTGTGTGCCAGGAAATGTGAAGGCAGTGCAATGTCAAATTCACACATCACGTGCATTGTGCATTCAATGTGTACCATATCTAGAAGCCAAGCACCCCTCCACCCCAGTACCAAAGCAGGGATGCCTAGCATGGTATCAAAAGGCTGACCATACACCTGTGTATTGACAGGCAGTGTTGACTGGCATCAACAGCTTAATGTGATTCAAATGACAACACTGCAAATGATGCTGGGACAGTAGGCAGGACACATGATGAAAACTCCGTAGGCCGCCCACGTGTGAAGAAGACACAACAAGAGTTGGACAGAGTCATTGCCCATTGAACAGGCTGAGGCCTGTGAGCCACACAGATTGTCAGAGCCTAAACATGTGTGCAACGCAGGACTGAGCCACAGTTGACATGGGAAGGCTGATGAGATGGCAGGCAATGTATGTAACCAAGGACTTATATTACAGTGATCATCCAGTCAAGGACACATAGGGGCATGCGTGCAATGCACATGGAGCATGAATGGGCACTCATGTCCCTGCGGGACATCTGACCCATGCACAGTACAAGTGAGATACCCTGCATCGAGTACTAAGGCTGTACCACACGGCATATGTCTGGCAGATTCTACGCTGGAAGTTAGCATCTACACAGGACACATGAACAAGAAACTACACATTGGCAAGATTGAAGCAGACCAGTGCAAAGGTGGAACTGGGGTGCAGAGTTGCGGAGGAGGGGCAAGGGAGCATGCCTACATGGAGTCCCGCATGCAGGCAGAGGAGACATGCATGACGGAAGCATTGTATTACTTACACATCAGAACCATGTACACGTCACATGTAGCAGCAATCATGCACAACACATCCCACAAGTGAAACACACACGTCCTCAACAAACACTCACTGGACTGCGCATCAAAGTCCAGCATCTCTCCCACTCCTTCGACCAATTCAGGTGGTAGGAACTCCGCAATGAGAGCCTCATGCAGAGTGAGCTCTTCCTCCTCTGGTGCAGGCCCACCGCCAGTCACCAGAGTCAAGTTGTAATTAGAGGCACGCTTAGCCTTAGTGCTGCGCTTGATGTCATTCCAACGCTTTTTGCACTCTTGCGCCGTGCGCACCTCATGGCCGAATGAACTGACATGTTCCGCAACATGCTTCCAGTGGGTGTCATGTTGGGCAGCCGTAGTCTGACTATTGGCACCCAATAGCATGTCACGGCTGTGGCCCCGCACGTAGTCCACGAGGAAGTCCAGTTCCTGCTTACAGAAAGGCTTCTTCCTCGACGTGCAGGAGGTCGTGGCTGTGTGTGGGGTCCCAGCCTGTGCTGCAGGTGCAACCTTCCTCCTCTTGGACTGTGGCGCAGACCCTGGCTGGCTAATGCCGCCCTGACCAGTATGGTCAGTGGGTTCGGTGGATTGAGCCAAGGGAGTGGCAGGTGGAGGGATGACCAAAGGCCTGACTCGTGTCAGTGGCAGCTGGGTGACCACTAATGGACCCTGCGCAGCAACATCAGCTGTGGCAGGGTCATTGACCGCAACGGTCCTGGTTGGCAGACTCACAACCGGGGTGCTGTTGGGTGCATCTGCCCCTGCACTTGCCAACACCCGGCTGTTTGGGGCAGCAGATGACATGACTGCCCCAGGGACACGTGTCTTGGTCTGAGCAGCCCGGCCTGCCCCTATGGTTTCCCCCCTGGACTGTTGGAGATCTACCAAGGGCTCTTCAAGTGCCAACGCAGCCTGCGCTGGCAGACCCTGAGCCTGGGTGGCGGTGTCCACAGCTGCACCTGCAGCTACCACTACCCTTAGGCCCGTGGCAATCGATGGAACGGACTGCCGGGCCGAACGGGTGCCAGTGCCAGATGCAGGAGCTGCATCCCCCGGAACCACAGGGGGTGGTGGCATGACTGCACCGACACATGGCACAACATTGTGCTCAAGTGGCGCACCCCTGCCCCTTCCCCCTCTGTGGCCGCCCTGGACACCCTGGAGTCCCCCTACTCCCTGGTCACCACAACCACGTCCCCGACCAGAACCGCCACGAGGAGGATGCCCAGCTGAGGCGCCCCTCACCTTTGGTGGCCTCCCAACCATGGCAGTGATGTAGAAGTGCTGGCACAGAAGGAGTGGTGCCAATGGGAGGTGTACACCACAATTGACTTGGGCAATTGGGGAGAAGGGGGTGGAAAGCAAGATGTTAACAGCCCCCCTGCACCTGCAAGGCTGTATGTGACCCCGGTGATGTGGTGACGGGTCACGCAATGCTCAGGCACCCCAAAACTGCAGTAAAACCGTGCACGCAACCCTGCAGCCTACGTGCGTGGATTCAACCTCCCGCAGTACGCGGTGGCACCCAGTAACACGAATAACGCGTACGCGTGGGACACGCAGGCTACTATGACATCGAAAATGGGTGCGATACACAGGGGCACTCGCAGTGGGAAAAAGAGTGTGTGCGACTCACCGTCTGACTAGTGCGATGCAGAAAAACACGCGTAGCCAATACCCCCGCCAAAAGAAGAGATACGTCCTTGATAGCTGTGAAGTTGTGATGGCGCGCGAAACAACAGGAAGCAGCAACACACGTCGGTCTCCACGAAAGGCACGTACAGCGAACTGCTGGGCCTGCTCACCTTTAACCCGTGCTGAGGGAAACGCACGTGCGCGTCACGTCACTTACGCGCATGGGCCCTTTCCTCGTATTACACGCGGACGTGCAGTTTTTCACGCGCGCTGAAATGCCCATGCACGCCTGTACGCGTCACGTCACAGGGGCGCTTGCGCTTGAGGGGCCTTCTGTCCAATGAAAATGCGTATGCGTGCAGACGCACTTACGCGCTAAGGGCCTTTCCTCGAATTACACGCTGACGTGCCAAATTTTCACGTGCCAAATCACTCCGTATCAAGCTGGCCACGCGTAAGCACACGGAAGACCACGCTCCTGCCCAGAAGGCCGAACTACTGCCCCCCAGAGCCCCGAGCACGCTCCCACCTGCCATCTGCTGCTGCCTGACTGCCTGCTGCCCACGTGCCCTGCCATTTGCTGCCTGCACATCAGCCAGGGGTGCTGTTGCTGTGACCACCCATGCTGGAACCGAAGACTCCCGACTGGGATTCCATCACTCCACAGCCCAGCCCCAGGACCCAGTTGCCCACCCACTCCTGCCTCTGGGGTTGTCATGTCGGGGCAAACACCATCTGAGACCACTGACAACCCCTGGCCAGAGAGGCAGAGGGGCACCAGCTTCAGTGCCACCGAAGTTGGTGTCCTGGTGGAGCAAGTCCTGGGGCAGTATGATGCCCTCTTCGGAAGTTCCCGCGCCGACAAGGAAGGACGGACTCAGATCTGGACTGACATCGTGACTGCCATCAACGCGGAGGGGGTGGCAGTCCGCGACTTACAACATGTCAAGAAGCGCTGGGAGGACTTCAGGTCCAGGACCCTGAACAAGGCCCAGCGCCTCTTGAAGGCAGCGGATGCCAAGGGGCGCCGGGGCCACTTGTCGGAAGAACAGATGAGGGTCCTGGAACGCATATCCCCAGCGCTCCACATCCAGGTCCTTGAGAGGCAGACCCGTCTGGAGTCGAGCAGTAAGTGTACATGCATCCCGATTGTGAGATGTGCGTGTGGTGATTTTTCAGTAGTGTGCAGGTTGCACATCTGTTTGTATGGGGTCGAGTATGGGTGAGGGTATACAGGGCCGTGGGGCTAACACATGCGAGGGCTGGAATGTGTGAGACATGGATGGTGCTTGTGTGTGTAGGCTTGCATGCCAAATGCAGTTGTGTGGGCACACATGTTTGGCTGAATGTGTATGTAAGTAGACATGTCCGTGATGTCACGCATGTATGTTGTTTTCAGCTGCATGTATCAGCACTGTGTACATGTGCATGTGTGTGTATTTGACAAGGGTGCAACAGTGATGCAACATGGATGCATGTGACAGCCGGATGTGGAAGCCTGATTGGCAGATGTGACATGGATGCCCATCTGAACACTGCGACACTTGGCAGAGGTGTACACATGCATGCAAGTGAGGTGGTGTGTGTACATGTGTGGTGCACTTCCTGTGTTGCATGTGATGTCTGGCTCATGCTGTTGTATGTGTATGGATGGTGCTGGCAGTTGCGATATGGCTGTGGTATGGGTCATGTGTGCGAGTTGAAATGACATGTGTGTTGGGGATTGTGATGACATGTCTGAGGTTTGCCAATGCCACTCATGTACAACTGTCATGTGTGTATGTGTCCATTGTACAGTGCCCTGATGCCTGTGTTTATTTCTCCCTGTCTGCAGCGTCAACTGATGAAGAGGGCGGAGAAGGTGCTGTGGAGCACAGCAGCGGGGATCCCACCGCCAGCTGGAGACGCAAGGCCCGGCTCCCCTCCCATGTTGTCATCTCGTCGGGGAGTGAGGAGTCCGGTACCGCGTCCCAGGCCGCAGCTGCCGGGGGGAGGTCCAAGAGGCGGAGGTTGGAGTTGGACTCCTCGGCAGCAGAAGGGGCAGCAGGGCCCAACAGGGGAAGATGGCATGGAGTCATCCAGGTTGGTGGGGGGTTTGGTGGAGGAGGAGGCCGTGCAAGCAACAGAGACGGGGTCTGGAGGTGGGGATCCCACTGGTGCTAGTGGTGCAGTGCAGGGACAGGAGGCAGCACAGGCCGCCGCGGAGGTGCCTGTGTGCAATCCTGTCCCTGATCCTGTCCCTGCATCATCTTGCACCAGCAGGGATGCCTACGTCCAGACCCGTTTTCAGGCAGGGGATGAGCTCACGACAACTGGCCTTCCTCTGCCTGCGGACGTGGCTATCCGGGTCTGGGTTGAGCCTGTTCTGAGTGGTGTGGCGTTGCGTCAACGGGCCTTGCGAGGTGACCTGCAGTCTTTTCATGAGGAGACTGCACATCATCTCGAATGGCTCGTTGACCGCGTCAGCCTGCTGGGACAGGTCACCCAGGCCGGGTTTCCTCCATATTATGGGGCTTGCTACGACCCCCTCCTCAACTGAACCCCCTACGCGCCAGTCGTCTTCCGTGCCATCTTCCCACCCATCAGTCACCTGGGTGCCCTGTGGAGCTGCCTTTGACGGTGCGGCAAGGCTGGTGGAGGAGGCATCCCTGCCACAGTCGGGAGTCAGACGTCCAGCAGGGGTGGCCACATCAACGACGGCACCCCAGCCGGCGGAGGATGTGCAGGCAGCAGGAGGCAGTGCACGGGCGGAGGCACAGCAGCAGCAGCAATATGGTGGGAGCCATGAAGGCTCGGGGCCTTCAACATCGGAGGGGCAGGCATCGGCTGGAGGGCAGGAGGACCCAGGACAGAGAGTGTCTTCCGTGTGGCAGCGGTTGGGCCACGCCATAGATGCGGAGCGGCAGCGGGCGGAAGAGGCACGGCTCACAATGGTCAGGGCGCAGAACTCCATGCGGAGGGCCCTGAGGCGGGCCGAGTGCCTCGAGGCAATCCGCAGGGGTTTGGAGGTGGACACGTCGACGGCCCTGCGGACCCTCGGGGCCATGGAGGAGGACCGCCTCCGGGACATTGAGCAGGAGTTCGATGATGCCCTGGCCCGGGACATCCAAAAGTGAGCCGTCAAACTAGCCCGCTGCCCTTGTACATAGTTATGTAGGTAGTGTTAGGTTTCATTTTTATGGGATTTATTTTGGACCTTTAGGACATTGGCCACATTTTTGTATATAGTTTATTTTATTAGTTAGTGTAGTTAGATAGGTTTCCTTTCTTTTGTTGGGATAATGGACCCTGGCTTGTTCGTATGTACATAGTTCACTGTTGGATTGTATTTTTCTTTCACATTTTAACCATGGAGCAATGGCTTTCTTTTTTATTTCCCATTGGATTTTGTTTAGTGGACAGTGACTTTGGACTCCATTACTTTGGATTTTGATTTTTGGTTTTGCTTTTTTTCACGGACATGCTTCTTTTCATTTTTGTACATTCACATTTATGTTTCTTTATTTTTGATTCTATTTATGTTTCCTTTAATACATATTTTTTTTATCATACTTCAATGTGTAGTATCATCTCATTGGTTTCATGCATATCATGATATGGGTTTTGAGATTCACTGACACCCATTGGGTGTATGTGAGGGAAATGTGTTTGTTTCGGAACTTGCAATTGGTGTTCTGTCATGCAATTGCCAATTATGAGTGGGTGGATGCAATACTCGGGTGGGTGTTTTGCATTTGGAGGCTGACCATAGGGACTAGGGATCTAGGTTGTGATGACATGTTGGCTGGGGAACATGAGTTGGACATGGGTGGGGGCCTGCTGGCAGGTGCCCCACAGTGCTGGGGGGTGGGGGGGTGGGAGACATGGGTGGGGGCCTGCTGGCAGGTGCCCCACAGTGCTGGGGGGTGGGGGTGGTGGGGAACATGAGTTGGACATGGGTGGGGGCCTGCTGGCAAGTGCCCCTACAGTGCTGGGCGGTGGGGGGTGGGGAACACGAGTTGGACATGGGTGGGGGCCTGCTGGCAGGTGCCCCACAGTGCTGGGGGGTGGGGGGGTGGGAGACATGGGTGGGGGCCTGCTGGCAGGTGCCCCACAGTGCTGGGGGGTGGGGGTGGTGGGGAACATGAGTTGGACATGGGTGGGGGCCTGCTGGCAGGTGCCCCACAGTGCTGGGGGGTGGGGGTGGTGGGGAACATGAGTTGGACATGGGTGGGGGCCTGCTGGCAGGTGCCCCACAGTGCTGGGGAGTGGGGGGTGGGAGACATGGGTGGGGGCCTGGTGGAGGGTGCCCCTGCACTGCTGGGGGGTGGGGGTGGTGGGGAACATGAGTTGGACATGGGTGGGGGCCTGCTGGCAGGTGCCCCACAGTGCTGGGGGGTAGGGGGGTGGGAGACATGGGTGGGGGCCTGGTGGAGGGTGCCCCTGGTGGCTGGGAGTGCAGGGGGACATGCGTTGGTGGGCAGTAGTGCAAGTTGACATGTGGGTTGGTTGGGGGGCATGGCCAGGGTGGATGGGGTGCCTGCAGGACATGTGCAGGGTAGGCCCCTGTGGTGTGAGCCACCTGCAGGGGCCGTGGAGGGTGTAGAGGGAACACCTGGGAGGACCCACACGTGCAATTCACGTGTGGTGCTCCCCGCGCACCCCTGTAATACACGTACCCTGATGGAATCGCGTGTTGAACTTCCCGCGCACCCCTGGAATACACGTACCCTGATGATGTTGCGTGTGATACTTCCCCCGCACCCCGAAGTACACGTACCCTGCTGGAATCGCGTGTGGAACTTCCCGTGCACCTCTGAAATACGCGTACCCTGCTCGCACGGGGCCAATCGCGTGTGGAACTTCCCGCGCACCCCTGAAATACACGTACCCTGCTGAAATCGCGTGTGAAACTTCCCCCGCACCCTGAAATACACGTACCCTGCTGAAATCGCGTGTGGAACTTCCCGCGCACCCCTGAAATACGCGTATCCTGCTGAAATCGCGTGTGGAACTTCCCGCGCACCACTGAAATACACGTACCCTGCTGGAATCGCGTGTGGAACTTCCCGCGCACCCCTGAAATACACGTACCCTGCTCGCACGGGGCCAATCGCGTGTGGAACTTCCCGTGCACCCCTGAAATACACGTACCCTGCTGAAATCGCGTGTGGAACTTCCCGCGCACCCCTGAAATACACGTACCCTGCTCGCACAAGGCCAATCGCGTGTGGAACTTCCCGCGCCCCCTTGAAATACACGTACCCTGCTGAAATCGCATGTGGAACTTCCTGTGCACCCCTGAAATACACGTACCCTGCGGCAATCGCGTTTGGAACTTCCTGCGCACCCCTGAAATATGCGTACCCTGCTCGCACAGGGCCAATTGCGTGAGGTACTTCCCGCGCAACCCAGTGATACACATAGCCCGCTTGCCGTGCTGGTACAGGGTTAGCGTAGCCCTTTGCGCTGGATTGGGGATTTTGATGGCTTTTCCCTGCGCGAGAGGCGTTCTTGGGGGCGTAACTGGCACTGCTGCAGGGTCGCTGCACCACTGTGCGCCATGGCTGGTTTTGGTGGCTGGAATCCATAAATACGCTGTGAGCGGAAATGGATTTTAGCGCACGCGGCTGGCGCAGGGATTCGCACGCGCACACTGTGCGCCAGCCGCGTGCGCCACTTGTGCGCTGCATTCTATGAATTACCCTCATTATGTCACAGCGCTCCACAATTCGGAATATGAAACAGTGATTTAAAAGCAAACAGCAAGATTGTAAATTTTGTAAAGTACATTTATTTGACATCAAATGTTTAGAGAATATTCAGCAATTTGCATTTGTCTTTGTTGTCGATCCGCAAAAGTTCATGTTGAGGCACGCGATGTTCCTTTGCGGTACAGAGGGTGTTAGATCAGCTTACAACTCAGTGTGCCACAATTCGGAATATGAAACTGTGGTTTAAAAGTAAACAGCAGGATTGTACATTTGGTAAAGTACATTTATTTCACATGAAATGTTTAGTGAATATTCAGCGATTTGCTATTGTCTCTGCTGTCGATCAGCAAAAGTTTATTTGGAGCCACGTGTTGTTCCTTTGCGGTAGATAGGCTGTTGGTTTATGATAAAAGCAGTAAATGGTCGCTCTGATAATCGGAAGGTTGCTCCAAAAACGAGCCATTAGACCACCCTATTGGTTGGTATGTTGTTTGTAGCCGCTAGTACTGCGTAAGGGCATATTGGTCCTTGGCGATTGTCCCATAAAATGGTGAGGGTCATGAAGTTGCATATTTGGACCTGCACCTGGCAGTTGAAGACCCCATCCGCTGGAGTCTGTAAATCGTGACATAGGCAAAATGGGGCCACATACCTGTTTTAAAAAACATAAATTAGTCTCACCAGCCGATCTTCATTAAAAATCATCATTTTATTTATTAGGGCGTGAAACTATTTGCTATCGAAGATAGTGCAACAGAGCATGTTAATAATAAAATAATAATATTTTCCCATTCATATAGAACCGTGAGGTATTTAAGCGGTGCTTATTATTAACCACGGTGTGTGGTGCTCATTTATTGACCACGGAAGGATGAAAGGCTGAGTTTGGCCTTGCCAGGATTCGAACTTGCGTTAGCAAGCTGTGCACGGATGTCAAAGCGAGCGTTGTACTCGCTGTGCCATTTGACAGGCTGCAGTGAAGTGGCACAGCGAGTAGAGCGCTTGACCGCCTATAGACCGGTTAAATTATTTCTATTAACCCACCCTGTGTCGTCTGCCTTTTTCAGAGCCCTCTAAACAACAGGGGATCAATTCGGCGGTGATAGTGCGCGGTAGAAAACATTATGCCACTTTCAACGAACAAGTTCAACTTGAGCGGTCTTTAATGCTACGCTATTGTAATTATATTTGGTATAAAATGATCTAAAGGGTTACTTACAGTACAATTGCAATTTCCATTGTCTACGAGTGGTGCAGTCCCAAAATACGACTCCGCGTGTGCCAACGATCTTTCGCATAATGATATAATATATAAAAGTGGTTTCATTTCATGAATTTTATCCTTATCTTCTCTTAAGTTTTAGCAACACTCCTTCAAGAGAAGTCTTTCATCACAATCTCTGTCTGTCAAGGTCAAAACACAATACAACCTTATAGTCCGCTTTGTGAGCCTCTCAGGGGCCCGAGAAAAAAATGGAAGCAGCTGACCTTCACTGTGAACGAGCATAAATTCTTACTTTACAACATTCTGTGTAAAGCCATCTGTGAGAAGTTGGTTTTTGCACACCATGTTTGTATATTTTTTGCGTGATATTAAAAAAAGTTTGTTTAAAGGACGTTATGGTTTTAAGTACAGCCGAAAGAACCCTGAAAATCGCAAGTTATGGTAAGCTATGAAAAATAACTCACGCCACCACCGTGCACTGCTAAGAGTAACACCCAGAACATCAAAGATGACATCGCAAATGTCATTGATGAAATCACTGATGACATCACATGTGTATGTACTTTTCATGGAATTTCTGTACTAGGGATTTTTATTATAATGTTGCGAAAAAAGTGTCAAGGATTTTGCAATAAATATCATACCGTTATTAGTGCTTTGAACGATGCATTGAAATAAATAGCATTGTATTATGGGATTCGATCTAGTATACTGAGCTACTAATGGAGAAACATAGCATTGTGTGCAGAGTACAAGATGAAAGTATAATATTTGTAATGTTAATATGTTGAATAATGAAATGATAATTGTCCTGAAATGTTCAAAAATTCACAAAATGGGGGTGTTCTGAGGACGTTATTCGTATTTTGTGATTGCTTAGCTGTATGCAATAAGGGAATGGCACAGAGAGTAAAGTGGACGCCGTCCGCGGACACCGCGGCTGTTCGTGGACAGGGCGTGCTGCATCTGGGTTTTTCCAGGAAATCCAACATGGAAAGAAGACTGTACAGATCAGCCAATCAGATGTCGAAGTTGTGGATTTGTGTTGAAAGAGACTGTGTGTGTTGAAGATGGCAGAAGTGGAGAAAGTCAGGGTGTTGGTGCTCGGAGATATGTTTGTGCATGGTTTACAGCAGTACGCTGAATGCAGGCATGTTGCAAAGAACTTTGATGTGAAAAGAGTGGAGGTGGTGTGGAGCACTGTGCCTGATTGCAATGTACAGGGAATTGTACAAGTTTGTGAGGATATGGCCACGATGAACAGTTCGCATGTGGTAGTTTTG